>NC_143404.1:47336139-47639169 GCF_052110815.1 Crocodylus siamensis
TTGATCGGTTGATACGGGATCCTTCACCATTTCTCCTGCACTATATGATCCTCTTTGGTAACAATTTTATGTTCAACCCCTATAGCTTTCCCTGGGCTATCAGTGAAAACATCCTTAACTCTTGGATCAATCTCTGTAATTGTTTCTGCTGTCCTTCCTCCAATTGACTCCTCATAGGGACCTTGCTTAAGTCCCCTGGGTCACTAGGATTTTTCCCCACCTGGAGCCCAAATTCCTCTGATTCAGGGTCGGGGGAGATCAGTAGGCCCTCAGGTTCATGCCACTCCTTGAGTAGATTTATATGATAAAACTGTTTTTCTCTCCTGTGTCCGGCACGAGATACCTCATAATCTACTGGCCCCATTCTCCTTAGCACCTTGAAAGGTCCTTGCCAACATGTAAGAAACCAGCTTGTAGAGCTGGGCAATAATACCAACACCTTTTGCCCCACTTTTAGCTCTCTCTCTTTAGCCCACCCATCGTACCTTTCCCTTTGCTTATTCTGTGCCAATCCCAAATTCTCACATGCCACCTCCCTCACCAGTTGGAGGCATTCCTTTAAATTTCTCATGTGTTCCAACGCCACTTTTTCTGTCTCTGGGCCTGCTTCCCAGCTTTCTCTTACCATATCCAATAAGCTCTAGGGACGGTGTCCATACATTAACTCGAATGGCGAATACCCTAATGATGCTTGCGGGGCATCTTTTATTGCAAACAACAAAGGTGGCACCAACAGGTTCCACTTCCTTGGCTCTAGCTGGGCACATCTACGCAACATCCCCTTAAGTGTACCACTAAAGTGTTCAACCAGGCCGTTCATTTTTGGATGGTACACTACCATCTTTAGATGACAGATCTCTAAAACTTTACACACTGAACTCAGCACTATAGACATAAAATTGGATCCTTGGTCAGTAATGATTGCTTTTGGAATACCAACCCTCACCACCCATTTCATAAATTCTTCTGCTACTCTAGGTCCTGTCATGGCTTGCAATGGGATAGCCTCCGGGAACTGGGTGGCACAATCTATTAACAATAAAATAAACTGGTGTCCTGCTGTGCTCTGGGGTAAGGGGCCTACTACATCTAAGGCAACCCTGGTGAAGGGTTCTCTGACTACTGGCATATGCTGCAAGGGTACCTTGGGGAGTTTACAATTGCTCACCTTTTGACATATGTCACGGAATCAACAAAATCCTTCAATCTTGTCATACATGTGGGGCCAAAAACTTCATCTAGCTAGGCGGGCTTCAGTCTTATTTTTACCTAGGTGTCCCCACAATGGGTTCCGATGAGCTAAGTGCAGGAGTTGTACTCTATAGGGTCTGGGTATGACTAACTGGGAGGCCTCCTTCCCTTCATCTTTACTTCCCCTAATCCTATACATCAGCCTGTTACGCACCTCACACCGTGGCACTGGCTTACTTTGGTTGGGGTGGGTTACCTGTTGGTCTTGTTTCACCTGGTCAGCCTCCTGCAATGTCCAAAGTTCCTCATCATTCTCCTGGGCCTCTTGGAATTGACTGCTACTGGCAAGCCTTTCTACATCCAGTTCCTCATTTCTTCCTACACTGGCCCCTACTAGTCCTTCTTTAGTGTCCTTGGGGCTGCAGAGTGAGGCTATTACTTCCTAAATTTCTGGCCAGTCCTGACTTAATATCATGGGGTACAAAATTTCTTCCTCTAACTGCACAGGGATTCTTCTGCTAACCCCCTTCACCTGTAAGTGTAATAATCGTCATTCATAATATGCTTTTTGCTTGTGGAGGCAGACCATCTTCACACCGGCATACCTTGGTGTTTGTTTCCATGGTATCAGTGACAGGCGGACAATGGATTGAGCACATCTGGTATTGACCATGGCTTGTACCAGCTGGACTTCCACCCACATGGTCACCTTGGGTAAGGGTTGTACTTTCCCTAGTAAGCTGTCCCCTATGCTGCAATCCATCATCTCCATTTCGTGTCCTTCTCTAGACCCCACTCAAAGGTCAGTGTGTTCTACTTTGACTTTTCTTGGCCTTGGAGTCACCCATGGGCTCTGGGAGCACTATCGAGCTATATGGCCTCACCTACCGCAATTAAAACAGAACAGCCTGGCTAGGTTTCCTTTCTGGTTTTCTCTACCCTCTCTTTTGCCTTTTCAGTCTACCTCCTGCATATAGCTCACTCCTCTCATGCCTCGATCCTGATGTATCTCTCCTTGAGCCATGTCAAATTCTTCCGCCAGTTGGAGGGCTTCGTGAGAAGACTTAGAGCAGTGGCGCCTCACCCATCTCTCTGGGTGCCCTCCTCCAAGTCTGTTATAAACTGTTCTAACAGTATTTGGTCACATATGCCTTCTTTGGTAGTGGTTTTGGATTAAAGCCACTTATTCAACAGGTATGTTAAATTTTGCCACAAAAGTCAAGGTATCTTTTCTTCCTTTCTCTTCCTGCCTCTAAATGCTTGGCAGTGTCTCTCTGGTGTTATATTAAGTCTTTGTAATATTTCTCCTTTTACTTTGTCATAATCCTAGGCATCTAACTGGGTCATGGCCCTGTAGGCTGCCTGGGCCTGTCCGATCAAGAGGACCCCCAATTGTCCTGCCCATCTAGCCTTCTCCAAATTAGCCATTATGGCCGCCCTTTCAAATATTTCTAAGAATGCTTCCAGATCATCCTCTTTGGTCATTTTGGGCATCTTAATGTCCAAGGGAGTCCTTTGTGACCACACCTGCTGTTGTATCAGGTACTCCTCTATAGCCGTCTGCCTTCCAGCCTGCTGTTGTTGCTGCTGCAGTACCTGCACTATCAAATTTAAAGTCTGTTGAAGGGAATCCAGCCCTGCCAGCACTGGTTGGTGCTCCATCCTGCACCCTTTTATGAGGCTGTTGCCGAATTCCCAGCCAATGCACCACTGTCAAGTGGCCAACTAGGTAGTTCGCACTCCCAAGAATCTCTGCAACCTCCTCTTTTGTTTTCTCCTTCTACAGGGAATTATACATATACATATACATACACACACACACACACACACACACACACACATAGATATGCTATATGTGTATTTCCATAGGACCTCAGCTGGCCAGCTGAAGTGAGGGAAGAGTCTCAGACAGAGGTCCACAGACCCATGTCCTTGCCTGCCATGTCTTTGGTGTTTGTAGGAATAGATTCAGTACCTGGATGTGCAGTTCCTCCTGGTTGTCATCAGCCGCTCTATGATGCTGAGGGCTCCACCATCCCCTACACCCTTGCCTGGTCCACCGGTAGTCTAATCATACTTGGGTTTGGATTCAGCTGATGGGTGCCTCTGTGGGTCCTTTACTCGCCCCCCCCAAAAAAAAAACCAACAACAAAATGAAAGGAAAAATGAAAAGAACCCTCGCACTCCTCTCCTGGAGTATTGTCTACTATCTTCTGGCAATAAAAAACAAAACAAAACCAAGTCAGTGTGATTGCTCTCTCCTTCCCCTGTTCATGTCCTTATGATCACACCTCTTGCGCCTTCCACTGGGGCATCACAGTACCCTCAATTCACTGACGTCATCCTTTATAAATTTTTCTTGTACACCTTTTAGGGTCATTACAGTACCAGGCTTCAATAGTGCGCCTCTATTAGAGTCTTTGTGGTACCTTTTCTCCATTGGGCTCTGCCAGCTGCCGATGAGATGGCAGGCAGTTCCTGATCCTGCCATTCCACCCTGCCTTCCTCTAGACCTCCTCCGAGGAGCTCCCTGTCTGCAGGAGCCTTCTGCCAGCCCTCCATGTTGTTCTCACAGATTCCTCCAGCGTTGCTCAGCCACCCTCCTTTTCTTCCAGTCCTGTGCTCTCTTCTTCTGCCTGCTCAGGGCTCCTTTTTATACTGTGGTTTGAGTTCCCAGCTCCTCCCTTCCAGAAACACCTGGGTAAGAATGGTTTCAGCTGGGTCCTTTGGGGCTGTGGGTCTAGGGCAGCTGCCTCTATCTTTAGCATGGGCTCCTTTGCCCCCTGTGGCTCTCTTGCTCTCTCACAATGCACGAATTCATTCTTATGTGATGACCCTTTTTATACTAAAAAATGGTTTTGTGTGAGATAAATTCACTCATGCTATCGGTGTGGTGGAAGTCCACAGTCAGCTGCTTTGTGTGGTGGATGTGGGAGCACTGTGCACCAAAATATAATCTCTCATGTGAATCTGTGCTTCTCACTCATTGTTTGCAACATGCTTTTCTGTTGCTGTCATCCCCATTATGACTTCTATGCATCCTGCTAGCTTATCTCCTACCACTCTCTACTGTTGGCAAATACTAAAATTGTCTTGTAAAAGTGGTAGAAATGGGTCCAGGGGTCAGTACATTCAAGGTTGTGGAATGTATCCCTACTTGTTACGTTGTAAAGTGCGTTCACTTTATGTGAATTTGAGTTATGCGCCACTTTCCAGGAACGCATGTATAGCATAAAGTGAGGGGAAACATGTATTGACCTATCACTGCCAGTCATTTTGTTACTGGTCTGTCAACTAACCCCTGTTTTATCCTTGAGTGCCCCCTCCCCTTTGGGCCTGTAGGGCACTGAAGGAGGGGCAGGGCTATAGTCTATCCTGAAGGCCACAGGGAACCAGGCCTATGCATGGGTTTAGGGTTCATTAGAGTGTGCTCATAACTATAATATAATAAAGAATTAACAGCTTACAATCAACATATATACATATAAATTTTATTATATATATAACATTTGTATGTATGTGTGCATTATATAAAATTTGTGTGTATATGTGTATAAGTTGATGACTGTAAGTTGTTAATTCTTAATATTTGTAACAGGGACTCTGGAAGGAGCCCTGTTCCTTAAGCAAGATGGGGCAAGACTGACCTGACAACGACCCCTGCCAGGTGGGGGAAATTACAAACCTAAGGATAGCTCAGGTGATTTGCCCACCAAAACCAGCATAAAACCAGGGGTGGGGAATGAACTAATTACCTTCAGGCACCACAGAAAGAGAGGAGCTGTGAGGGAGCTGCTCCACAGAGAAGGATCCAAGAGGAGGGATCCCCAGAGCAGGATCAGCAAATGTAGAGGGACCCTGGAGCCCAGATCCATGCTTTCACTTACTTGGAGTCCATTGGAATGGCGGTGAGTGTGGGAGAGCCACGGAACCTGCACACAAGCTCCACACAGCAAAGGAGGCAAGTCCCAACCATGGGAGAGCCACGGAGCATGCACACCAGCTCCACGTGGCAAAGGCGGACGAGCAGTGTCTGTAATGAGCCGCTAATGAGACAGCGGCAGGAAGCACCCTGGCAGGAACATAACTAAAAAGGGGACTTTTCTTTCCCTTTCTTTTTTTTCCCTTTCTTCCAATTATGGGGAGTGGGCTAGGACTCAAATGAGACTGAGAAGCCCGGAGACTACCTTCGCAGGGCAGAAGACGCAGAGGGGACCCTGCGAACACTGACCGTTCCACACAGTCACAAGCAGGCAAAAAGCAACACTTCACTTACCATTTCAATTGAGGGGTTGGGGATCCTCTGTGGAGTATGGGGGTGACCCCAGGGACAACTCTGGCTAGTGGCTGCCTCCCAACTGGTTTCCTGTAAAAAGAAGGAGAGAATAAAAATAAGGACTTAGATTATAAAATAGACTAAGCGTGGTCCTTCAACGGGTATTAATTATCATATCAACACTTTCCTTCCCATTTTCTTGACAAGATCAAAGTCATGGCAGGCAGTGACCAGGGGAGCCCACGGTACCCTGCACGGACATGCTAACAATATTAAAACTGTCCATAATTAGGATTACTGATTGTCCTGACTCTTTGCTCTGTAGGAAGAGGAGGGGAGCTGCATGCAACTAGGCAGCCATGCCTCCCACAGCATACCTGCACCTGTTAACCATCCCTTCATTTAGAGAGGGAGTACCTTAATGACTTTGTTTCTCTTAACAACTTAACATGTAGCTGGGGGAAAAGTCATGTGTGATAAAAATTGTTGTATCTGTTTGTGAGATCAAGGCTTTAACATGTAGGCTGCTATGGGCAGAGTCTGGGCAGACTACTGCAGAGTAATTTTCGTCAAGCTAGTTGAGCAGACCAATTTTACTTTTGCTACTGGCTTTGGCCAAGGACCTACTGTTAGATGTGCTAACCAGGAGCACATCTGCAAGGGACCAGGAGGGGAGTGTATGCTTAGGGGTTCATCAGGGGCAGGTTCTGTCAGACCAACCTGGTGGACTTCTATGATCAGGTCATTAAATCCTTGGATGCAGGTGTCATGGTGGATGTAGTCTTTTTGGACTTTAGAAAAGCCTTCAACACCATCTCTCACCCCATTCTCATTAAAAAATTAGGTGACTATGTTGTTGATCCCTTTACAGTCAGATGGGTTGCCAATTGGCTGGAGGGCCATACCCAGACAGCGGTGGTGGACTGGTCTTTTTCAACCTGGAAGGATGTAGGCAGTGGGGTTCCACAGGACTTGGTCCTCAGGTCTGCGCTGTTCAACATCTTCATCAGTGACTTGGATGAGGGGGTGAATAGCACCTTGTTCAAATTTGCACATGACACTAAGGTGTGGGGGGAGGTGGGCATGCCAGAGGGGAGGGACAAGCTGCAATCAGTTCTGGACAGGTTACAGAGGTGGGCAGATGTGAACAGGATGAGTTTCAACACTGACAAGTGCAAGGTACTGCACCTGGGAAGGAAGAACCAGCAGCACACCTACAGGCTGGGGAACTCCCCTGTCACCAGCACAGAGGCAGAAAAGGATCTTGGAGTCATTATTGACTCAAAGATGAACATGGACCGCCAATGTGGGGATGCAGTCAGAAAGGCTAACTGCACCTCATCCTGCATCCACAGATGCACCACAAGCAAGTCCAAGGAGGTGATCCTCCCCCTCTATGTGACCTTGGTCAGCCCCCAGTTGGAGTACTGTGTCCAGTTCTGGATGCCACACTTCAGGAGGGATGTGGACAACATGGAGAAGGTCCAGAGAAGGGCCACTTGCATGATCAGGGGGCAGCAAGGCAGGTCCTATGAGGATAGGCTACAGGATCTGAACCTATTCAGCCTCCACAAGAGGAGGCTGAGAGGGGATCTGGTGGCTGTCTAGAAACTGGCCAAGAGAGACCAACAGGCAATGGGAGAGTCCCTGTTCCCCCAAGCAATAGGAGGAGTAACAAGGAGCAACAGCCATAAGCTGACAGATTTAGGCTGAATATCAGGAAGCACTACTTCACAGTCAGGGAGGCTAGGATCTAGAACCAACTTCCATAGGAAGTGATTTTCACTCCTACCCTGGGGGGTCTTTAAGAGGAGACTAGATAGATACGTTGCCAGGGTTGTCTGACCCCAGCATTCTTTCCTGCCTGTGGCAGGGGAGCCAGACTTGATGATCTGCTCAGGTTTCTTCCAGCCCTACTAACTATGAAACTAGGTTCAGGGTTCTTCCCTCTACTGCAGCCAGGCTAGTGGATAACACCCAGAGGCCACCCCAGGCTTGTTAGCAATGCAAAACAAACAAAGGAAGTTAAATAAATAAGTTAGCACTTGGCTGTCTTCTAGTGGTTTTTCCAGGCTTTACCTCCTGGCTGCCTCTTATCTTTCAGAGACTTTGCAGAGCCTCTAGGCTTGTGCAACAAAGAAATTATCAAAGCAAGCACAGACAGAGAAGAACCCTGCTCTGGGCTCTCCTGGTAGCTGCTTAACCCCTAGCAACTCCAGGCAGCCTGCTCTCTTGCCCAGTGCAGCCACTTGAGGCTGTTTTCAGTGTCTTTTATCCTTCCCACTCTGGGCTCATGTGGTTAATCTTCCCTCACTCCCCACATCTGTGTCAGCTCCCTTGCTGCAGGTCTCACTGTGTCCCAGAACCTGATTCCCCAGCTTCTGGTGAGTTCTTCCAGGTCTGGGGTGGGTGTGCAGAGGTGCTTCTGAGGTGTGGGGTTGTTCAGACTCTCCCAGATCCCTAGTAACAGGGCAGGAACCATAAAGAAATATGGATGTAGCCTAAAAATGGATGCCTGCTGTTTGCTAATTTTTTTCTATTTTTTTTTTGACAAAGTAAGTTTGACTATTTTCCATGTATTTACTCCAATCCTGCAATCAGGTCTACACGGGCATCAAAATTAGCTCTCATTCTGCTTTTCCAAGAGATTTAAGTTGTAATTCATCAGTACTAACACCTTCCACTGGTATAACATTGCAAGTGATGATTTGTCCATCCTTAGTGGCTATGTAACTATCACTATACACTCTTTATTTTGTATTTCTTATCCAGGAAAGGGTACTACCACATAGTTCCTGGCCCTTTTCCCAAGGACAGTTCCAGCATTTTACAGTAAAACAGCTGTTGAATAAAATGAAGGAGCCATCTCTGGAAAGAGGGGTTGGAATGAAGGTCTTTACTGTTAGCAGAGTGCTGTAACTATCCAGAGAAGAGATACAAGCTGCAGATTACACTTTAGACAAGAAGTCTAACCACCAAGCTATCATATAGCATAGGTGATCCCTACATATGCTTCAGAAGAAAGCTATGTTCATCACTCCCTTTTGTGAAAACCCAGATCATGCTACCGCCTATGAGCTAAGCAGCAATCTACTTTTCCCCATGAAAGCAGAGGCTGTTGTAGCCATGAACAGAAGCACAATTCTAGGTCTGTAGGGAGTGATAAGTTCCAAACGGGGTTGAGCAAAGATTTTCAAGATTACAGTTCTAGATTTAGGAATTTAGAATCCCTCTAGATCACACATAAATGTCTACACCGTAAACTTTCCCCCCCTCCATTCCTCCTATTGTGTACAGTGCTTCTTTTCATTTCTAGAACATTCAGTATTGGACACAGATGCCCAAGTTCCCTCCAGTTCCCGTTTAGGTGCTTATGCCCTCAGTCTAGCCTCTGCCCCCTTTACTGCACATCCTCTCTCTTTTCCTTTCTACTTAGTCATCCCTATAATAAACAGAAAAACAATAAAAACTCTCCTCCCCTTACATTGCCTTTTCCAAAGAAAGTCCAAAAGAAAGCTGTTTAGTCCTGACTCACTGATACTCCTGTTCTTCCTCTGCAGGAGACCATTGCTGACTGCAGCACCTGTAGATCCAAAAATGTCTTACAAGGCAATAATCAAGGAGAGACAGCCAGGACAGCGAGCCTATGCTCATTCAAAGAACCAGTGGAATCAGCTGAAATCACTGGAGATTAACTAGATCCTATGCCTGCTATGTATGAACCACCCTTATTCTATCTGTCATTGGCTGAGAGAAACTGTCTCTGTTTCATTGCTTCCCTGAGCTGTCAATACTGTGTTCCCCATATTACCCTGGGGCTACTTCTTGCTATATAAAGGCTTTACAGAGGCTGAGGTGTATTGTGCAAGTTTTGGTTGGGAGAATGTTTGGTGAATGTTTTTGGAGATTTGGGTGGGGTATAATTCTATTTTAGCATTGTGAGAATGAAAGTGTTTGTTTTGTTTTTTGAGTTTCTTGTTCAGCCTGAAGCATTTTGCCTTGCTCAGCTTCTGATACTGATTTTAAATTACTGAGATGTTAATTATGGGTCCTAATTAAAGGGTGAAATAAAATGGAATCTTCTGTTGTGTTCTTAGGCTAGAAACTAGGCTGAGGTTGGACTAGCTGCGTAAAACCTGAAAACCTTTGGAGATCCTAGATCTTAACCCCACGTCTCTGCCCGTTTTAGGAGTCAACTACTCCTAGCAGTAAGCCTTAGCATGGAACTAGAAAGGGGTGGGTGTGAAGCTCTAGGGAGTAAAGGCTTATCGATGGATGAATGGCCCACTAGTAAAAGTGTGAGATGTAGTTTTTCTTGGTGTGAATTGCCTTTGTGTGAGGCAGTGTTATACTAGCTAAACTAAACAATTCCTCATATGAAGCCAGAATTCTAACGAGTTCTGTGATTATTAGAGTTCCTTTCCTTCCTAAAAGGAACTATCATTGAACTTATTAGATTTAAATGCTGCTAATGACTTGAATATTTTTTGCCTTTGAATCCATGTTACTGGGTCCTTGGAGTCAACTGTCTTGGATGTCACATGAGACTGAATCATTACATGCTCTTTTTTCTAGAGGAAGGGGTCTCCAAAAGTCTGTGCCTGGGGGCTGGAGGGAGAGAGAAAGGGAGAGGGGTGTCACTACTTTCTTGCTCTCTCTTCCCACCTTCCTGTCCCTGTCCCTTGACCCTCTACTTGCAAATATCAAGAAAAAAAATAGGGCTTCAGTAAGATGACCTTGTGGCTTTTATAGCAATTTTAGGCTTTCTCAGTAGACCTCCTGGGTTTCAAATAGGGCTGTGCAAAATTTTGCTGGCTGTTTTCATTTTGACATTGTTTTGACTCGTTTCAAGCTTGAAATAGTGACATCAAAATGAAATGAAGGGCTTCAACACAGCCTCAAAATGAAACGAGGGGATTCAAAATATTTTACAAGTTTTGCAACATTTCAAGTTTTAACACTGAAACTGGGCTTACCTGCAGGGAAACAGAAAGTAAGGAGAGGGAGGCAGAAGAGAGGGGAAGGACACAGTAAGGGCATGCCTTAACACACCTGCTGGAGAAGAAGCTCCTGCAGGAGAGGAAAGAAAGGCTCTGTTACAGTTTGGTTGCCTGAAATGCTGGTGCTACTGTGCTCCTCCTCACTAAGCAATTATTTTACCTGTTTTTATTTAAAGTGGTGGACTGGCCTGAGGCTGTAGGGGAGGCGGTAACCTCATTGGGGTACACTACCATGTTGTATATTGGACCCAGCATCAGTGAGGGCACGCCTTAACTCACATACACAGTCACATATCATGAGTTTTGCTTGTCAGCAGCTCGAGGTGCAGTTTCCCAGAAAGCCCTGCACCTATCTCCTTGAAAACTGGCAGACTTCATAGCCTGAGCAGGGGCTATCATGCCTGTAGTTTTCACCCCTCTGTACCTTTACATGTACTCCAACTCCTTCTCTGGGAAATGAGCTGAAGCTCTAGAGTAGGGATGTGACTAGCAAGAAAACCTAGGCTTCTATATTAATGTGAAGGCCCTTTTGGTAGCTTTTCCTGCCTGGTGGTAGGCAGTATATACCTTTTGGTTCCTTAACTGGGTTGCTGTTTCTTGAGATTGAAGGTGTTCCTTCTTATGCCACTCACTGTTCCTTCTAGAATGACTTGTAAGTGAATGGGTTGGCATCATCAAAAATAATGGCAGCGGTGAGCAGCAGAATGACAGAGGCAGCAGACCTCACCAAAGAGGCTCTGCAGAGTGGCCTGGAGGCTGCCAGGTCCCTGGTGATTAGCAGCATGACCACAGTCATGGGCTCCAGGCTGGGACAGATGGCTGTGAGTGAAGCTGAGGCTGTGCTGGAGAAATTGGAGGAGCTGGTGGATCACTACTTACCTATCACTGATGAGGAACTAAGAATCCCTATGGAAACCTCGTTACAATGTGCTGCTGGGATAAAAGCTAACCAGCTGGGAACAAGTCAGGGGCAGATGGGGTGGGAGGTGGGAAAGAGAAGCTGTCTTCAAGATGATCACTTTCTATCACTGAAACAGGTCTGGATATGAACTCTGGGGCCAGTGTGTGTCTCAGGATTTTCTCTGGCCCTGTGGTAGGGAGATACTCTTTTGTAACATCCCAACCCTAGTAGGAATAAAGTAGGTATGGGTGCTGCCACAGACTGGCTCTAAGTTTTTAAATCATCTTGGGCTATTGGTGAGCATAAAATATTTGGCACATCTCCAAGAATGGATTAAAATATACTGCCTATATTAGAGGAAGACACTGTGGGAGTTGGACAAATTTGATGGGGCTAAAGTAGAGCACAACTTTGGGGTAGAAAGGACAGTAAGGGCTGTTTGGGGTGGTAGATGGCTTACACCAGGTACTCCAGACATCTTCTGTATCTGGCTAATGGCTGAACTCTGCCCACTTGGGTAGTTTTAATTGTAACTTGGTGTCTTGGAGCTCTGCTCAGGGAGGGGGCCTCTATGTGGAAAGAAGCAGCTGCTCTGCTCTGTTTTGCGCCATGGTGAGAGCAGGCCTTTGGCCAGGCTACCTAACCGTGCTCTCCGATTCTTCAACAAAACTAGCAGCCTTTGAGAAAGGGTCTGACATGGCTCCTGTGTAGCAGGAGGAGCACAAGTACTTTGTACACCCGGGCTCTCTCATCAAACTGTCAGCATGCCCACCTGCACCATGTGGGCAAAATGCAGCAGGTCTGGCAGTGCATGCAGGAGGTCCTCTTGCAGCCTTATGGAATCATGGACTTGGAACATGCCTCTTAGGCCCCTCTATGTTTTCTGAAGTTAGAGCTGCTGTGGTGTGACTGACCTCCCAGTGATTGACTGATGTTGAGCTGCTTGCTGAGAGAGGTGGCTGTGTATCCCCTCTGCACGGCTGCTTCTACCAGCCTTTCCCAGCAGCACAAACTGATTGATCTCTGCCCTCTGGCTTGCTCTCCCTGGCCTGGATCACCTTCCTTCTGACTTAATTCTGGGCTCTTTCTCTCTCTCCATGTTGCATCCCTTAAGGAAGGAGTGAATCATAAAGTTGCAGATATCCAAGAGAAATTGTGCCATATGTGGCTGGACTGGAGCAAGAAGCAGCCAGGAGAGAGTAGAGACACTAGTTCTTCAGAGATACAGGGTGTCTGACTCCCAGGGTATCTTGAGATTGGGGGGTACATTAACTCTTAACCAACTCCTTCTTTCTTTTATTTCTCAGTCTGATCTTGTAGCCAATTCTTTTGTCGAGCCCCCTGGTTTCTCTTGCCACATAACTCTTGGCTTCTCTCTAGAGTTGGAGTTTTGCAAGTGCTGTGATCACCAGGTTTTCTGATGTAGTGAAAGAGGAAGACTGGTGCTTTGCTCCTGAAAGAAGAGGATCTTATATCCAGTCCACAGCTGTAACTTGAAAATAGAAATAAACCTTCACTGCATGCAATGAATGATCTCAGTGCCTTGCTTAGTTTCTTTCTTTCTCTCCACCCCTCTTCCCCCCACCTCCATTTTGACTAGCCCAAGAGATAAGTTTTGAGAGATCTGCCTCTTAAATGAAGTTCTAGCACATAGTAAGTGTAGAAATGGGTGCCTGTTTAAAAGCATGGATTCATCTGATCGTCTTTTAACCTTTGTCTTACGTGATCACTAGTTGCACTTGGGCTGGCTTTGCTAGGGTTTGGGAGAGAGGGGCTCAAGTCTGAATTGGCAATGAAGGTGTGGTCAAAAGGGGCTTAACTTTTTTTCCAATGCGCTTTGATTACTTGAAAATAGGTGTATGATGAAAAGTGTAATTTTGATTTAGTCTCTCACCAACTGCTTAATTTCTTGTGGGGTGTTTTGTGTGGATCTTTTTTATTAGGCTAAGACCATTTCAGGGTAAAATAAGATCAGAGTTCAGGTGTGGAAAGATGCATTAAGCTAAGCCAGAGCTGAGGCTTGTCTCACCCTGCCCTGGCCCCTACTTAGCCTAGCCCCCCAGGGAGAGGTTAAGGGCCCCCCCCTTGCCTGGGAGTAATTTGGTGTCAGTGGTGGGCCCACTGCATATGCACATAGTTTAAAAGGGCCTGCCAACAGAAAAAGACCCAGGCAGGCTCTGGGAGCGGTGTGAGATGTGCAGGTGAAAGCCCGCTGTGCCCCACACCCTGAAACCCCCCAGCAACCCCCCACTTCTGCATAGCACCCCCGCCAACCCCCAGCAGCAGCCGGAGGTAAGTGAGGCTCGTAGTGGGAGGGACTAGCCCCAGCCTACCTGTGAGGAGGTAGCTAAATCGGAGCCAAGGAGGGTTTCACCCCTGCCCCAGCTCCTACTTCGCCCAGTCTCCCAGGGAGCCACATGACCAGGCTGCACAAACAGGCACACTTGTTTGCTCAACATTTGAGTTAGCACAGCGTTTGCACGGGAGGGCGAGTGGGAGGGCCTGAGGCATGCCGCAGATGGGCACACTCTGCAACCTGAGGGTCCCGTTGGGGTCTGTGGCCCCACCCTCTAGGACCTCAGAGGCCTCTACCCAGATGGAGCCCATGGTTTTTGGCTGCAGTGGCTGCCTGTCACTTTTTCAGGCTCTGGGGCATGAGAGCATGGCCACTTCCTCTTGTGAGGTCTGCTCCCTTTTGGGGTCTCTGGCACACCAGCTGGAGGAGCTCCAGGCCACAGTCCAGAGACTACGTGCCATCAGGGATTGTGAGCAGGAAACTGACTCCTAATACCAGGCCCTTCTCCCCCAGAAGGCAGAAGGTAGAACACGGTCTCCCTCCAGGACAAGTGAGGACTTGGGGACCTCCCATTTTGTCCAACCAAGGGGATGGACCAAGGTGGTCGAGGGACCCAAGGCCCACCACACCAAGGTCCCTGCCCCTCTGGAGCTTTGCAACAGGTATGAACCTTTTGCAGCCCCAGCAGAGCTTGCTAAATTGCCAGCTTTTGCAGGCAACACAGGCTCAGCTGTAGGTACCACCCTCACTCTCCCTAAGATGAAACGCAAAGTGTTTGTCGTGGGAGACTCAATCCTGATGGGAACTGAAGGGGCAATCTGCCACCCCAACCTCTTAGCCTGGGAAGTCTGCTACTTCCCAGAACCTGAATTCAAGACATTCTGGAGAAGATCCCTAAACTCCTCCAGCCCACTGACCACTACCCCATCCATGTGGGCATAAATGCACACATGGCTTGGAGTGCTCACATCTGGGTCATTAAGCAATACAGGGATTTGGAAGTGGGGCTTAAGGAGCTGGGGGCACAGGTGATGTTCTCATTGATCCTCCCAGTCTTGGGCTGAGAAGGGAGAGGAGGATCCAGGTAGTGAACCAAAGACTGCAGCACTGGTGTCATCAGGAAGGCTTTGGTTTCCATGACTACAGTCTGCTCTTTGGAGAGAGAGGCAGTGAGGTGCTGAGAAGTGATGGCCTCCACCTCTCTCCATTGCGGAGGAGGCTCTTCTTAGCCGGACTGGCTGACTTGCTCCACTGTGCTTTAAACTAAGCCCACCAGGGGATGGGGGTACTACTGCCATTGCTGGCCCACAGAGCAACCCTTGTAAAGCCAGCAGACCAAGGCACTTAAGGAAGCCCACCCCTTCCACAGCCCTGGAACTAACTGTAGGTAAGGCAAGGGCCCCCAAGGGGACACTTGCCTGCCTATACACAAATGCCAGGAACTTGGGGAATAAACAGGAAGATCTTGCTAAACACAAATAATTATGATGTCAGAGGGATAACAGAGACCTGGCGGGACTCCACCCATGACTGGGCCATGGATATACCCTATACAGGAGAGATTGAAAGGACAAAAGGGGTGGGAGTGTCAAGGAGAGCTGTGTGTCCCTGCAAGCTGACAATTGGTACCCAGGGTGGATGACTTGTGACCCTCTGGGTTAAAATACGTGGGGAACATGAAACAGGGGGCACTATGGTGGGAGTCTACTACAGACCCTCTACCCAGGATCAAGACGTGGACCAAGAGTTTGCCAAGGAATTGGCTGCAGCTGCACGCTCCTGGTGCATTGTTGTCATGGGAAACTTCAGCTACCCAGACATCTCGTGGAAAGTGAGCTCAGCCAAATCATAGCAGTTGCAAAGTTTTCTCTTGTGCATGGATGAGCTCTATGTCTAGCAAGAAGTCTACAGGTTGACAAGAGGTAAAGCACTCCTCGACCTGGTACTGGCAACCAGGTTTGACCTAATCAGTGACCTAATGATCAAAGGGAAGCTGGATAACAGTAACCACAAGCTGATCACCTTCATCATCCTCTGTAAAGCTGGCAAGCTAAGGAGGCTTGTCAGTGAGGCTTAAAGGGCCACAAGCCAAAGGGGAGGGGAGTCCAAGACAAGTGGTTGCTCCTTAAAGGAGAAATCTTGGATGTGCAAGCAAAGTCTATCCTGTCTTGGAGGAAAGGCAGCAAAAGGGCACAGCAGCCCCCTGGGCTCTCCAGGGAACTAGCAGACCTCCTGCATCTTCAAAGAAAGACCTACAAAGCATGGAGGACTGGATCTACCTCCAAGGAGAAATACCATGTACTGGTCTGGAGCTGCAGATAATGAACCAGGAAAGCCAAGGCTGTGATGGAACTCCAGCTAGCTACAAATATCAAGGACAATAAAATGTCCTTTTTTAGATATGTAAGGAGCCAGAGGAAAGGCAAGGGCAACACTGGATTCCTGGTAAACCAGATGGGACAACTGACAACTGACAGCCAGGAAAAAGGAAACTTGCTAAATGGGTACTTTGCATCAGTTTTTCATCCATCCCATGGGATGTCCCTGCCCACTATGGGACATGGAGCCTGGGTGACGGAGATTCCTTACCCTCCATCAAAGCTGATCTCATGAAGGAGCACCTTGAGAGGCTGGATACCTTCAAGTCAGCTGGCCCTGATATTTTACACCTGAGGGTACACGAGGAGCTGGCAAGCATCATAGCTCAGCCCCTGGCATGGATCTTTGAGAATTCCTGGTGCTCTGGTGAAGCACCTGAGGACTGGAAGAAGGCCAATGTAGTGCCTGTCTTCAAGAAAGGGAGGAAAGTGGATCTGGTAAACTACAGGCCCATCAGCCTGACCTCTATGCTGGGGAAGGTCTTGGAAAAGATTATCAAAGAGGCCATCCTTAACAGAATGGTTGTTGGCAACCTCCTGAGGGATAGCCAGCATGGGTTTGTTGCGGGTAGGTCTTGCTTGACCAGTCTCATTTCCTTTTATGACCAGGTGACATGACCTGGACAAGGGGGAAGAGATTGATGTCATATATCTTGACTTTAAAAAAGCCTTTGATCTGGTATCCCATGATCACCTCTTGGCAAAACTGGTTAACAGTGGCCTTGGCCTCACCACAATCCACTGGCTGGGGAATTGGTTCCGCTGTAGGACCCAGAGGGTGGTAGTTGATGGAAGTGGACCCAGAGGGTGGGGTCCCTCAAGGTTCTGTCCTAGGGACTATACTATTTAACATCTTCATTAATGAGGTAGACATTGGTGTCAGAAGCGGACTGGCCAAGTTCACTGATGACACCAAATTCTGGGGTAAAGCATCCACACCTCAGGACAGGAGGGTGATCCAGGCAGATGATGACAGGCTAATGAAATGTGCAGAGGAGAACCTGATGGTGTTTAACGTTGAAAAATGCAGGGTTCTCCCCCTTGGGAAGAAAAACCTGCAGCATGCTTATAGGCTCTGCAATGCTACACTGGCTAGCACTACAGACGAAAAGGCTTTGGAGGTCATGACTGACCACAAGAGCAACATGAGCCTTCAATGTGATACTGCTGCTAGCAAAGCAAGCAAAATGCTGGCATGCATCCACAGATGCTTCTCAAGCAAATCCCAGGACATCATTCTCCCATTGTACTCGGCCTTGGTGAGGCCACAGCTGGAGTACAGAATTCAGTTTTGGGCTCCACAGTTCAAAAAGGATGTGCAGAAGCTTCAGAAAGTCCAGAGAAGAGCCACATGCATGATCAGAGGTCAGGAAAACAGACCTTATGATGAAAGGCTGAAAGTCATGGGACTCTTCAGCCTGGAAGAACACAGGCTCAGGGGTGATCTGGTGGCTACCTATAAGTTTATCAGAGGTGCTCACCAGGATCTGGGGGAACATCTGTTTACCAGAGTTCCCTAAGGGATGACAAAGTTGAACAGTCACAAACTCCTCCATGACCATTTCAGGCTGTACATAAGGAAGAACTTCTTTACTGTCTCAGCCCCCAAGGTTTGGAATAGACTTGACAGGTAACCAGTGTTACCTGTCAGCTCCATGTTCTTGGGGAACCCTGACACAGGACACAGACTGTTTGACTTACAAAGAATCGCCACGTTCCCCACCTAAACAGAAACTGATTAAGATGCAGTGAGAGACACACCTAAAACCCTCCAGATAAAGGTGGCAAAAGTGAAACAACTGCCCTAGGTCTCATTTCCATCTGAGATGGGAACAGATGACCGTTCATTTACATGAGAGATGGAAAACAGAAAGCCTGAAGCAGAGACTGCAGTGAATTCTGGGATGAGCGAAGCAGGGGAACACTGCATGATGGGGAATCTGTGTTCCAAATGCTAACCAACCCTCACACCCAGCTTAGCACTTATCAGACCAGTTCTAATCTGGATTTACAAAGGACTTTTCCTCCTCCCTCCCCCCCCCACACACATACCTCTAAGCAAAAGTAAGTTAATTAGGCATCTCGGGCCGTACATTCCCCAGTCCCACTATGGGAGGCCTACGTAAACTTAATTGGCTAAAACTCGGTTTCCGGGTTAGGGAATGCTGAGGCAATAGATTGAGTCTGAGGGGATATGGGCAACATTTGAACAATGGTACAGGGTTCATCACAGCATCCAGCCCGTTGGAGCCCTGTCCACAAGTGTTGTCATACTTTTCCCGAGACGACTGGTGGAAGTCCTTCCCACAACAGGTTATGAGCACTCCAATAAGTGCCTTAAGTCTGTTAAAAGACTATAGTAAGATCTGGAAAAGCCATGCTAAACTGAGGCTTGTTCACAGCAAGTAAAAATCCAAAACCCTGACTCTGCAATCTATTGTTTCTGAAGACACCAGGAGATATCCCATCAAGTATACCTGCTATCCATAGGAATGCCAAGCTGGCTTCTAAGTAGGTGTTTCCTGAGTATCAGTCAAGTTCCTGAGATATTCCAACCTGATAACCCCTTGTCAGTAGAGAGGACAATTTGATTTCCACTATTGAGAATGCTTGAAAGAAGCTGAACTGGGGGTATAAAAATCTGTAAAAGAAGCAGCAGTGTGTGCTGACACCACCTGCTTTCTTCTGGAGAGGCTGAAGGAGGCAGATCATCTCCCTTCAAGGATCATGTTGAGAACTGTGACCTGTCAGCTTTGCAACCCAGGTGCCTTGGACTGGTGAGATCCCAGATCTCTATCTTTTTTCTTTTCTCTCTCTAAGCATAGATTTCTGAACTTGAACTGTATTAGTTAAGCTTGAGCTAAGTTTCCCCAAATACTTAGTGAAACCAGGGTATACTGTGACTGTTTGTGTTTGTTTTTCCTTTGCATGTCTATTACTACTAGTGTCAATATATATTTCATCTACTTAGCAATAAATAACTTTTATAGCCAAACTGGTGGTAATTGGGTATATTTTGCCTTCTTTACTTCTCTTTCCCCACTTGCTCTCCAGCAACGCTCCTTTTACCTAAGCTAAAGATCCCTGTGAAGCCCAGAAATACTGTGGGGTCTGCTCATCAAGAAGTTAAAAGGTTGGGACATGCTGAGTTTGAAACACATAAGGGGATCAGCTTGTACAAGCTGATAGACCCAGTTTGGCTCAGATGTGCCCTAATGAACTGAATGCTGGCCCATGAGGATGTCATCTGGACACCCAACCAGATTCAGAGGTATTCTGTTTAACTGTGTGCTTGTGTCTGACTGTAGTTTATTGTTGCTCTGATGAACTGATTCTTGGCATATGAGGGTGTCAGCCTGTCCATGCTGATCAACCCGGCCAGGTCAGGCATCACGTTAATCTGTGTGTGTTTGTATGTATGACTGATTTGGGGACTGGAGGAACCCAGCCCCACTGAATTGAGTCCTGCAAGATAGCTCCATTGGGGGTGAGGGCTTACAGAAGGGAGAGATACAGCTCCGTATAGAAACACAAGTAACACAAGCAGCACATTGATAGAATTACCAAGACCCTATCCCTAATAAATGAGCACACCCGAAAGTAGTGGGCAAATCTAGTAACACCAGAGGTGGTTCAAGCACCTGCTTTGAACACCTTCAAGAGACATTTGGATGTTTATCTTGCCTGGAACCTATGATCCCTGCTGACTTCCTGCCCCTGGGCCAGGGGCTGGACTCGATGATCCTCCAGGGTCCCTTCCAGGCCTAGTGTCAATGAATCTATGAATTTCCTTTATTTCTCACTGGCCACGACTTTGATGGAAGAAAGCTAGGGAAATAAACACAGTTCTGAGAGGTGAAGATATCATGTCTGCGGTAGAGCACAGATAATTCTTCTGCCCAGTTGTTTTAGACAACTAACATCTTAGATATATTTAGTTCGCTCTCTCTTTGGGAGCTCTCCATTTCTTGGTTGCTTGCCCCATTCTCCTCTGCATTGGGTCCTAAGCAAATGGCAATCATATGCCACCTTGTATTTTCTGCTGATATCAAAATATGGGGTTTTCTTCTCTTTGTTAATCCTTATCCACTCTTGTTTCTTTCTCTTTTTTAGGTCCCTGGGATGGTACCAGACATCCTCAGGTATCAGACTCACCAACTCAGATGTCTCCATCATCACCTCACTTCAGCTTCCCAAGTAACTTTCTCTGGGACTCTTCTTCCATTCTCTTCTCTCTGCCATTTCTCGTCTCTGTCCTGTAGTCTTGCCATATTTCTTCTGGGTTTCTTTCTGCTCTTTCAGGAACTAATTCCAGGCTCCATTCCCCATTAAATCTTTCTGGTCATTTCCTGCCTCCCTTGAAGCCATCATTCTCCTCTCATTCCCTCTGTACATGCTGCTCTTTTTTTTGTTTTCATCTGGGTCCCTCTCTCCTCCATCCAGGTATTCCTGCCCCTTTCTCTCCTCTGTTTCCCTTCACTCCCCTGGATTCTGTGATGGGGCAGACTTGTTGCTCTGTCACAGAGGCTTTCAACAGTAAAGACCCCAACAATCTTTCTCTGCAGCCAGTTCATTGTAGGCTTGGCCTGGCATAATTCAGACCCAAAGAAAATGAAGCTGTAATATAGGAGCACATGCTTTCTGAAGCATCACACATCCTTTCTGTTAACTGTTAGAATCCTTCTGCTTAATTAACAAGACTTCTACAGCTTGGTCAGAGGAGATAAGAGGGCTAGAAGGAGTGATTTGGCTACATATGAGATCCTAAGTCTTAATAGGAAGAGGAATTTAGTCACAATGCAGGATTTTCCATTCTTTTAGTAGGTCTGCACCACTCTTTTGTGAATGTCATGGACATTCAAATTTAAGGCACCATTACTGGTGGGTTAGACTACAGAGAAGAAACTTGTAGGGTATTTGTGAGATCTGTACCTAGCTCTGCTGTTGAATGTTCATCTCCTAAGAGTAAGCCTTCACTGCATGTGTTAAAAGGCCTCAGTTTCCTCCTTCCTTTCCAACTCACATTTTCCTTTGACAAGTCCACAGACTTTGAGAGTAGTGACTTTATTTTCAACTTTACTACTTGTCAAGAGTAATCTTTATTCTTGATAGTGATGTTTCAGATGCGAGGAAAATCCATAAACTTATGGGGTTGTTATCTGAGAAGCCACCTTCTCAGGATAAGCTTGGCAATCTGGTTGCACCAGAGGAGAAAGCAGACCTCTTTAACAATTTCTTTCCCTTCATTTTCTTGTGCAGGAACTGAGACTCCCCTACCAAGATTCAGGATGGACTCAGGAGAAACTCTGCCAGGCCTAGGGTCAGGGAGGACCAAGTTAGGAAACTTCTGGAGGGGTTGGACATGTTCAAATCAGCAGGTGTTGAGGGAATTGGCAGGGGTTATTGCGGGGCCCCTAGCATGGCTTTCCAAGCTCTTGTGGTGCTCTGGCCAGGTGCCAGATGACTGGAAGAAGACCAATGTGATCCCCATCTTTAAAAAAGGGAAGAGGGAGGACCCAGGCAACTATAGGCCCATTAGTTTTACTTCAATCCTGGGGAAGCTCTTTGAGAAGATTATCAAGGAGCACATCTGTGATGGGCCAGCAGCAGGAATGATGCTCAAGGGCAGCCAGCATGGTTTCATTAGAGGCAGGTTCTGTCAGACCAACCTGATTGCCTTCTATGATCAGGTCACAAAATCATTGGATGCAGGTGTTGTGGTGGATGTAGTCTTTCTGGACTTCAGGGAGGCCTTTGAGATTGTCTCCCACCCCATTCTCATTAAATGCTAGGTGACTGTGGCATTGATGCCTACACAGCCAGATGGACTGCAAATTGGCTAAGGGGTCATACTCAGAGAGTGGTGGTGGACGGGTCATATTCGACCTGGAGGGAAGTGGGCAGTGGAGTCCACCAGGGCTTGGTCCTTGGGCCCACACAGTTCAATTTACTTATTAGTGACTTGGACAACAGGGTGAAATTCGCGGACAACACCAAGATTTGGGGTGAGGTAGGCATGCTAGTAGAGAAGGACAGATTACAGTGGGACTTGGACAGGTTACAAGGATGGGCAAATGAAAACAGGATGGGACTGAATACTGACAAGTGCAGGGTGCTGCACTTAGGCAATAGGAACCAGCAGCATACCTATAGGCTGAGAAACTTCCTTCTTGAAAGCACGGTGGTAGAAAGAGATCTTGGAGTATTATTGACTCCAAGATGAACATGGGCCAACAATGCGAGGACATGGTCAGTAGGGCTTAACCATACCTTGTCATGCATCCACAGATGCATCACAAGCAGGGCCAAGGAGGTGATCCTCCCCCTCTATGTGATACTGGTCAGGCCGAAGCTGGAGTACTGCGTTCAGTTCTGGGTGCTGCACTTCAGGAGGGATGTGGACAGCATTGAGAGGGTCCAAAGGAGGGCCACTCGCATGATCCAGGGACAGCAAGGCAGACCCTATGAGAAGAGGCTATGGGACCTGAACCTGTTCAGCCTTCACAAGAGAAGGCTGAGCGGGGATCTGCTGTCTGTCTATAAACTTACTAGTGGGGACTGGAGGGGATTGGGAGAGACCTTGTTCCCCTGAGCTCCTTGTCGCAGGACACTGAAGTGCCCTGCTCCTAGAAAGAGGGACAGGTGCTGGTTGCTGGGGCAACTGCAGTCTGGTCAGCTGACCAGAAGGGGGCAGGGCCTGGCCTATATAAACAAGCCAGGCTGAGGCCAGACACAGTTCTCCTCTTGCGGCAGAGGAAGAAGGAGCTCTGTTGGAGCAAGTAGAATAGAGAAGCCTGATGGCCTGAACAGCTTCCGTGTGAGGAGACTGGGTGGAGGAAGCCCTGGTAGGGATTTGGGATGATAAATAGCCAGATGGCTTAGAGTTTACATTTTAGCCAGGAGGCTTAGCTTTGAGTTGTAGCCGATTGGCTTATGTTATTACATTTTGTTGTTTGTTGTTACACTGGAGAACTGGGTGAGGCTAATAGGGGTTGAAGGAGGCCTCATAGGGGCTCCACAGTGGTGTGGGGACCCCAGTGCTAGAGAGGGCACAGCATTTAGGGGTGCATGGTCCCCAGCCCTGAGAAGGGGCACAGTGGATTGGGGGCCAGGTGAGGCCGCCTGAACCTCACAGGAGTTGTAGATCTGCAGAGGGGATTTAGGGGCCAGGCATGGCTATGGCCACCTGAGCCCCAATTGTGAGAAGTCCTGGAGGGCACTTGCTGTAAGGCCCAAGGAGGGGATTTGGGGCCAGGCATGGCTACGGCCACCTGAGCCCCAAGTGTGGAGATAGGCCTTAGCGCGGGCGGAGCCCCAGGGAGGGTGCACAGGTGAGAAGCCCCAGGGAGGGCTCGCGCCTAAGACCCAATCATGAGGTTAGACCCCAATGCAGACAGGGTTGCGAGAGAAGGCCCTGGTGCGGGCTCGGCTGTGTGAGAGGCCAGGGAGCATCCATGGGGGGCGCGGGCGACTGCAAGGAAGGAGAGGCCATAAGCATCTGTGAGGGCGCAGGCCATTTGAGAGAGAGGCCAGAGAGCTTGTGAGGGCCTGGGCCAGGGGAAAATGAGCCCAGGGAACCTGTGAGGAGTCAGGGATGCCCACGAGGGCACAGATAGGATTTGACTAGACAACATCTGGTACACCTACGAGGCTTGGGGCATGGTATCAGGGGTGGTAGGAGCCATGCACAGAGTCACCTTAGATGGGGCACAGACTTGAATACGTCAGGGGTACCATGTCCAGGAGGACAAGAGGCTGCCTCCCTTAATATTCTTGACATCAAAGACATGGCGGGTGAGAACAAGGGTGCATTGACACCAACTTGGCATGGTATGGGGTGCTAGGAGAGATCACGGCTGCTCCCAGGACCCCACCCCGTGATGTTCCTCCTGGAGTAACAAGGAATAATGGCCATAAGTTGTTAGAGAGTAGGTTCAGAGTAGACATTAGTAGGCACTACTTCACAGTCAGGGCGGCTAGGACCTGGAACCAACTTCCAAGGGAAGTGGTGCTGGCTCCTACCTTGGGGGTCTTTAAGAAGAGGCTTGATGTTTACCTATCTGGGGTCATCTGAGCCCAGTTTTCTCTCCTGCCCAGGGCAGGGGGTTGGACTAGAAGATCTACAAGGTCCCTTCAAACCCTACCAACTATGAATCTATGACCCTTCTTTTCTTTCAATGGGACCAGTAGCAAGGCTATTTTTAAATGACCGGAAGATGGTGGGAGTGCCAGTAAAACCTGGATCTCCTGTGACTTCAGCAACTCATAGTCCACCTTCCTGCCAGTCCAACATCAAAGGGCTTGAAAGGTTACATGGAACCCTAACTGTCCTGTAGTCTCTGGGGTAGTAACAAAGGATTTTTTCCCCTTTCTCTATTTCTTTATGGCTTCTATTTCCACATGAGTCTAAGCAGACTTGAAGGAATTATCTTGGACTGAATTTGAAAAGACTACAGAAAAAACAGTTGATGCAATTTTAAGTATGGAGAGCGGCATTGGGGTTTACACACACATTGTTTAGGCTTCTCTGAGAACTTTGCCCATTATTAATTCCCCATGTATTTAATCACTTACACAGTGGGGGTATCTACCTGAGACACTTATTTCTGAGATAACTCTGTTCTAAACTATCAGTGTCTACATGTGTAGAGCTGTTAGGCCAGAGTAAACTAATTAACTACACCAGGTACAAGTACAACCCTATGGTGGAATTGTTTACGGTGCTGTAATGCATGTGTAGATGGTGACTGGGGCAGGCTGGAGTATGAGAGTACTACAGTGCAGGGGATTTCTGTTAGTTAGCCTGACACTGTAGCAGCCTTGTTCCCCAGCCAGTCCCTCCATGGCATGCTGAGCTGGGGCAGAGCAGCTCTGGGCTGGCAGGATGACCCCTCCCCACCATGCCTCTGCCAGCTGGGGCTGTCCCACTCTGGATCAATGTGCTGTGATTCTAGGTGCATGGGTAAATGCTGCCCCTGGGAGCAATAAACTCTGGTGCAAACTGCGCCAGAGTTTATTGCATTGCACTAATTTCATGTGTAGATACACCCAGGTGGTCCCTAGTTAGGATGTTGAGTAGCAAGGTATTCCCACTATGCTACTAGCAGAGACAATCTCAACATTAAAAAATGAGAGCAAAAAATAACACCTTTTGAGCTTTGTTTTGTTTTTGTTTGTTTTTTTTTTATTAAAAAAACCAAACAAGCTTCTCCTTACATCCATATCCCACTGAATGATGAACATTCATGTTTAATAGTCATGTGTTTGGGAGAGATGTCCTTAAATGACAAGGTAACTGAGCTAAAAGCATTCAAAACAGTCGCTGACATTTAATTGCAGAGTATTGTGGAACAACCTTCAAAATAGAGGGGGAGGGAAGTGAACGACTGCAGTTTTGTTTTCCTTCAATGTTTCTGAACATAACATTTTCAGACTTACCTGATTCCTCCTCTTCCTTCTGTCAAACTCCTCTGAGGCCTCCCTTCCCCCTGAATTACATAAGCATGACATCAAGTGTCTGTTCTGGAATTATACCACATCATAGATATTCAGGTCTCACAAATCAGTTAGATAGTGCTTGGCTTTTAAATGTCAGCTGGTAATATAGCCAAAGCCCACTAAACTTTCACTTGACTGAATCCTGTATAGTGCCCTCAGCAACCACACATGGGAAGATGCTCAGTGTGGACTTCAAGAAACATCTGGACCCTGTAGGTTTTCAGCCCACCAGTGCTTTAGAGCAGGCTAAGAAAGTGTGTGCACAAAATGTGTTCAACCAATAATTAGCCTGTTGTATAAATGAGAATGTTACTTAAGCATGTGTTTTTGTACAGTATGTTAGACCCCAACTCTGTGTGGCACCCAACAACTAGGGAGACAATGGTCCAATTACCCATGGATCCTATTCTTCATTAGCCAGAGCAGAGCAGGGAGCAAACACCAGCACACATTGCACGCAACAGCTTTTTATTCAGAATGGAGACCGCTTCGGACAAGGGGCCTCACGCCATAAGAGACAAGGTTCTGCCCCGAACAATAGGTTCATCTCACATTTATACGCTTTGATTTATACTCATTAACATTCACTCCTCCTTTGCCCCGTCTTTTGTTCCACCCGTCTCAAGCTCCACCTCTGTTTACTGCTTGCTTCATTAGCATGGAATTACCTATGCATTTCATTCATTTACATGCCTTTTTGCTATGAGCACATGTCTAAGACCTTGACTTCTCTTCTTTGGTCAATGGGCGGACTTTGACAAAAACCTGGAAGCTTTTGGAAGCTTCTTCACCAATCACCATTCACCTTTTTGCATATGTTCATCTTGGATTCTGTTACCAGTTATGTGTTGTTTTCCACATTCCAGTCTGTTTTTCTGTCTTAGGTTGTACCATCTTCCACCCTTTTTGGGTCACTGTATCTTATGTCATTCCTTACTGTAGCTGGTTCACAGCACACAGACTCTCACAGATCCACTTGCTGCTTTTTCCTCAGAAAATGATTGACACAGTTAAGATGGTTACTCAGCATAAGTAAATGGCTGGTTTAGCATAAGCATTCATAAGCAAAATCTGGGTGCCTAAACATCTTGCAATATATTTTTAACATATATCATTCTGCCTTGTGGTTAGCAGCTCGGCTAGGCCACAGGTCATGCCTTTTATTCAGCTGCAAATCCAGTGATCCCTAATAATCCAAGTTATTGTCACTCTAACACAGTAGTCAGGCTGTTTTGGCAAAAAAATGTGAAATCCAGTATGCCATTGTATTTATGTATATGCTCCTACACAGAAGTGTGGGAGTGTAATTTGGTTTTGGAGTTACTTGAAAAGTTTCTTAATTGCATGTGTTGTTGGTTTTTTTGTTTCCCCATCAAAAGCTGATATCATCTAATCAATAGTCTGTGGGGCCATGTCTGTTATGAAAAGTTCATTCAAAATAAATGAAACTTTTCAAATGTTTGTGTTGAAATTAACATTATGAAGTATAATATGAACTGTCATGAACAATCCTCAATCTCTTTCTTGTTGAAAATTCAGAAGAATGAAATATGTTCACCTGATGGCAACTAAATATTAGGGCTAGGGACAGAAATTACACACAAACTAGTATAAGTGACCAGAAACTGGTTCAAATCTGTAACACAACAGAAGTTCAGTGCACATAAATCACTTTCAAAATGGCTGAAAAAGGTTTAAGATAAACCTGGATGGATGGAGTATCAGACTTAATTGATTCAGGTTAAATTGGTTTATTGAATTTCTGTCCCAGATTCCCTCCAGATTCAATTTTAGCTCACAGTCCTTTAGCATCCCAGGATGCTTTGCACATGCCTTGCAAACCTCCCCTTGCAGAGTGGGCAGGCGAGACTTGGCTCAAGCTGTCTGTTCCAGGTGAACAAGGAGGCATGCTCTAGTACCCCCCAGCTCCTGGCCTGGGCTACTGCAGAATGTCTGTTCACTTGCTTATCAGTTCAATCTATGCAGTTAGACTTGCCTTCAAAGACTGAATCTATTCAGCCTCAGGGTTTTTGACTGTCTGTACTTATCCTATGGATCACCATTCTCTGTTCAAAATATTAATTTTGTTGCTAACCTCAGTCATGTGACTTTGCTTTCATTTTGCTACAACACCCTCTAAACTATCATGATGTTTCTCAGAATTTGAATTCCAGGCATCAAGCAGCTGAACTAGGAATCCTCCTGCTCACATTCTCTTCTGTGGGCTGGGTTCTCCAGCCGAGCAATTGTACCCCCCCTTGCCTCCCCACGCCCCTCAAAGAAGCTGCCCTTCTGCCTATGTCAGGATATCATGGAAAGCAGTCAAATTAGGGAAACCAGGAGTATGTAGCAACTGACCAATAACTGTCATGAAGCACTTGGGCAACATATCAGAATGGGAATGTTCTGGTTTGTCTAAAGAATATCAGCTTTTTATTTTCTGTCAGAAAGCACAAGTTTGGGATCAGTAGAACATAATCTGCACATGATAGCTTATTCCTAGTGTGTGTGTGTGTGTGTGGGGGGGAGGCTATACCCAGTTTTCCATCCAATCAAACTCCCACTTGCCTGAGCCTTCCTCAGTTAGGAAAGTCCAACAGGAAACACTGAGCAACTTTTCTGTGGTAAATTGCAGTTGTCCCTATGTGGAGTCTAACAGTATGAGCTAGGTTTTATTTCTCCTGTAAAACCATATTCATGATCATATATTGCACGAGTGGGCAATTATTTCAGGTGGAGGGCTGCTTACTTGTTTTAGTAAGCCATTGAGGACTGCATGACAAGCAGCCAGGGGCACTTGAATATTGATTTTTTTCCCCCAAATTTTTAGGGGACCCATGGGCTGGCTAGAATGGTGTGGCAAGCTGCATCTAGCCCGCAGGCTGCATTTTGCCCACCCCAGTATATTGGCTAGTGGAGTTAGCAGTTGGAGGGAATTGTAGCAAATATAACAATTGCATTATGGATAGACTGCTTGAATGCAATTGCTGTCTTTGCCATAGCCTTCTCCAAAAAAAAGAGAATAGAAAAAGTAAAGGGGTGAGGAAAGAAAGAGGTGTTTAAAGAGAGAGGGAACAAAAGAATGAGGGTATTTTAATAAATACAGCAACAAGACGTATTTTCTAGGTTTATAAGAAATGAAATGAGAGATGGGTAGATAGGGACTGAAAGAAGAAGATTCTGGGGCAGAGAGAAGAAAAGGGAAAAAGGGGAATTTAATAGCTCAGTGTGAGTGTGTAGGGTGATTTTAGCTTCTTTTCCCCTCTTGTACTTGCCTGCCATGACTTGGATTGAAGAGGAAAAAAGGAGGAGATCAGTGGGCTTTGATGTTTTGATTGGTAAATACCACCCAGGTGTTTAAACACTCAAGTAAGGGTGTATTTTCCACAAAAACAGATACAGTCACAAGAACCTCACTAGTTCCTTCACTGACAAGGAGATTCTGAGTTACAGATAAGGGAAAACTCTGGTTTGTTACTTGAAAGATACTTTGTAACTAAATTGCACCCACCACCAATTACTTCATTAGCAAAGTACATTTCTCCACGTGTGGCTTGTGCCTAGAGCAGCCTCCTGCTGCTCTCACTCTGTTCCGCCAGCTTTTTAGCAGATGTTGCTCTGACAGGGTCAAAGATTTGTTCTGATTCCTGTCTACCTGTGAATTGTCCCATAGACACAGTCTCTCATTCAGCTCAGGGCAGAGCCACTTCCTGGTACTTCAGTGCTTTCCCACGCTCACTGCATGTGGTTCAAT
The DNA here is from genome assembly GCF_052110815.1 of Crocodylus siamensis. Taxonomy (NCBI): domain Eukaryota; kingdom Metazoa; phylum Chordata; order Crocodylia; family Crocodylidae; genus Crocodylus; species Crocodylus siamensis. Next base: position 47,365,434 of record NC_143404.1, read on the forward strand.
CCCCTGGACCATCGACTGTCTTGGTCTGACCTGTTCTGCAGCTTACAGTGATCTCTGGGATCACAGGTAAGAATCTTTTCCCACTTTCTCCATCCTCCTGAGGTCTCAATTACCCCCACATTTGTCCTTCAGTGCCTGAAGGCAATCAGTAAATAGCCCACTGCCAGTTTTATCTCCAGTTTTCATGGGATAATTAACTAATTTTCCCCCAGGTGTAAAAAAACCCCCCTCCACATGGCAGGGTGCATTCAGGGGTCCAAGCTACAGGGCTCCTGTCTGAGTCCCTGTTACACTCAGCTACAGAGAAACATTTAAAGCTGAAGACAATTGTATAAACTTTTAGGCCACCAATAGACTAAAGTAATGAAAGAGGCAAAGGGCCATGTGATTGAAAAGGCCATTTTTCAATGATCCTGGATAGAGTTCCTGTGGGGTCCTTGAGGAAGGCCCTGTAGTCTCTAAGCTTTACTAAATTTAGTTATGAGCAAGGAACTGAATGACTGATCCCTGTCAAAGTTTGGGGTGGTGTGTGTGTGTACACACACACACACACACACACACACACACTCAATGCAACATACTCAAGGAACCCTAAACTGGGATATCTGGTGCCCATGGACCTACAGGGTTAGTCAGCAAGAGTGGAAGTTTTCAAGAACATCCAGTACAGTCATTATCAGTGTTCTCTCTGGTTCCCATTTAAGTGCTCTATAGCCTTAATCTGAGCTCCTATGGCCCTCATTCCACAGTGTCTCTTTTCACCTTTAGCCATTCCTACAATAAAAAGAAACAATAATAGAACCCTTTTGCTCAGTTACATTGCTTTCTCAAAAAAAAGCCACAAAAACACTCAGGAGCTGCCTAGTGTAACCCCGGGCAGTACTCCAAGAGGTACCCCCTTTCCAATTGAAAGGATCAAAGCAAGTGCACAAGTGCTGTAGGAGGTGTAGGGACTGTCCTTCCCCTATAGGGCACAGCCAAACCACCAATGGGGACTTAACCATATATCTTTTAATGAGGGAACAATACTGGAAACATAACAGGCATAAATCAGAAGGTTTTGTAGACACTACAATGCCCCAAGGGGGCAGGATTCAAAGGTTAGACACTTACAATCATTGACAAAAAAACAGGGATAACAAAATATAACACACAAAAAGCAGAACAAACAATACAGGTTTGTGAAATATTAAAAGGCACAAAATACAGAATGTCCAGGAAATATAGGGCCTAGGTACGTGGAGGAAGAGGAAGACACATTGGCCTTGAACTCAGATTTCCCACATGCTAGGCAGAACTACTGCCACACAACCACCAGTAGTGGTGGTAGTCCAGGCTGCTAGAGGTCTTGACCTTCCCGGAGCCCCGGCCTCACATCGAGCTGCCTGGCCTCTGATTGGAGGAGCTGGAAGCAGAGCTGGGAACCTCTCAGGTCACTGCTCAGATCCTTGCTGGAGCTGGGGAGCCTCTCCTGCTGGCCGCATGCCACACTGCTAAGGGTCCAACTGCTGTCTGCAGGTCCTGCTCCTTCAGGCTCTTGTGGGGCACTCATCCTGCCCCATTAGCTCAGCTCTTTGAAGCTCCTTCCTTGTGGTCCCTCGCTGGTCTCTCCTGAGTCAGCTGCACTGCCCCTTTTATCCCCCTCCAGGTGACCCAAAGGGTTGTTGCCAGCACAAGGTGCCCGAGGGAGACAATAATTGGGTTCGTTGCCCGGCGTCGCGCCAAATAAACACACTGGGGGGAGAAGTAGACAGAGTTCATTTGAGCTCAAGTAAAAGGCGCAGGGAGACTGTATTGTCTCAAATCTTGCGCACCTAGACCTGCAACAGTGTATTTTTATACCCTGGTCAATTCTCTGCAGTGATTTTTCCACCAGCTGGCCCCCCTCTTCCTCCCCTTTCCCTCCTCCCTTCTCTCTCCAAGCGGTGCCCTTGCATTCCACAGTTAACAGTTTTAGCTCGCCTGTTTTCCAGAAGGACAGGAGATTACAGGCACCAGAGAAAGGGTTACAAAGGTTGGGCAAGGGGGGGTCCTGGCTCATCTGAGCCCAGAGCAGAAGGACTTCATCGACACTCGTGGTCCTCCATCCCTCTGAGTTACCTAGGGTTATGCCCAGTGACACCAACAACTCCCCGCTTTGAGAATACTCAACAAAGTTTTGGCTGAGTTTTCTCATATTCTGAAGATAAAAAGTGATTGAGTGTTTGAGGATTGGGATCTTCAATGCAGGGGTACAGTGAAGCGCTCGGGGAGGGGGATACACAGACTTTGCGCAGGAGGGCATTACAGCACGCAAATAAGAGGAGGGTAGTTAAACACAACACAACACCAGTGACCAGGAGGTGAAGGATGCCCGTTCCTAGGCCTCCGAGGTTGGGCAACCAGCTCCAGAGAGAATCAAAAACAGTGGGTTCACGTTCCTGATTTTTCCACTGCTCAAAAGCCTGTTCAGCTGACAAAATGTGTTTGTTAATATCTTGGGAATTTTCTGGGATATAAGTACAACATTCGTTCCCAATTAGCGCACATACCCCACCTTGAGATGCTAAAACATAATCTAGAGCCTGATGGTTTTGAAGAGATAATAAACGAAGTTGATAAATCTCAGAGTTAAGGCTCTTTTCAATAGCTAAAGTGTCATTGGCAAATTTTGTAAGAAATGCAGGAAGTTGACGATACAGCTTGGCTAACCGGCCCACTCCATACAATGGGAGAAAGATCATGCCAAATCTGTCTCGTGATGAATCCAGTTCTTGTGTCCATCGACCTTTGCCGCTGTGTGGGAAACTAGTAGGACAGTGTGAGGTCCTTTCCACTTCTCTTGGAGGGCTCATCCTTCCAGGTACGAACGAGCACGGAATCTCCCGGCTGTAACGAGTGGACTGGAGCATCCAGCAGAAGAGGCTGCAAGTCTTTAGTGTACCTATGGAGAGAAGAAAGAACAGCAGACAGAGAGCACATATCCCATGACAAAATATTACATCCTATTTCCCACTCCCCTGCTAGAACCGGCGTCCCGTTCATAGGCCATGCCCTTCCAAACATAATCTCAAAGGGGCTAAGCTCTAATCTTCCCTTGGGAGGGCATGGATGAGAAGCAGAGCAAGGGGCAAAGCATCGAGCCATTGCAGAGAGGCCTCCTGGCAGATCTTTGATAGATGACGCTTGAGGGTTTGATTTGTATGAGTACTGGGGATCCGGGAGCTCCCCCACTGATGGAATGAGGGCATGCATATGGGTGTCAGCAGGTCTCGGCGTCCTCAGGGTGGCAGCATTTTTAGCTTCTCTGTCCGCCCGGGCGTTACCCCTGGCTACGTCTTGATCCTCTTTCTGATGCACCTTACAGTGCATTACTGCCACTGCCGAGGGAAGTTGAACAGCTTCCAGGAGTCAGAGAATTTGGGGTCCATACTTCACTGGGGAGCCTTGGGCTGTCAGCAGTCCCCTTTGTTTCCATAGGCCAGCATGGGCATGCAGTACTCCAAAAGCATACCTAGAGTCGGTATAGATGTTGACCCGTTTCCCTTTTGACAGTTCTAGCGCCCGGGTCAGGGCTACCAGTTCAGCAAGTTGAGCAGATGTTCCGGCAGGCAAACCCTTGACCTCAACAACATCATAGAGAGTCACAACAGCATAACTTGCCCTCCTTTGCCCTTCTACAACAATGCTACTGCCATCAGTGTACTACTCACAATCAGCACTCAAAAGTGGCTGATTCTGTAGGTCTGGACAGCTGGAGTACTGTGCATCTATGATGTCTAAACAATCATGCTCTTGTTCTTCAGTTTCAGGTAAGAGAGTAGCCGGGTTAAGGGAGGGGCAGGGCTGCAGAGTCACTTCAGGGTTCTCCAAAAGCTTAGCTTGGTACTGAGCCACCCGAGCCTGGGTGAGCCAGAGACCCCCCTTCACGTCTAACAGAGCCTGGACCATATCCACCTGCACAACTCCTCCCAGCGTTAACTTTTCAGCTTCCTCAAGTACTAGGGCAGTTGCCGCAACTGCTCGTAAACATGCTGGCCATCCCTTGGCAACTGGATCAAGCTGTTTGGAGAAATAAGCAATGGAACGTTTCCACACCCCCAACAATTGAGTAAGCACTCCCAGAGCCATCCCTTTTTGTTCATGCACATACAATTGGAAAGGTTTAGAAAGGTCCGGTAAACCCATGGCGGGGGCTTCCATTAGTTTCCTTTTTAGTATCTTAAATGCCTTGTCAGCTTCTGAAGTCCAATAAAAGGGGTCATGGTCTGCCCCTTTTACACAGTCATATAGTGGTTTTGCCCATAGTCCAAATTCAGGGATCCATATTCTGCAAAAACCTGCCATGCCGAGAAACACCCTGAGCCGCTTACGGTTGCTTGGGGTGGGAAGCTGGCATATAGCCTCCTTTCGCTCACTTGAAAGCTGGCGCTCTCCCTGTCTTATGTGAAATCCCAGGTATCGTACTTCGGGGAGAGCAATTTGAGCTTTATTTCGAGCCACCCGATATCCTCGAAGTCCAATAAAGTTCAGGAGGCTTACAGTGGCATTAAGGCAAGAGTTTAAATCTACAGCAGCAATTAATAAATCATCCACATATTGTAACAAGAGAACTTCACGCTCATTATTCCACTCCTCCAAGTCTTTAGCTAAGGACTAGCCAAAAAGGGTAGGAGAGTTCTTAAATCCCTGGGCTAATACTGTCCAACAAAGTTGTTTCTTAACCCTTTTTCTGTCCTCCCATTCAAAAAAGAATATCTCCTGAGAGGGGGGGTCAACTGGAATCGTAAAGAAAGCATCTTTCAAATCAAGAAGTGAGAAATGAGTATATTGCCCCCTTATGGAGGCCAGCAAGGTATACGGGTTTGGGATGAGGGGATGAATAGTTTTAACCTGTTTGTTAACCGCCCTTAGGTCCTGCACCAGTTGATATGTGCCATCAGGCTTTAGTACAGGCAAGATAGGAGTGTTCCAGGCTGACTGACACTCTCGCAGTATGCCGTACTTTAGGAAACGGTCTATAGTCTCCTGCAGTCCCTCTCTGGCTTCCTTTTTGATTGGGTACTGGACCTTTTCCTGGCAGTAGTTGGATATTAATGGGGGTTTGATGTGTAGCCTTTCCGGGGACCCCCCTTGCCCACACCAAAGGGTATACCCAGTCTTCCCACTGGTTCCACTCCGGGGGGGGGGGGCGTTCATAGCCGAGGGTTCAATCACGAGGGTCATTTTCCATACATTTTCAGGGGGCAATGCAAGGGTTATTTCATCCTGGGTAAAATGCAGTGATGCACCTAATCGACAAAGCAGGTCTCATCCTAGCATGGGTGTTGGGCAATCTGGAAGGTAGACCAATTTGTGAGAAAGAGCCCGGTCTCCCAGAGCACATTCTGCAGGAGCATACACTGGGCACTGAGTCTTTTTTCCCATGGCACTCACCACGGTGAGGGAGTCCGCTATGGGAAGTTGAAGAGGTTGATTTACAGCAGTCCGTGCTGCCCTGGAGTCTACCAAAAAATCAATTTCTGAATTCCTCACCTGCATTTTTACTCGGGGTTCCGGGGGTGGGGTGATCCATTTCCCCTGACACCCCTACTCCTGTCCTTCCACTATCATTACAGGAGTACAGTCTCTGCCTTTCTCTGGGCATTCATTCTTCCAGTGTCCCTCTCACCGGCATAAGGCACACTGGTTCTGTCCCAAGCTTCTTTCTTGTGGGCCAGGGCACCCACGCCCACGACCCCTTATACCTCTGCCTCTCCCACCTTCTTTTGGCCTTTCTCTGACTCCAGCCTGTACTGCTGTTACTAGTATTCTAACTTGTCTCTTTTCCTCTTCTTCCTTTCTGAGGGTATACGCCCTGTTTGCAGTCTCTAGGATTTGTGCTACAGACATACCCATTAAGTCTTCCTTCTTTTATAAGAGGTAAGACGGGTATGATCCACAGGGTTGTTAGGGTCCCATCTAGAGTCTGCCGGACCAGGAACATTGACGGGATCCCTTTCATGCCTCCGTTGTGCTTCCTCCCTTGCTTTGGAAATAACTTGATTCTGCCCTACTTCAGCTAATAAGGTTTGCATAAGGATATTACAATCATCCCAATCAGGCTTGTGACTAGCTAAACATCCCTCAAAGACAGAGATAAACTTACTCGGGCTAGTTGAAAATTCTCCAGCCTGTGCCTTAAAAGCCGCCAGGTCCACCAGATTAAAAGGTACATGGGTGTATACTTGCATGGTCTGGGCTGCATGCCCATCTGCCCCAGGCTGGGCTATTACAGTTTCAGTAAGTAAAGGGTAAAATCCCACTGAGGGAGGAATCTCTGGAACCAGGGGCATCTGACCTTTATATGGTGGAGGTGTTAAAGCCGAAGGGGACGCTGACTCTGGCATTACAGTGGTTGGGGGGGGGGAATGCTGAGACTCAACACTGACAACTACCGACCCTGTCTGAGTCAAATTACACTTCTTCAAAATATCTGTCTTATTTTGTAAAGCCATAAACAATTGTGCATACAAATGTTCATTCCATTTACCCGTCTGCTGACAAAACAGGAGTAATTGGAGGATTGTATTATAGTTAACTGACCCTTCCGGAGGCCACCTTTCCTGATCCTCCAGTTGATATTGAGGCCATTCCACTGTACAGAACCTTTTAAAATTATTTTTAGTCATTAAATCTGACTTAAACAGTTTCCAATTAGTCAGAATGCATTCTAAGGGTGTACACCGTACCCTGCCAACTGTACTCTGTCCCTGCCCCATACTCCAGGGAGACACTGGGCATCCCCAGGTCCTACAGGGAGACACTGGGCATACCCAGGTCTTAACAGGCAATGCTCAGACTGCTGAGCTTATCCTACCTTGTCCGAGGGACCGGTTTCACACTGTCGCCCACGATCGCTTCTCCACTATATGAGCGCATTGCACTGTTGTGTCCTCCGGGGTCGATCAAACCACGTCTCTGCTGAGGCCCCCGATGAAACCACCGGTGTGCGCTGGGCATCGGTTCTTGCTGCAAGTTGTCGACCCCAGGAGGGATCCGGGCAAGGCGAAATGTTAGCCTCAAGCCCCATGTTGGGCACCAAAAACTGTTGCCGGCACAGGGTGCCCAAGGGAGGCAACAATTGGGTTTGTTGCCTGGTGTGCATCACGCCAAATAAACACACTGCAGGGAGAAGTAGACAGAGTTTATTTGAGCTCAAGTAAAAGGCGCAGGGAGACTGTATTGTCTCAAATCCTGCGCAACTAGCCCTGCAACAGTGTATTTTTATACCCTGGTCAATTCTCTGCAGTGATTTTTCCACCAGCTGGCCCCCCTCTTCCTCCCCTTTCCCTCCTCCCTTCTCTCTCCGAGCGGTGCCCTTGCATTCCACAGTTAACAGTTTTAGCTTACCTGTTTTCCAGAAGGACAGGAGATTACAGGCACCAGAGAAAGGGTTACAAAGGTTGGGCAAGGGGGGGTCCTGGCTCATCTGAGCCCAGAGCAGAAGGACTTCATTGACACTCGTGGTCTTCCATCCCTCTGAGTTACCTAGGGTTATGCCCAGTAACACCAACAGGGTCAATCAGAGGATATGGAGGGTGAGTCTCTGGGGCCTGACTGATGAGGAAAGGGAATCCCAAGTCCTCCAATCATATTTTACCCCTTCAAAATCCCTGGGCCCAATCATTACCAGTTTGGTGAGGAAAGAGAGTCCCAAGTCCTCCAATCATCTTTTGCCCTTTCAAAACTCCTGGGCTAGGTCACTGCCAGCCAGCCCGTCACACTAGTTATTAGAGCTGTGCAAAACTTCGGACTGTGATTCAGATTTGGAGATGATTTGGATGATTTGGAGGCTGAATATGTGAGTCTCTGTCAAATTGGTAGGGGCTTTAGGCTTTCTGAATCGATTCAGAGCTTCCAAATTGATTCAGAAAAGATTTTAAAAAATCCAGCAATTCAGAGGGCTGTCTGTATGGGAAACTTAAACTTAGAAGAGGGAGGGGGAGCAGAGGGGGGAGGGGGAGCTGGGGGGGGAAGGACTGATATATCTAGCTGGCCAGTGAGCATGATTTTTTCTTGTACTGCCCTTCCAATTACAGTGCCTGGGGGGAGGAACATAGAAACAGCATAAAAGTCTCTGTCTGCAGGCTTGCTGTGCCTTTGGTGAGCGGCTTCTACGTGAGCAACAGCATCAGAAAGGTATCGTGCTGCCTGGCTTGCTTCATAGACAGTTAGTTGCAACTTGCCTGCTTCTTTTTGTTCTTAGAAAGGATTGGATAGGACTTAGCTTAGCTTAGCCTAGCTTAGAATCTCTTTACTTCATTCATTTCTTTCAATTTATATTTGCTCTTTTTTCTTTTGCAAACTTTGAAAAAAGACAGCTCAGTGTTTTCCCTGGCAGTATGATCCATCACTGTGCAGGGAGGCACACAGATTGCATGCACACATTTATAATATACACACATAGAAGAAGAAAAATCAGATAGTCATAGGAGAAGAAGAGAATCAGATTATATATAGTAGTTATTAGTTATTAATATTATTATAGTTGGTTATATTATTTTAGGTACACATTATGACACAGAAGGAGAACAAGAAATCCAGTAGTAGTTACACATTCACATTAATAGAACAAAACAGAAGAAGACACCATATATAGTTATTAATAATCAAAGCAGAGTCTAGTGCATGCATGCAACACAGGGAATAAAACACACAACTGAGTCAAACACACAACTGAGTCACACTCCACATTCAGAATTCATAAAAAAAACCCCACATCCCAGCTGAGAAGAAAACAGCACACATTTTTTACATAAGCCTTCATACTTATTAGTGAATCAAACAATCAAACCAAAGTCCAGTGCATGCCTGCAACACAAAAGAAGAAAACACACAACACAAAAGGAGTGACACACACACACCTTTTCCAGCACAGGAAAAATTAATATGAAGCATGCTGGAAAGGCAGGTGCCAGGTCTTCTGTCAGGGGAGGGAGAGGGGGTAGGGGGAGAACTAGAGCTGCAAGTCCCCCTGTCCAAATAATGGTTGCATTCTCTTCCCAAGCAGCCATGAGGCTTCTGCTGCCCCTGAAAGCAAGGAGGTGGGAGCAGTGTCTGCACCTGATGTCCCAGCACCTGCACCACCTCCCCTAAGTCCAGAAATAGGCAACAGCAGTGGAATCACTGTCTCCTTGACCCCAATGTCACCTCCCAGCATGAACCTCCCACTCCCAGAGGAGAAGCTGGAGCTGGAACAAGGAAAGCTGAGTGCCCTGGCTCAAGCAATTCTGGGGACTGAGGGGGAATCAGAGTTTGTGCTCAGCACCCCTCAAAGTTCCCCTAGACCAAGGTCTCTTCCACAAAGCAGCACCTCAGAGGTGTTTGAGGTTGTGGAGGCAAGTGGCTCAACTGAGGCCACTCCTGCTGTTGTGCTTCAGCCTGCTGTGGAGTGGGATAAGGCAGCATCCCCACCCTCAACCCAAAAGCAGGCAAATAGCATAGTGTGGGGGCATTTTGAGCTGGCAGATGATCCCAGGTTTGCTATCTGCCATTGCTGCCAAAGGCACTTCAGCTGGGGCAAGGATGTGAAACATTTTTCCACCACGGCGATGCTGCTGCATCTCAGGAGGCAGCACCCCCTTGCCCTTCTTGCTGCTCAGCCTGGCACCAGTGTAAGTATGGCAAAAGGGAAATCCCCCCACTCGCTCCAAAGCCCCCCTCCCCCAAAGCAGAGGTAGGCCACCCTGGAATAGTGGGGGAAAGGTGAACAGAAAGAGGGATCACCCAGACCACTGGGGAGATGGTTGTACTCAATATCCAGCCCTTCTCCCTAAGATAAGCCATATAAGTAACATCATATGTCCAACACAACACAACATCTTTACCTCTTGCTGTCAATTCCTTTATAAAAAGAAGGATTCTGTGACAGTTCCATTTGGGTATCTTTGATGCTGCTGCTGCTGCTGCTACTAGTGTTGAGCCAGCTAAGTTATTTTGACCTGCTGTCATTTACAGTGGTGGATTAAGTGAGGCTGTAGGCGGGGGAGGAGGCTTCACTGGGGCACAGTGCCATGTTGCCCAGAGGCCCCAGTGCCAGGAAGTGTGTACCTGAACAGAAGTACACACACACACACACATAGTCACACATTAAGAGCACACCTTAACAGACATGCTAGAGAAGAAGCAACTCCTACTTGAGAGGAAAGGTCTTTCTGACAGTTTGGCTACCTGACGTGCTGCTGGTGCTACTGCTAGCACTCAGTCAGTCACTAAGTTATTTTACCTGTTGTCATGTAAAGTGGTGGACCAGAATCAGGCTGTAGGGGAGGAGGAGCCCTCATTGGTCTCACTGCCATGTTGTGTAGAGGCCCCAGTGGCTGTGAGGGCACACCTTAACACACACAGTGTCACCCACCAATGTCATGAGTTTTGCCTGTTAGTGGCCAGAGGTGCAGGGTCACAGAACCTAGACTACCCCTGAACCTATCTCCTTAACAGCTGGCAGGCTTTGTGGCTACAGCAGGGCCTTGCAGGTCTGCAGTAGTTCAACCCCCCCCACCACGCCCTAAGAGAGAGACAGTTGTACAAGTACCCACATTACGAGTTCTGCCTCTTAGCAGGCAGAGGTGCAGGGCCCCAGAAGTCAGACTCCCCCTGCAGCTATCTCCTTGATAGCTGGCAGGCTTTGTGGCCACATCAGGGCCTAGCAGGACTCCAGTTTTCACCCCACTGTGCCTTAACACACACACAGTGTCACACATCGTGAGTTTTGCTTGTCAGCAGTTTGAGATGCAGTGTCCAAGAAACCCCTGCACCTACCTTGAAACTTGGTAGACTTTGTAACCTCAGCAGGTTCTACTGTCTCTGCAGTTTTCACCCCACTGTGGTGTAACAAAAACACATGACATCAGTTTTGTGGACTTTCAGGTGTGGTTTCCCAGAAACCCCTGCACCTATCTCCTTGAGTCATGGCAGACTTCATGCTCTCAGCAAATGCTACCATCCTTGGAAGTTTAATCTGAATCAGACAAAACCCCCCAAATTTATAGATATTTCATTGATTCCCCAATATACCCTATGGCTGAATCTCTGAATCATCTTCAAAACTTCAAAGATGATTCAGCTGAATTGAAGTGAAAAACCCATTCAGATCTCTGAATCAAATTGCTGGCATCTGAATTGGCCAAATCCGAACCCAAACTGAATAGTTCCCTATTTGCACAGGCCTACTAGTTATGCCTAATAATCTTCTTCTGTAGGAGCCATTACCAACTACAGGAGTAGAGAGTAATTAGCGGGGTGTAGCTACCAGAGAGTGGAGCAGAGCAAGTGGAATCACCTGGGGTTAACCTCTGGTCCTGGTCAAAGACCCACTATTTTTCTAATTTCATTGGCCTGGAGAAAGTATGGCTGTATTTCATTGCTTTCCTGAACTGTCAGTCTTATGGTTCTTATAGCCTTCCTCCCCTCTCTTCTCAGTATATAAATGTAGGAGAGATGCTCAGGTGTGGGGTGCAGGCTTTTGGTTGTGAGATTGGATTGCTTGGAGATGGTATAGATGTGCTTATGCTAATAGTAATGTTTTGATATTAGAAAGGTGTTTTAGGAAAATTGTGTTTTGATTTAAATGTTTTACTTTTTTTAAGTCTGTGAATGAAGCTAATAGGAGTGTGCAAAACAAGCTCTATTTGATTCTTATTCAGATTTGGCCCAAATCAGGGGCAGTGAATCAGTTCATTGATTTGGCTGACTGTCCCCAATTCAATTTGGCTGAATCTGAATCTAAAGATTTGATGCTGATTCAGAGAAACAGTGATTTGGCCATAGACACAGCTTTAAATGTTTTTTCTACATACCTCAAGGTACCAGCACATCTCATATATGTTGTGATGGTGGGGCAGATGGGTGTCCCACAGCAGCCCAGGGGGGTGGGTGAGGGGAGGTGTACTCAGCAGTGAACCCAGAAGTGGACTGTGAGTACTTCTGGTCCACTTCTGGGTCCACCGGAGAGTACATGGGGGGCCCCCTGCACCTCCCCAGCTTGGAGATTGTCCTGGGTCTGGAGGGGGCACCTGGGGTCCCCCCCATGGCTGATCACCAAGCTGATCATGTGTAATAAATGAAGAAGCAACCAAATCAATTTTAAAGAGGAAGGAAAGGAAAAGGACATAGTAAATAATCATAGAACTGTCACTGATTAGTTAACTTCTCAAGATTATATATTCTTCAACTGATGCAATAAAACTAGGAAAACAAATAATTATCAACCTTAAATAGGTGGATCTTGGGCCTCTCATATTTCCAACATGCTTGATTTCCATTGTTTTGTATTCGGTATTACAGCTTTCTGTAATTTGTATTCAGTCTCACTAACAACATCCTCCAAGATTGCCTCCTTCATATTGGATCTTTGTGGTGACATTATGAATTTTAAACTTGAAAATGCCCATTCAATGATTACTTGAATTGGTGACACTGACAAGGCAACCTGAGCCAATTGGTACAGCTCACATCTAAATATTTTCTGAGACTTCCAGTATTTCAAAATACTTACATCTTTATTCAATTGTGGCTCATCCACAAATGAGTCCAGAAATGGGCCAATCCTGTTTGACTGGGTGCCAGAAGACTGTGATACTTTCTGCTTCAAGTTCTCTCTTCACTGAAGGAATGAGTCCAAGTCGTCATCATCAAGTCATCATCATCCTTTTCTGTGTGTATAGTATGCAGATTAGAGTCAACTGATGAATCTACATTCATGCCATTACCATGAATGACAGTTCCCATCCTCTGCCATGTTGACGTAAGATGGCACTTAGCTTTAGTTCCATCCATGCCAGGCAACAACAGTTGATACCTAGGATCTAGATATATAGCTGAAAGTATCAACTTCATTTTCAAAAAGATATGGTTCATGTTTTTTCATGCTGCTTACTAACTTGCTAGAAAACTGTGTTTCTACTTTTGAGATTTCCAGTTGACCTATGTCCCATAGAAATCGCCTATGGTAAACTGTTCAGATTGCAATCTTTTATTTGCCACTTTGGCAGGTTGCAGAGAAGCTGTCGGCTCCTGAATTGATATCCAGTCATTGTCACTGTTGTGAAGGTCATGGTTTAATATTGTTATGTCTTGACAAAACTGCAGTTCAAACAATTACTCCAACATGTCACAGGTTGAATGCCATCTTGTACGGTGATCCAAGATGTGTTTCTTCAATTTTAACTTTTTAGAACTACTATTATTATTTTCTTCTTGGCAAGTTAGCTTCTTGGTTACATAGCATGCTTTTGCAATAAGTTGAGCAGCTGACTGTTCTTTCAATGCATCATAAACTGCTAGCTGCATTGTGTGTGCGAACAGTGAACTCCTTTACCTATAAGAAGTGGGGAACTTGTTTCAGAAAAAGAATTTCCAGCATCTTTAAGCTCTTCCATAAGTCTGTCTTCCACTCCTGTGCATCCATCTTCCTCGTCCTTCATTCCATCCTGCTCTTCTTCAGTAGATGAACTGGACTCACTTGAATAATCTTCTTCCTGATCTTCAATCATAAGCTGCACTGTTTTTACCATATTTGATCCATTGTCTGTTGTTACAGAATACAGCAGCATGGGCTTAATACCATAATTAGTGATAGTGTCCATGACCAAAGTTTTCAGGTACTCAGAGGTATGCCTCCCTTTAATCTCCCTCATTGCAAGAGTCCTCAGAAGAATTTGGCCACTAGCAATGAACTGGATGTTTATTCCAAGTATTGATCTATCAATTCTGGTTGCAAAATCCAATTTCAAGCAAATGAACCTATTTTTTTATTTCATCTCTGATTATATTGTGCATATTGGCTCCTGCTTCTGCAACTTTGTGTCTTAGGTTTGGGGCATTGATTGCTACCTTCCCTCTAAGACCTTTGGTTATGGGATCAGTTATCTTAAATCCTGAATCTGCCATTAAGGTGAATGGTTTCAAGCATCAAGGACAATAAAAAGTCCCTTTTCAGATATGTGGAGAACTGGAGGAAAAGCAAGGGCAACATTGGACCCCTGCTGTACCAGACTGGACAGCTGATAACTGATGCCCAGGAAAAAGCCAAACTATTAAATGGGTACTTTGTGTTGGTCTTTCATCAGTCCCATGGGAGGCCCATGCCCACCACAGGACAGGGAGGTCTGAGTGAGGGAGATCCCTGCCCTCCATTAATGCTGACCTTGTGAAGGAACACCTTGAGAGGCTGGATACCTTCAAGTCAGCTGGCCCTGACAATCTACACCCCAGGGTACTGAAGGAGCTGGCGAGCATCATAGCCCAGCCTCTGGCACGGATCTTTGAAAACTCCTGGTGCTCTGGTGTAGTGCCCAAAGACTGGAAGAAGGCCAATGTGGTGCCAATCTTCAAGAAAGGGAGGAAAGTGGATCTGGCTAACTATAGGCTCATCCGCCAACTTCTTGCTCAATCACATTCACCACCTATCCCCATGTGGCCTAGCAGCACTCACTGGTGTTTCCCCTCCCCATTACCCTAAGAGCTTCCTCTTCTATAGGTAATCCCTTTGCTATATATATATAGATTATCTACCTGGCATTAACATTAAGGGTGTCCAAACATTTTCAATCCCCTGGGAAGCAGGAACTCCCAGAGCCAGCCAACAAGTGGAACACCCTTTCCAGTGCTCCCTGCCGAAAGGATTGGCATCCCCCCACACACACACCATGCACCCCTTTGTGTGGACTGAGGGCTCCTTCAGGTTTCCTGGGCCTCAGAAATCCTGCTTACTCACCTCTCTGATTCTTAGAGCCTCAGCTAGGCTAGTAGGCTGCTATACTGTGCACTCTTCTCTGCCTGGGGCCATGAAGGCCTAGCCACCACAGATGCATTAACACCCACCACCAGAGAGACTGGTTGAGCACTGCAGCATGGGGGAGGTACTTTGCTTTTCCTGTCTTTCTGGAATCATGTTATTTTCTGTTTACTTGCCCTAATTTTGGGTTCACAGATTAATCCCTATTTCTCCAAACATATTCCTACTTCATTTTACATGTACATATATGTTCTCACTGTACTGTACATGTAAAGACCATTTGATAGACACCAAATATGTCCTATGTCACCTGTCTTGTATTGTTGTATCACTTCACATATGTGTTGTATGTTCATCCCTTCCATGTTGTAACTGTATGTTGACCAAACCCCATGTCACAAAGGGGAAGCAGCAAGCAGTTCTCCAGTAAAATCCCTGCCTAATGCTTCCCAGGCCCAGCCCTTGAAAAGGGCAGAGTATAGAAGTCTGTAGAAACCCAAAATATATAAATCCTTAATCCTCCCAGATATTGGTTTTATTTATGTGCTCATTCTGATTCTGGTTCTGGTGAAGCCAGTGAGTGTACCGCATCAGGTGTGGGTTTTTTTTGGTTGAACCCTTATTCCGAACCAGTAACCTGATTTTTTTTTTTTTGTGGTTCTGTTCTGGTTCATTTATGTGTGCGCTTGCATTACCTAGAAGTTTAATGCCTAATGAAGATTCAACAGTTGAAAACTAAATCAGAGTACCCATAGGAAATCTTAACCTGGAGGTTGAAAAGGGTGGACTACTTAGTCTAATCTGTCTCTCCAAATTACCAACATAGAACTCCCTCAGATTTATTTGCTTACTCCCATCAAACTGCCATGGCCATTTCCCCTTTAAGTTTAATGAGTAGCAGGCCTTCCTTTACTAACTGAACAATATCTTAAATATAAAAGTTACTTAAAGGCTTCAAAAATGGTCTTAAATGACCATTTATGGTAAGAATCTCTTATGCTTGTATCTTATCCATAAGAGCCTAATGCCCTCTACAACCACACTTGGCAATTAGCTTAGTGAAGACTCAGTATAAATATAAATAACAAATAGGTCTTCAGTACACATATGGAATAGGGATTACTAAGAAATAAGCCGTCTATATATTTCCAATGTAAAATGTGTTTTAATCAATTAATTTTCTGAACATGTTTGACTCCTTTGGAATGCTATTTTGCAGGTTTGTAAAGAAACTTGGAGATGGGGAAAAAGGCCCTAGAAGAGAAGGGCTTTGCTATAAAGAACCAGAAAAGTAGAAGTTTTCAGCAGCTTGGTTACAGAAACAAGCCTTTAATTTGACGGCAGTAGCCCAGGCCTGAAGACTGTTAGTAGTACACTATATTGGTAGAACAGTAGAGCAATGTGTGGTGGCCAGAACCAAAGGGGTTACTATCATGAACAATAAATATACGTTCTTGGAGGCATTCAGGCAATTGTATAACCAGTTAAGATTAGCTAATGCAAACCTGCAAGTGGAATTTGCCTGTCACAATTTAACCAAAGTGTTGAATCTAACTGTTTGCACTGATCATGGGACAACTCAACCCCCCAAATAAGCAGAGCTACAAAATTAGCTGATCTAACAGGTTTTTTAAAGGTCAAGCCATAACAAGATCTGACCACCTAATATAATTAGCACATTCCAAGGAATCCAGGAATAAGAAACTAAGGGCAGAGTAATGATAATTTCAAACATCAAAGTAATGTGGTATAATTTGCTTATTGGGTGATCCCAAGTTCAGGCACTAAACTTTCATGATAATTTATAACACCTTTTGATCCCATAGGGTAAGAGCTATAGGGCAAGATTGTGAGTGGCTCTAAAGCCACAGATTAACATAAGATAAGGCATAAAGGAATGTGCATCTCAAGTGACCAGTTAGAAGGACGGGACAGAAGTACCATAGCTGTACCGGACTTCCAGTGTGAATGAGGACCAGATCGTGACCAAGGAACCTTCCTGGTGACCCCTCAGACAGCATTGATTGGGGATGCCTGACTTTGCTGGAACAACTTGGCATGTACCTGGCATAGAGAGATTGCCGATAAGTTGCCAGCCCCATGTGGGAACTCTGTCATTCTATCTGTTGTTATCATTCACTATTAGCTCTTTATTACTGTACTATCTGTTTGTCGCATTAACCTTTCTGTTAACTATTGTATGCTAAGCTATAAGTAAATTTGCCTTTACTTCACTTCTGACTCACCTCCTTGATCCTGAACCCAGCAGACTCATGGCTGATACACTCACAGCACCTACCTGGCCTGTGACAGCTATGTCAGAAGAAGTCCTCCTAAAATGGACAACTAGAGGCAGCCAAAATAATTGCAGGAATTGGGAAGGCTTGCATTGTAGTAGAATGTGAGTGTGATGCCAAGGTTTTCAGGAAATGTTGGTAAGTTGGGTCTACTCAACTCGAGGAGGCATCCAGCTGATTTCCTGGCCAGATTCTGGGGTTTGCTGCCATTTTCATGGGCTTATAGTAGCACCCCTGATGAGTGGCCCTGGTGGTCTCACCCCGCACTACTGATTGGTGGAAAAGGCTGTCTGTCATATGGCCCTGACCCTCACTGCTGATTGGTGGAGGTGGGCAGGGCTACATGACAGGCAGCCCTCTCATCCAATTAGTGGCAAGGCATGGGGTGGCAGCCATCTTGCCTGCTCACCTTTGTGCTATCAGCCCCTGTCTCCCATCCCACATGGGCTGCATGGCCAAGAAGACTTCTGGCTCCCACTGGGATTTGAATTGCAATTTGAATAGGTCCCTATTATAAGTACATATCCTGTTCTGAGCCTAAAGGCTTTTGTGTTACAGAGCTGGAGTAATCTAAATTGTAGCTTTAAACAATATATCAGAAGTACCAAAAATACTCAAAATAATCCATCTGGTTTGTCTAGGGAGGACTAGAGACTGTGTCTGAACAGGAGCAGGAGTGTGCACTCGGGAAAGGATGGACAGTGGAGCACATTCACAGTCATTTTAGTTGTAGGAGAGACCAGGAGTACTGATGTGAGGGTTTGGAATGGCACATACATCAAAGATGGGTCAGTGATTGATGGATTGAAAGGTAAGTAAGAAGGGCTAATTTTAGGAGTCAGGTGGCTGGTAGAAGTTGCAAAGAGAGTTTTCTAACTTTTGGGATCTAGGTTGTCTTGCATTAATATTCGCAGTTCTTGACTTTCCGCAGTCTGTAATGTTGCTCTGAGATAATGATCTATGTACAGCCTAAAGTTTCCTAAGTACCTCTTGTTTTGTCACTGTTTTTTTCAAACCAAAAATATGTGAGAACTTGATTTGTACCGCCCTATTCTCAGAAAGACTGAGTAAACACAGTTCCTCTTAATTCTTTATATGGTACTGCAGTAACATAGGAAAATGAATACTTTATAGGTAAGACTCTTGCAAAGCTTCTCTTTCCTTCTCCTCCTGTTCTTTCTCCATTTTGGTAGACCAGACCCTTTCCAGCTCTCACAGCCACCTCATCATGTATATGTGCTTGTACTGTAAAATTACTGAGGTAACCCATTCAATCTATTACCTGAAATTGTTTGTAAAGGTCACTTGAAAGTTAAAGACTGACTCAGTTCAATCAAAAAAGTCTTATAATACAATTGAAAGACTGTTGAGCTCAGGAGGAGTGGGAAATGAAAAATCAGTATAGCTCAACTGATGTGCTGGAAATTAGGCCAAATAGGTGAGCAAAATGATGCCCATTGAATTAACAGAAACCAAGAGAACTGAGGGATGGAGAGGATTAAGCTTTATTATAATGCCTGTATTCCTCATCATTTCCTGAAATCTGCCCTGGGACTACTGGGATTTCATTGTCTTGATCCTGAGATGTGTCCCAACCAGATGGCATGAGAGAGGGGGGCCCAGATAATATCATCACTTCTACTTCCTGAATAACATCAGGGCTGAAGAGAAATAGTTAGCTGTGTTAGTCTGAAGTCAAGCAAAAGGCAGGGCAGAGTTGCACCCTGATCTCTTTCTTTCTGGCTAACATTTGGATTGTCAGATTTGGGCTCCTTGTGGCACTACCTTTTGCATGTTCTTTTCCTTCTTCACTTTTTCTTCTCTTTTCTGATTTTCTTTTTGCTTCCCTTGGTGTGGTGAAAGGAACAAAAAATAAACACTCCCACCCACCATCTTAGCTGGGTGAGATGTTTTGCAGCAGCAGCAGTTGCAGTGATCCCATGACTAGAAAGACTGCTAAAAGCAATACCTTAAAGTCTGATGCTATGGTACAAATTTCAAGGCTCATAAAATAGTTAATCAGCAGGGATCAGAGTTTCCTGTTTCCCATGGAAAAAAATGCAAATTTTGCCTTTCCCCCCAAAGCCTCATTTGAACAGATAAACACATGATTTTCCTCATTGCAAAGAGCTCTCTGCAGGCTGGCAGAGTTCTAGCCTGCGAGGGGCAGGGGGAGTGGGAGGAGGGTGGTCAGTTAAGGGGCAACATGTGCATGTACATCAGGGGCAGACAATTATTTTGGGTAAAGGGCCACTTACCCAGTTTTGGCAGGCTGTTGAGGGCCATATGGGTAGCGCTGTCCTTTGACAGGTGCCCCTTCCCTTGACAGGCACCCCATCCATTGATGGGTGCCACACTCCCTGGTCACCATCTTGGGAGCAATGTCTTCATCCCAATGTCCCAAGGCTAGTACTGGTGGGGCCCAAAGCAGGGCATAGGCTGGTGGGGTTCTGTGAAGCTGGGCTGGGCTGCACCAGCAGGGAGAGGGGGGAGCTGGCCTGGCTCCATAGAGCCCCTGCCAGCCAGGACCCTGCACTCCTGCCACCCTGCTCTGATCCCCACTGGCACTGGCCCTGGGACACCAGTGTGGGCCCTGTGCTCTCGCTGGCTCCCTGCTCACTCACTCCCAGTTCTCTCCAGCTCTGCTGTACAGTGCTCAGGGAAGAAGCTGGTGCTGAGTGTAGAGGGGAAAAGTGGCCCTTTGCCTGCCCCATGGCCTGTGCCTCACACTGCAGCTGCTTGCAGCCCACCAGGGGCTGCCTGTACCTGCTCAGAACAGTCCTGCATGGGCTGTGAGCAGCTGCAGCAGGAACCACTGGCCATGGGGCAGGAGAGGGGCTGCTTTCCTCTGCACCAGAAAGCAAGCAAATAGCCCGGGGAAAAACTGAGCGTGGGGGTGGGGGAAGTGGCCCCTTCCCTGTCCCATGGCTGGCACTTCCTGCTGCAGCTACTCACAGTCCATGCAAGGCTGTCCAGAGCAGGCACAGGGAGCCCCAGGGGACTGCAAGTGGCTGCAGCACAGGGCACCAGGCAAGGGGCGGGTGAGGAGCTGTTTTTCCCCTCCCCACACTCAGCTTTTCCCTAGGCCACTTTTCACTGGGCTCCTCCCTTGCCTGTTCCCCCCATTTCCTCCTTACCTGTGGTTCCAGTACAGGGCAGCCATGTGATCTCAGGCCAGAAGTCCCTGCTGGGGCTTCTGGCTGGGGGAGTGGGGCCAGGTGGGCCCTGCTGTTGTGGCAGCCTGCTGGGCTTCCCCTGAATCTTACTGCTCTTGATTCCTGTCATTTTTGACAGGAACCAAGGGCAGATAAGTATTAATTTTCTAAATTTTTTAGGGGCCCCATGGGCCACATAGAATGGCCTCGTGGGCCGGATCTGGTCTGCAGACCAAATTTTGCCCACCCCGGTCTAAACTATGTTCATAGTTCAAGTAACCATGGGAAGTCACAGCTGCCCACAGGGAGACCCACTCGCACCCCTCCACTTCCTTCCCCACTGTCACTGTATCCTCCTCTATGCCACTACAGGCAATATACTTAAGAGACAGACAGAAGTTTTGTGTTGCAATTAAAAAAAATATTTGTATTCAAAGAAACACTCAGCAGTAGGTATCGGGAACATATCCATTGGCCTAGACAGAACTGACTCCATTGGCAGCAGTTATAATATATATGGCTAGGCAATTCCATACAATGACCACCTGACTAGCTCCATGTTGATGGTGTGGGGTGCTGTGCATTTCCCACCCACATCTCTGCCTGCTGCCTCCCATGATTCCTCAGCTCTAGACTCACTAAAATCCTCTCCCCCTGGTTTTGCAAATATTGTAGAGCATGCAGGTTGCCACTATGAAAGCCATTAAGTTTTCTGGATTCAACTCAAGCCTGTAGTTCAGTGACCTCCACTGTGCTTTGAGACAGCCAAAGGCACATTCAATAGCCATCCAGTATTTCCTCAAATGATAGTTGAATGCTAACTTTTGTGGGTCAGTAATGTGTCCTCCATATGGCCTCATGAACCAGGGCCAGAGGGGGTATTCTGTGTCTGCTATGATAAGCAGGGGGATGGCAACACCATGGATCACTCTATTGGGGACTATATTGCCCTTTCGCTATCAAACCAGGCAGAGGTGAATATCTCAACACATGTGCATCATGTGCGCTTCCTGCTCAGCCTGTATAAATGTTAGTAAAATGGCCCTTCATGTTAGTGACTGACCAGCTTGCCTGTATTGGAGATAACAGGGAAGTGTGCGCTGTCCAATGCACCCACAGAGTTGGGAAACCCCATGACCTTGAAGCCTTCAATAACTTCCATTGGGTTATAGAAGCAAATGAAGTTCTTCACTGTGATGTCCTGCAGCAGCTGGCCATGCAGGGAGCCACACTAAACTGGTTCCCCATGTAGTGGAGGCTGGTGGGAGCATGGGCAAGTGGTGCCTTCTGATACTGGGAAGGCACCAGCAGCCAATTGCTGACTGGGGGCGGGGTCCATCCGAGGCTGATCGCCATGCCGTTAGAAGTGCCAGATGCCAAACCAGAAGTGCTGGCAGCAAACCTGGAAGTGCCACTGGCTCTTCCCTCGGTGCCCCCAGAATCTCGGGGGGGGGGGGGAGCACTGGCCATTGCCCCCACACCCTGCCTGGTGAGGGCCAATCTCAGACAGGGCAAGTGCCCCCCCTGTGTTCCCCCTGTGCTTCAGCTATGGATAGGAGTAGCCAGTTTCATGATGGCCATGGCCACCCTCTTATCTGGCATGATGGGCTGATGCATGACAGTCTCCTGCCTCATAATTTGTGGCCCCAGCATTGAGACTATGTGATTTAATATCTCCCTGGTCATTCATAACATCTCCAGCCACTGTTGCTCATCCTAAGTCAACAGTACAATTCACTTCCACCAGTCAGAGCTGCTTGCTTGGACCCAGACCCTGTGACCATTACTCCTTAGGTTGATCCACAGATCCCTGTCATACAGCAGTCCCAAAGCTGCCTCACAGTTCTCCCACTCCACCACACAGGCTATTGCCTGGTATAGCCAAATGTGATTAGGTTCTGGTGTGTCTTTGCAACTTTGTAGAAGGTCCAGCATATCTTGTGTTGGGATCAGTAGCTGCACACCCGGAGTCTAGTACCACCCACACCGGTCAGCCCCCAATCCAGGCTTTTCCTATGGGGCCCTCCCACACTGGGCTCTCACCTCCTGCCCCAAAACTACAGTACATGGGCTTCCCCTGACCATGCTCCCTAAAAGACTCAGCCCCCCCGCCTCGAGGAACCACGTGGTCACCACCTTTCAGAGGTTCTTTCTGAACACTCCTACATGAAGTGTCCCCCTTGGCCACAATAGTAACAGATCATGTCCCCTCCTGAGGTCTTAAGGCTGGGTTTCCATTGTTTCACCTCTTTTGCCACTGGCACCAGTAGTGGGGGTCCACATTTCTCACGGGGGTAAAATACTTCTGCAGCCATGAAAGTCTCTGCTAATTTAAGGGCTTCGTCACAAGACTCCAGGGAGTGCTGCCAGACCCACCTCTGGGTCCTCTCTTCCAGGTCACTTACAAACTGCTCCAGTATGATCTATCTATGAGTGTGGCCACCGTGCAAGTTGACCCATTTTCCAAAAAGGTCCTGCAGCCGCTGGAGCAACAGGCATGGCCGTCTCTCCTCTGCCCCCTTTTTGGCTCAAAAGAGCTGTTGATAATTCTCAGGGTTTAATCTTCAAGCGATAGAGAATCGCCACTTTAACCATCTCATAATTGTGCGGGGCGCGATCCAGGTTGCGGCTGTTGCCCCGGTGGGTTCTATCCCCTGATGTTAGGTTGCGAAAAGGAGAGGTAGACTCATAGCTGTTCCAAAACATTTCTTTATTTGATTTCTTACTTATGCACCACTGAAGTAGATGTGGCTGTGGAGGCAGTTACACTTGGGTCCATCCCGGTTCGAATAAGGGACGAACGAACAAAAAACAAAATGATGGATCCGCTTACTTACACACCACCAGTGTTGAACGTGGCTGCGCATTCTGTCCTGGTTATAAGGGATGAATGAACAAAAAAACAAACCATGGATCCAAGAACGAACGGAAAACAAAATGATGGATCTGTCCCAGTTCAAATAAGGGACGGATGTAAAACAAAACAATGGATATCCCGAGAATGAGAATGAACTGATCAGGAAACAGTTGCTCCAGAGACAGGAGAAGCTGTGGGAAGCTGCCCAGGCCTACCCACTGAGCGGTGACTGCTCTAGCTTCTTCTCTAGCTAGCTGACTGATGGATGCTCTGGTGTCCACCTGGGTGGAAACTCCACCCTAATTTTTATAGGCCAGATGACAAGTCCAATTTTAAACCCTGACTGGTCACATTTTCCCACCAAAATGTTCACGGGTTTTTCCCCAGGGGATGGGGTTTCCCCAGCATATGGCCAGGGGCCATGCAGCAAACCAAATAGGGGCTTTCTAGATTGTGAGGAGAGAGTGCTTGATGGCATCTGTTGCTGGGCAAAGCTGGCAGAGTCCAGCTGGAGCATGACAGTAATCTTGGGCTTCATGGTGGGTCAAAGCCCTGTAGGCCACCTGGGCCTTGCCCACCACTAGGGCCCCTAGCTGACTGGCCCAATATCCTCTATTAAGGCCAGTGCTAGCTGCATGCCTCTCAAAGGCCTCAATATAGGCTTGGACCATCTGGGCCATCTTCCAATGTCATTTTGGGCATCTGCAAGGTGGGTGGGCTGTGCCGCATCCAATTCTGCTGTCCTTCCATCATTCTTGCTAGCTGGCTTTTAGCACTGACGACACTGGCCAGCTGCACCTGAATAAACAGGTGGCTGACAAGCTGCGCAGGCTCCTCCTTCTGCCCCTTGTGTGCTGTGCTCTGAGCTGCCGGTAAGTATTCTTCATCACGGCATTTCCCGGGACACACCTCCAGCCTGAGTGCTTTATTGGTGGCACAGTGGGGGAAGGGGATGTGTGCATGAAAGAAGACCTGTCAGCCACAGACTCTTGGGTGTGATTGGAAGGGAGCCATTATAATCTATCCTTCTGGACAATAGGGACATGATTTGGGCCAGGCTATGCATATCACTGGTTCTTTGTTTGGAAAAGTCACTTGATCAGATTCCCCTGACTGCTGGCACAAAGACACAGTTCACACCTTCATAGGTATGCATACGTGGAATTTCAGAAAAGGTTCTTTAAACTCATATCTACATAAATGCTTCAAAAACTTTGCCAGAAAGCATCTTACAACTCTGGTGGCAGCATAGCTATCCCTCTCTTGTCTCCTTCTGGTCATGAAAAAACCCTCAATGTCAATGCTGAAGAACAAGTCAAGTATGCAGGCTGCAGACAGGAGCCAGATACATCTATAAACTGTGGCCCCAACTGAACGCAGGCAGAACTTGAAAATTCAATTGATATTTGGTCAGAGGAAAAGATTATTGAACAGCTGAAAAGCAGATGAAATAAGCCAGTGTATATGGCAATTGCCAAAGAAATGAAGGTGCATGAGCCCAACTGGGCCTGGACACTGTACCACAGCAAGATCAAGACCCTGAAATGTATTTTCATTGGGTCAAGCATGAACACTCTCTTTCTGGGGAATCATGCACAATTGCACTAGAGGCATAGGACAACCGCTTGCAGGAGCTGGTGGATGGAGACAGCCCAGAAGAAGTTATCCTGTCCTAGCAACCTGTCTCCCCTATACCTTGGCCACTGAACACAGAGGAGAAGGATGCATCAGATGGAACTGTGCTTTTTCCCACAGACTCACATGACATATGCTCAGTTAGGCTCCGGAGAGGTGAGAGATGCGCGGGTGAAGCCCGCTGCACCCCCACTCCCCCGAAGCCCCCCAGACACCCCCTCAGCAGACGTGGAGCCCCCTGCCGACCCCCAGCACAGCTGGAGGTAAGCAGGCTTGTGATGGGAAGGGGTTAACTCCTCGCTCCCTGGGAGGAGGCCGCTGCCTGGTGCAGGGCCGGGTCAACCCCCGCCCAGGCCCCTACTTGGCCCAGCCCCTCAGGCAGCCCCGCGACCAGAGCCGCACGAACAGGCTGCGTAAACAGGCGCTTGAGTTAGCACGGAGTTCACGTGGGAGAGGGCATGGGAGGGCACGAGACCCTGCCTGTGAACTCCCAGAGTAGTCAGCCCCAGCCGTAGCCAGCCTACCAGAGGCATGACATGGATGGGCACACGCCACACCCCGAGGGTCCCCTCGGGCTCTGCGGCCCCCCCATTGGGCACCTCAGAGACGGCCACCCAGACGGAGCCCATGGTTCCTGGCTCCACACAGACAGAGCCCCTGGCTCTTGGCTGCGGGGGCTGCCTGTCCCTTTTTCAGGCTCTGGGGCCCGGGAGCATGGCCACCACCCCTTGCGGGGTCTGCTCCCTACTGGGGTCTCTGGCGCGCCAGCTGGAGGAGCTCCAGGCCACAGTCCAGAGACTGCGTGTCATCAGGGACTGCAAGCAGGAGATAGACTCCTACTGCCAGGCCCTTGTCTCCCGGGAGCTGCAGGGTAGAGCACCGTCTCCCTCCATGACTAAGGAGGACTCTGGGACCTCCCACTCTGCCCAGTCAGGGGCATGGACCAAGGTGGTCAAGGGCCCGAAGGCTCGCCGCACCAAGGCCCCTCCCTCGCCGGAGCTTAGCAACAGGTTCGCACCTCTTGCAGCCCCAGCAGAGCCTGCTCAGTTGCCAGCTCCCGCAGCCAACCCAGGCTCAACCACAGCTACTGGCCCCGCTCTCCCCAAGTCAAAGCGAAAGGTGTTTGTTGTGGGAGACTCCATCCTGCGGGGCACTGAGGGGGCAATCTGCCACCTCGACCCCTTAGCCCAGAAAGTCTGCTGCTTCCCAGGGGCCTGCATCTGAGACATTGCGGAGAGGATCCTGCAGCTCCTCCAGCCCACAGACCACTACCCCATGCTCCTTATTCACATGGGCACCAATGACACGGCTCGGAGGACCCAAAGCCAGGTCATGAGGCACTACAGGAAGTTGGGAGCGGGGCTTAGGGGTCTGGGAGCTCAGGTGGTGTTTTCATCAATCCTCCCAGTCTCGAGCTATGAGCTGAGGAGGGAGAGGAGGATCCATGCAGTGAACCAAAGACTGCGGACCTGGTGTCATTGGGAAGGCTTTGGCTTCCATGACCACAGCCCGCTCTTTGGTGAGACAGGCAGTGAGCTGCTGGGAAGAGATGGCTTCCACTTCTCTCCCCTGGGGAGGAGGCTCTTCTCAGCCAGGCTGGCTGACCTGATCCACCGGGCTTTAAACTAAGCCCGCTGGGGGATGGGGGGACTACTGCCACTGCTGGCCCGCTGAGCGACCCTTCCAAAGCCAGCAGACCAAGGCAGTTAAGGGATCCCACCCCTGCCCCAGCCCTAGCACAATCTGTGGGCAAGGCAAGAGCCCCTAAGGGGACACTTGCCTGCCTGTACACTAATGCCAGGAGCCTGGGCAACAAGCAGGAGGAGCTTGTCCTCCTGCTCAGTGCAAAGAATTATGACATCATTGGGATAACGGAGACTTGGTGGGACTCCACCCATGACTGGACCACGGGTATAGAGGGCTATACCCGGTACAGGAGGGATCGTGTTGACAAAAGGGGAGGGGGTGTAGCTCTCTATGTGAAGGAAAGCTACATGTCCCTGCAAGCTGATGTTGGCGACCGGCATGGACAGCTAGAGACCCTCTGGGTAAAAATTTGTGGGAAAAAAGGCATAGGGGACACAACGGTGGGAGTCTACTACAGACCTCCCACTCAAAGTCCTAAGCTTGACCAGGAGTTCACCCGGGAACTGACTGAGGCCGCTTGCTCCAGGACCTTGGTTGTCATGGGTGACTTCAATTACCCGGACATCTCCTGGGAAGATCACTCAGCAAAATCCGAGCGGTCGCAAAGCTTTCTCTCATGCGTGGATGACCTCTACCTGACTCAAGAAGTCTATGGGCCAATGAGAGGCAAAGCGCTGCTTGACCTGGTACTGGCTATGGGGGACGACCTAATCGGTGACCTAGTGATTGATGGGAAGCTGGGTGACAGCGACCACGAGCTGATCACCTTCACCATCTGCCGTAAAGCTGGCAAGTCAGTCAGCAACACAGAAGTCCTTGACTTCAGAAAAGCCGACTTTGACAAGCTCAAGAGGCTTGTCAGTCAGGCCCTCAGGGACCATGACCCCAGGGAGATGGGAGTTCAAGAAGAGTGGCTGCTTCTCAAGGAAGCGATCCTCAGTGCACAAGCTAAATCTATTCCAACACGGAGGAAAGGCAGCAAGAAGGCACAGCAGCCCTCCTGGCTCTCCAGGGACCTAGCGGACCTCCTACGGCTAAAAAGGAAAGCCTACAAAGGATGGAGGACGGGATTCACCTCCAAGGAGGATTACTCTGCACTGGTCCAGTCCTGCAGGGAGCAAACCAGGAAAGCCAAGGCTGCAACTGAACTCCAACTAGCTTCCAGCATCAAGGACAACAAAAAGTCCTTTTTCAGATATGTGGGGAGCCAGAGGAAAAGCAAGGGGAACGTTAGACCCCTGCTAAACCAGTTGGGGCAACTGACAACTGACGCCCAGGAAAAAGCCAACCTATTAAATAGGTACTTTGCGTCAGTCTTTCATCAGTCCCATGGGACGCCCATGCCTGCTATGGGACAGGGAGATCCAGGTGATGGGGATCCCCTACCCTGACCTCGTGAAGAAACACCTTGAGACGCTGGATACCTTCAAGTCACCTGGCCCTGACAATCTGCACCCCAGGGTACTCAAGGAGCTGGGGAGTGTCATAGCCCAGCCCCTGGCATGGATCTTTGAAAACTCCTGGTGCTCTGGTGTAGTGCCCGAAGACTGGAAGAAGGCCAACGTGGTGCCGATCTTCAAGAAAGGGAGGAAAGTGGATCTGGCTAACTACAGGACCATCAGCCTGACTTCTATCCTGGGGAAGTTTTTAGAAAAGTTTATTAAGGAGGCCATCCTTGATGGACTGGCCCACGCTAACATCCTAAGGGATAGCCAGCATGGGTTTGTTGCGGGTAGGTCTTGTTTGACCAATCTCATTTCCTTCTATGACCAGGTGACCTATCACCTGGATGAGGGAGAAGAGATTGATGTCATATATCTTGACTTCAAAAAAGCTTTTGATCTGGTATCCCATGATTACCTCTTGGCCAAACTGGCCAGTTGTGGCCTTGGCTCCACCACAATCCGCTGGCTGGGAAATTGGCTCTGTGGTCAGACCCAGAGGGTTGTAATTGATGGCAGTCACTCATTGTGGTGCCCTGTGACCAGTGGGGTCCCTCAAGGCTCTGTCCTTGGACCCATACTGTTCAACATCTTCATTAATGATGTGGACATTGGAGTCAGGAGTGGACTGGCCAAGTTCGCCGATGACACCAAACTTTGGGGCAGAGCATCCATGCCAGAAGATAGGCGGGTGATCCAGGCTGACCTGGACAAGCTCAGCAAATGGGCAGACAAGAACCTGATGGTGTTTAACACTGAAAAATGCAAGGTTCTCCACCTTGGGAGGAAAAACCTACAGCACCCTTATAGGCTCGGCAGTGCTACGTTGGATAGCACTACAGAAGAAAGAGACTTGGGGGTCATCATTGACCACAAGATGAACATGAGCCTGCAATGCGATGCTGCAGCTAGTAAAGCAACCAAAATGCTGGCTTGCATCCATAGATGCTTCTCGAGCAAATCCCGGGACGTCATTCTCCCCTTGTACTCAGCTTTGGTGAGGCCGCAGCTGGAGTACTGTGTCCAGTTTTGGGCTCCACAATTCAAAAAGGATGTGGAGAAGCTTGAGAGAGTCCAGAGGAGAGCCACGCGCATGATCAGAGGTCAGGAAAACAGATCTTACGATGATAGGCTGAGAGACATGGGACTCTTTAGCCTGGAAAAGCATAGGCTCAGGGGTGATCTGATGGCCACCTATAAGTTTATCGGGGTGACCACCAGGATCTGGGGGAATGTTTTTTCACCAGAGCGCTCCAAGGAATGACTAGGTCGAACAGTCACAAACTCCTGCAAGACCATTTCAGGCTGGACATAAGGAAGAATTTCTTTACTGTCTGAGCCCCCAAGGTCTGAAACAGCATGCCATCACAGGTGGTTCAAGCACCTACATTGAACACCTTCAAGAGTAAATTGGATGCTTATTTTGCTGGGATCCTATGACCCCAGCTGACTTCCTGCCCTTTGGGCAGGGGGCTGGACTCGATGATCTCCTGTGGTCCCTTCCAGCCCTGATGTCTATGAAATCTATGAAATCATGCTCCACACCTGGTATATGAAGACCTGGGGAACCTTTAAGTCAACTGTTAACTGAACTGACAGCTGGGATTAAGCTGTGCTGTGAGATGAAGGGGAGGGGATTGGGTTGGCATTGGACACTGCTTTAAAGACTCATTGAGTAAGGTAGTTCAGGGAGATGCAGGGCAATGCACAGCAGGGAGGCTTTGTTGGACAGTTGTTTACAGCCACTCAGGGCCTGCAACCCACCACTTGGCCAGGCAGGCAAGTCTTTCTCTGTCATTTTTGCCTGACCACTTCGTATCCACTTACATGATTTGCTAAACACAGAGCTGTCAAAAAAGGCTCAATTCCATGCATTCCTTTATTTGCAGCTGTGGTTGTTATACCACCACCAAAAAAATGCTGACCAGATAGGAAGCCTGTTAGTGATGCCAGGAGTGATAGGATTGTCAGCACCATCAGTACCTGTGTGGTATGGTTGCATGAGATTGCAAGACAGGTATGCTTTGTCTATGGCTGAGTGTCATCTGGGCAACATAACAGGAAGCATTCACAAAAATGAGAGAGAGAAAAGCAGTCCAGCTCAGAAATACAGAAAATAGTATTGCTTATCTGGAGTTAAAATTGTTGATTATTGATTATTGCTTGCCTGTCATTTTAAACCTTCAATGCCTATCATTGTTGCTTGTTTTTATAAAAGTTGTAATTAAAGTTGTTGATTATTGCTTGTGGTTTTAAAAGTTGAAGAATATTGCTTGTTGATTACCATTATTTTGTAAATGCTGTGAGGTTTGGTAATTTATGTAAATTACGCTTAATATACCAATTATGGCTAATTATGTAAATATTTTTTTCTTTTTCTCTTTTTTCAGTGTGGGCAATTAGCAGGTAGTGAAGCCGGGCTCCCTTATTTTGTTCTTATCATTGCCAAATCAAAAGCTTTTGACAGAGGCAACAGTAGGGAGCATTGTAAAACTTGTAAAACTGGAAAACCTGATATATCCCCATCCAGGACTGCCCATGGAAGCACTCCAGGGTTCCCCTTTTAGGTGGCCAAGCAGTTTTTCATTCCTAGATGGAAACAGGGGTGGATTATGGGGTGATGGTGCCATTGTCAGTAAGTGCTGCCTGCCTGCCTGCTGATATAGCAGGAACACCCATGGATCTGTTTGACAGTGGGGTGAGCTTGTGCAATTGTGACTGGTGCAGCAGCACAAGTAAACAAAAAAAAAAAAAAAAAGAAGAGTGAAGGCTACTGGCTGCAGTCCTGTGAGAGAGCAGGTGCCATGAAGGGCAAATGAAAGCACTCCAGGGCACCCCCTTTAGGAAGTCAAGCAGTTATTCATTCCTGGCTGGAACTGGGGCAGATTATGAAGTGATGATGATGTTGTGAGTAAGAGTTGCCTGCTGCTGTTGCAGGAGCATCCATGGGTCTGAGTGTGGGGTGAGCTCATGTGTGGAGGCTATGGGCTGAAGACCTGTGAGCGTGGGTGGAGGTGCAACATTTACTCTGAAAGCAAGTGAAAACACTCCCCCCTTCAGGCAGCTAAGCAGTTCTTCATTCCTGGATGAAACCAGGGGCAATTTATGGTCACGCTGGCCATGGCACGGTGGTTGGTGGGGGAGGAGCATCTGGTGGACAAAGGAGCTCACTACACAAAAATTACAGTGGCATCTGGTGGACATAGGGGTTCATTACGTGTCATTCAGTGAATTACCATGTACATGTGACAGATCCATGGATGCATCTTTTAATTTGTGTCAATGCAAACTAAAATACATTGGGATGTGGTTTATTTTTAATCACAAACAGGTCATTTAAATCACAAAAAACCCATTTGTGTAAACTATAACACAGTTAAACTGTAAAAAGGGGCAATTTTCATCACAGGTACAAGTGCCCCTAGATTTTAAGAGGTTTTCCCAGGAGGCAACTGCAGCTCCAAGCAGAGATCAAGTGAGGACTTTTTAGAACCACCATTCCATCTCTGGCCTCACAGTCTTTGTCCTTACAGGAGAATTAATCTCTTCAAAACATGGGCTTGGGAACAAACATTCAAAATGTTACTGACCACCAGAAATAAAGGACTTAACACAATGTTTTTCTGGCTCATTATAAACTGCCTGTTCCCTATGCTAACCTTTCTGTACTCCATAGGTGATAATGACCTTCTTCCCTTTTGAATTGTCTTATGCTTTTACATTCTTGGGTTTCTCAACAGCAATCATTTACTTGCCTGATACTACCTCCAATAATTTATCTTTGCTCCACAAGTTTGCTGTCCACCTTCTGTTTTATAGTTTCATAGTTTCTAGGGTCAGAAGGGACCTGAGTAGACCACCTAGTCTGACCCCCTGCCATGGCAGGAAATAATACTGGGGTCAAATGACCCCAGCAAGATGTTCATCTAACCTCCTCTTAAAACCCCCCAGGGTAGGAGCCAGCACCACTTCTCTTGGAAGTTGGTTCCAGATCCTAGCTGCCCTGACCATGAAGTAACGCTTCCTGATATCCAGCCTAAACCTGCCCTCTGCCAGCTTGTGACTGTTATTCCTGGTCACTCCTGGCAGTGCATGGGGAAATAGTGACTCCCCCAATGCCTGCTGATCCCACCCTGACTAATTTATAACAGGCCACTAGATCCCCTCTCAGCCTTCTCTTTTGGAAGCTGAACAGGTTCAGGTCCTGTAGCCTCTCCTCATAGGGCCTGCCTTGTTGTCCCCTGATCATGCGAGTGGCCTCCTCTGGACCCTCTTGATGCTGTCCACATCCCTCTTGAAGTGCGGCACCCAGAACTGGATGCAGTACTTCAGCTGCGGCCTGACCAGTGCCGCATAGAGGGGGAGGATCACCTCCTTGGACCTGCTCGAGGTACATCTATGGATGCATGACAAGGTACGGTTGGCCTTCCTGACTGCCTCCCCACACTGCCGGCCCGTGTTCATCTTGGAGTCAATTATGACTCCAAGATCCTTTTTCACCTCCGTGCTGACAAGAGGGGAGTTCCCCAACCTGTGGGTATGGTGCCGGTTTTTCCTCCCCAGGTGCATCACCTTGCACTTGTCTGTGTTGAATCCCATCCTATTCACATCTGCCCACCCTTGTAACCTGTTTAGGTCTGATTGTAGCCTGATGATTCCTTCTAGTGTGCCCACATCCCCCCACATCTTAGTGTCATCAGCAAATTTGAACAGGGTGCTTTTTACCCCCTTGTCCAAATCACTGATGAAGATGTTGAACAGTGCGGGCCCTGTGGAACCCCACTGCCCACGTCTTTCCAGGTTGAGAAGGACCCATCCACTACCACCCTCTGGGTGCGGCCCTCCAGCCAGTTGGCGACCCAATTGACTGTGTGGGCATCAACTCCACAGTCCCCCAGTTTCTTAATGAGAAAGGGGTGAGAGACAGTGTCAAAAGCTTTCCGGAAGTCCAGGAAGACTATGTCCACTGCTACCCCTGCATCTAATGATCTGGTAATCTGGTCGTAGAAGGCCACCAGGTTGGTCTGACAGGACCTGCCACTGATAAACCCATGTTGGTTGCCCCTAAGCATGCATTCCCCTGCTGGCCCCCCATGGATGTGTGCCAGTATAATTTTCTCATACAGCTTGCCTAGGATTGAGGTAAGACTAACTGGCCTATAGTTTCCTGGGTCCTCCTTCCTCCCTTTTTTGAAGATGGGAACCATGCTGGCCCTCTTCCAGTCCTCCAGCACCACACCAGAGCACCACAAGTGCTCATAAAGCTGTGCCAGGGGTCCTCCAATGACCTCGGCCAATTCCTTTAGAACTCTAGGGTGGAGATCGTCCAGGCTGGCTGACTTGAATACGTCCAGCCCCTCCAGAAGCTCCCTAACTAGTTCCTCACTAACCTTTGCCCCAGGTGTGCCTCCCCTGGGGCCCGAGGGGGGCCCAGCAGGGAGGTGACTGTTCTGGTCCCTACTTAGGAAGACAGAGGCAAAGAAATCATTAAACATGTTAGCTTTGTTGTCTGGTGTAATGACCAAATTTCTTGACGCGTCCTGCAAGGAACCCACGTTACCCGGGACCTTCTTTTTGCCCCCTATGTATTTAAAAAAGGACTTCTTATTGTCCTTAATCTGAGAAGCTAGTCCTAATTCCATCTCTGCCTTAGCCTTCCTAACTGCCCCCCTACATCCCCAAGCGACTGCAGAATAGTCATCCCTGGTGATGACCCCTTCTTTCCATTGGGTATACGCCTCCTTTTTGGCAAGGAGACATTCCCTGATGCTTTTGGTGAGCCATGGAGGCTTGTGTGCTCTCCTGCTCCCTTTGTTATTATTTAAAATAATCATTGATTATAATATTGATTACTTTTAATAATCAATGTTAGTAAGTAGGGCTGTCTGAAGCTTTGGGTGCTGATTCAATTCGGAGGACTTTCAGCCCAATTTGGCAGCTGAATTTGGCACTTGAGTCCAGGCTGTTGTGTGA
The DNA here is from genome assembly GCF_052110815.1 of Crocodylus siamensis. NCBI lineage: Eukaryota > Metazoa > Chordata > Crocodylia > Crocodylidae > Crocodylus > Crocodylus siamensis. Next base: position 47,399,198 of record NC_143404.1, read on the forward strand.
GATGCATGGGTGAAAGCCTGCTGCACCCCTGTGAGCCCAGGGACCCCCAGGAGAGACTCCAGGACCCCTAAATAGCTCCAGTCTACCCGCAGGTAAGCAGGGGCACATGTTGGGAGGGACATAGCCAGCCAGGAAGTGGCTGAGTGGAGCCAAGAAGGGTCACGCCCCCCATCGGGATCCTACTTGGCCCAGCTCCCCAGGGAACTGCATGACTGAAGCCTCACGAACAGGCCATGCAAACAGGCAAGCTTCTCAGCCTGGAGTGCAAGTTAACGTGGGAGTTTCTGCAGGATGGTGAGTGGGAGGGCCCATGGCCCTGCCAGCAATCCCTCTACCAGTGGCACGATAAAGATGGGCACACACCACAACCTAAGGCTCCCCTCAGAGTCTGCAACCTCCCCCTCTGGCACCTCAGATGCCTCCACCCAGATGGAACCCATGGTTCTGGGCTCCACACACATGAAGCCCCTGACTTTCAGCTGTGGGGGCTGCCTGACATATTTCCAGGCTTATGGTACTGGGAGCATTGCCACCTCCCCTTGCACAGTTTGCTCCACTTTGGAACCTCTGGGACATCAGATTGAGAAGCTCCAGGCCACGGTCCAGAGTCTGCATGCCATCAGGGATGGTAAGCAGGAGATCGACTCCTACTACCAGGCCCTTCACCCCCTGGAGGCAGACGGTAAACCAAGGTCACCTCTTAGGACAAGGGAGGACTTGGGGATCTCCCATACTGTCCAGCCAGGGGGTTGGACCAAGGTGGTCAAGGGCCCAAAGGCATGCTGCACCAAGGTCCTCTCCCCTCTGGGGCTCTGTAACAGGTATGGACATCTTTCAGCCCCAGTTGAGCCTGCAGAGATGCTAGTTTCTGTAAGCAAGGGAGGATCACCCACCTTACACTCCCTAAGACAAAACACAGAGTGGTCATCATGCCCCGACAACCTAGCCCAGGAGGTCTGCTACTTCCTGGGGGCCCACATCAAGGACATAGCAGAGAGGATCCCAAAGATTATTCAGCCCTCTGACCACTACCCTATGCTCCTTATCCATGTGGGCACAAATGACAGGGCTCAGAGCAATCCAAACTGGGTCATGAGAGACTACATGGCTCTGGGAGCGGGGCTTATGGGGTGGGGGGTGCAGGTGGTCTTTTTCTTGTTCCTCCTGGTTGCTGGTCATTGGCGCAGGAGGGAGAGATGGGTTGAGGTAGTCAACCAAAGACTGCAGTGCTGAAGACTTCAGCTTCCACAATCACAGTCCACTCTTTGGTGAGAGAGGTGATGGTCTGCTGGGGAGAGATGGCCTCCATTTCACTCCACTGGAGGGGAGGCTCTTCTCAGCCAGACTGGCTGACCTGCTCAACTGGGCTTTAAACTGAGTCTGCTGGGGATTGGGGGGATTACCACCACTGCTGGCCCACTGGGGGACCCTTGTACATGCAGTGGGCCAAGGCACATAAGGGAACATACCCCTACCCTAGCTCCAGAATGATTGGTGGGGAAGGCAAGGGTCCCCAGTGGGACACTTTCCTGCCTGTACAGCAATGCCAGGACCTTGGGGAATAAACAGGAGGAGCTGGTCCTCTTGCTAAACAAGAATAACTATGACCTCATAGGGATAACAGAGACCTGGTGGGACTCCACCTATGACTGGACCACAGGCATAGAAGTCTATACCCTGTACAGGTATGATTGTGCAGATAAAAGGGCAGGGATGTATCCCTCTATGTGAAGGACAGCTACACATACCTCCAAATTGACATTGGAACCCAGGAGGGATGACTGGAGTCTCTCTGGGTCAAAATACATGGGGAATGTGGCTCAGGGGACATCATGGTAGGAGTCTGCTACAGATCTTCTAACCAGAAGCAAGAGCTGGACCAGGAATTCACCAGGGAACTGGCTTAGGCTGCATGGTATCAGTGCATGGTTGTCATGGGAGACTTCATCTACCTGGGTATCTCATGGGAAAAGCATTCGTCCAAATCCGATAGGTCACAAAGCTTCCTTGTGTGTGGATGAGCTCTACCTGACTCAAGAAGCCTATGAGCTGACAAGAGGCTGAGCATTGTTGGACCTGGTACTGGCTAAAGGAGATGACATAGGTAGTGACCTAAGAATCAATGGAAAGTTGCATGATAGTGACTATGAGCTGATCACCTTTACTATCCATTGTAAAGCTGGCAAGTCAGTTAGCAAAGCAGAAGTCCTTGACTTCAGGAAAGCTGAGTTTGATAAGCTCAGGAGGCTTGTTGTTGAGGCCCTAAGAGCCCTAAGGGACCACAATCAACAGGCAGAGGTGTCCAAGAGGAGTGGTTGCTCCTCAAGGGATTGATCCTGACAGGACAAGGGATGGCCATCCCATCTCAGAGGAAGGGGAGCAAAAGAGTGCAGCAACTCCCTTGGCTCAGCAGGGAACTGGAGGACCTCCTACACCTCAAAAGAGAGATGTATAAAGGATGGAAGGTTGGAATTGTCTCTGAGGAGGATTACTCAGCACTTTTCCATACCTGCAGAGAACGGATCAGGAAAGCCAAGGCTGCAACTGAGCTCCATCTAGCTTCACATATCAAGGATAACAAAAAGTCCTTTTTCAGTTATGTAGGAAGTCAGAAAAGAAACAAGGGTAACATTGGACCCCTGCTGAACCAAAAGGGATAGTTGATAATTGATACCTAGGAAAAAGCCAACCTGCTTAACAGGTACTTGAGAGAGCAAGCTTGAGAGAGTCCAGAGGAGAGCCACACACATGATCAGAGGGCAAGAGAATAGATCCTATGAAGAGAGGCTGAACGCCATGGAACTCTTCAGTCTGGAAAAGCGCAGGCTCAAGGGGGACCTGGTGGCTACCTATAAGTACACAAAGGGTGTTCATTAAGATCTGAGAGAATGTCTGTTTACCAGAGCGCCCCAAGGAAAAACAAGGACTAACGGTCATAAACTCCTACAAAACCATTTTAGGCTGGACATACTGTCTGAGCCCCCAAGACCTGGAATAGACTCCCTCCAGAGGTAGTGCAGGCACCTACTCTGGACTTCTTCAAGAAATACTTGAGCGCTTATATTGCTGAGGTCCTTTAACCTTTGCTGACTTCCTGCCACTGGGGCAGGGGGCTGGACCTGATGATCTTCAAGGTCCCTTCCAGCCCTAATGTCTATGAAATCTATGAAATATCTGAATCCAAATGGAATCTGGAGACCAATAAAAAGGTCTGAATTGATTTGAAGTTGTCCAAATCAATTCAGAAAAGATTCAGAGAGCTTCAGAGATTTGGACAGCCCCTGTTTGCTGCCACAGGGAGCTGGACTCAGACTCTGCATTGTTAAGTAGAGGGTGGGGGAGGGGGAGGCTGAAGGTGGGGGGAGGGGGTCATGGGTGGACCTCTACCAGGCCCCATTCCCTACATGATCCCCCAGCCCCTCTGAGTGTCCCCTGCCCACTCTTCCAGAACCCCATGACTGCCCCACCCAGTCGCAGCTCCTGGCTCTTTAAAAAAGAAAAAAGCCATCACTCACTGCCTGCTGCAGCAGCCTCATGGCTTCTGGGGGCTCAGGGAAGAGCTCTCCATGCAGTGCAGAGCAGTGGGGGGCAGTAGAGATTCCTCCCCTCCCTGCACCTGACAGGAGTTGGTGAGCGCAGGGCTTTTATTTATTTTGTAAGAGCTGGGACTGGGTGGGGCAGCCATGGGGGGGCGGGGAGAGTGGGCAGGGGATGGGGCCTGTCCAATTCAGAGATTCAACTGATTCAGCAGTGGCCAAATCTCTGGATGAGATTCAGCCGAATCAATTAGGGACAGTGATTCAAATCACCTAATCAAATCACTGTCCCTCAAATTGGCTGAACCTAAACCCGTAGCAAATACTAGCCACTTTGCACAGGCCTATTAGTAATATAATTCCATTAACAACAGTAGTATTGTGGCTGGTATGTAGCTTAGGATGAATCTGCTTCTTTCTCAAATTTGAGAAATGGTATTGTTTGCCTAAGCTTGTCTGTCATCTCTCCCAATTAGGAAGCTTATTCAGTAAAAGGTATTACCAAACAAGTTTTGCTTCTTGGATATTTTCTGGACCATCTGGACTGTCATTGATACAAGCACTGTCTAATACTGCTGAAGTCATTCCTGTGAACATGCGAAGGACAAAGAATAAGCAAGCAAAATAAAAGTTGACAGAAAGTTAATTGGCCAAGGAGACAGAAGGGAAACAGGAAACAATGCCAATGACATGGCAACTGGCATGAATATAGATGTTGCCCTATATTTGGGCAAGTATGAAGAGCCTGTAAGAAAAACAATCATTATTCTAAGAAAGCCAGAATAATGCCAGAAAGCACATACAATATGTGAAGAAATGAACCCTTTAAGTGGAGAGGAGGAAGAGATGTCCTTACGTACAATTTGGATGGAGCACAAAAAAATCAGAGTAGCTAATTAAAATGCACAGAAATAGCACTTATGCGACCAGGACAACAGGCAAACAGCCCAAGTAAATGTAATAGCAGAAAATGAAATAATGAAATGCAAACTCAATCAAATCAAATCAGGGACATGATCTGAATCAACAAATCAAATCGCTGTCCCTGATCGATTTGGCCGAATCCAAGTCCAAATCAAATAAGGCCCATTTTGCACACCCCTAATATCTGTCTTTTCCACAAACCAGCTTTTGTTTCAGTGTCATTACATCTGTTGAACCCCTAGAAATGCTAACTGCAAAGGTCAGGATGCTGAAAATAAAATAATAAAACAATAGAAAATTAGGGTTGGAAGGGACTTCAGGAGATCACCTAGTCCAACTCCCTGTTCAAAGTTGGACCATCCCCAACTAGATCATCCTAGCCAAGGATTTGTCTATCCAGGTCTTAAAAATCTCCAGGGATGGAGATTCCACCACCTCTCTAGGTAATCTGTTCCAGGGCTTTACTACCCTCCTAGTAAGAAAGTTTTTCCTAATATCTAAACTAAACTTCTCTTGCTGCAAATTGAGATCATTGCTCCTTGTTCATCCCCAGGTAGTTGAAGGCTGCTATTAAATCCCCTCTCCATTTTCTCTTCTCCACACTAATAACCCAAGTTCCCTCAGCCTCTTTTTATAAGTCATGAGCCCCAGTCCCTGAACATTTTTGTTACCCTTCACTAGACTCTCTCCAATTTGTCCACATCCTTTCTATAGTGGGGGCCCAAAACTGGACACAGTACTCCAGATATGGCCTCACACATGCTGAATAGAGGGGAATAAACACTTCCTTTGATATGCTGGCAACACTCCTACCAATGCAGGTCATTATGCCATTAGACTTCTTGGCAACAAGGGCACACTGTTGACTCATATTCAACTTATTGTCTACTGTAATCCTTAAGTCCTTTCCTGCAGAGATGCTGCCCAGCTAGTCAAGACCCCAGCCAGTATGGGTGCATGGGATTGTTCTATCCTAAATGAAGGATTTTGCACTTGTCCTTGTTGAAATTCATGAGATTTCTTTTGGTCCAATACTCCAATTAGTCTAGCCCTAGCCTCCAGCATATCTACTATTCCCCTCCCCACAACTTGGTGTTATCTGGAAACATGCTGAGGGTGAAATCCATCCCATCTTCCAGATTGTTAATGAAGAAATTGAACAAAACTGACCCTAGTACTGATTCCTGGGGCACTCCACTTGAAACTGGCTGCAAGCTAGACAATGAGCTATTGACTACTACCTTCTGATTCAAATGATCCAGCCAGTTTTCTATGCATTCTTTCAACCTGTCTTTCCTTAACTTGCCTGCAAAATTATTGTGTGAGAACATATCAAAAGCCTTGCTAAAGTCAAGGTGTAGCACATTCACTGGTCTCCCCACATCCAAAGAGCCAGTGTTCTCAGTTTAGAAGGCAATCAGGTTGGTCAGGCATGGCTTGCTTCTTGTTAATCCATGCTGACTGTTCCTAATCAGCTTCTCCTCCAACTGCTTATGTGAAGAAGAAATACAGGCACGGGATGACACTGGCATGGAGAAATCAATCATGCCAGGAGAGTGATGTTTTAAAAGTAGCTGCTCCCTGTTTATAAAGGGGCCATGGGAGAAAGCCAGAAGAAAGGAGCAGGGAAAAAGGGGCAGAGTCTTCTTTAAGGAGGGGAATGGAAAGAAGACCACTGGTATGGGGTGATCTGGGACATTGGTCCAGCAAGAGAGAGAGGGCTGGATGAAGAAAAGTGATGAGTGTATCCCAAGCAAGGAAGGATCACCCAGGAGGGGAAGCGGAGAAGTCGCAAGAAGTGGAGACAGGAGCAGACCCCCTGGAAAAAAACAAAAACAAAACAAGACAGTGAGAGAAGAGAGAGAGAAGTATGATGAAAATGTAAGGAAACCTTACCTTTGATTTTTGGATTTTTAGTTGGTAACTATCCCCAGTGAGGGCTTGTGGACAAGACAAGACAAAACAAAACAAAACAAATTTTCTTTTACTTACCTCAAAGTTAAAGGTGGAGATTTCAATGCAATCTCTGGTTCGGCTCTGAAAGGTAGACAGATCAAAGAGGGCATCAATGAAGATAAGAATACTTTGAAGGTGTCTCTAAAAATAAATAAATAAATAAATAACTTTTTTAATGGTCAAGAGTGTAACAAAACTCAAAGGACAATAAAAGGAGTTACTTACTTATGCCAGAGTGTGGTTTGAGTGTTGCACAAAATCCCTTGTGTCATTAAAGGAGGCAACAAGAAGGCAAGACCACAGATAGAAGGGATTAGGGGTTGGCGGTAGCCTACTGCGGTAGCTACTACCTCCCAACTAATAACATCTACAGTCATCAAAATGTGGCAGGCAAGAGTTGGAAAAGATGCAGAAGGTGAAGGTCAATACTATTAGAGATAATCCCTCCCTCCCCCCACATTGGTGCATTGGTTGGGAACAGAACAATGACCTAAGCATGACAAGTGACATGGACATGCAACCAGGTGCTATGGGCAGCCTTGAAACAATACTCAATACTCAAACAATAACAACAGCAAGTGGCTCATCAGATTGCCCTGGAGAAAGAGTGGCTCCAACAACAGGCATGGGCCCAGACAAATCAGGTTGAATTAAAAGTAGCAAAAATGATGCTACAAGATGACCCAGAAGCATTCTTAGAGAGTTTTTATAGAGCCACATTGTCCATAGGCTTAGACCAGAGCTGATGGGTGGGGCAACTGGGGGTACTCCTGATAGGAAAAGCCCAGGCAGCATACTGGGCTATGCCATGAGGAGAGGCCCTAGATTATGACAAAGTGAAAAAAGAAAACATGTACCAATTAGACATTAATCCAGAAAGGTACCAGCAAGCATTCCGAAAGTGAAAGAAGAGTGAAGATAAGTCTCTAAGGATCCTATTTCAACATTTGGCAGACCTGTTGGAAAAATGGCTGAAGGAAAAATGGCTGAAGCCACAAGAGGTGTCCAAAGCAGAATTATGTGATCAGGTTTTATTGGAACAGTTCCTATTAGATCTGGATGAAAGTACCCAGAGATGTGTGTGGTGTCATAGCCTGAAATCCTAAGTGGAAGCTCTGCAGTTAGTGGAGGATTATGACAGTGCACAGGGAGAAAGATATCAAGAGTTTGGTCTAAAGGGGGTCTCAAATCCCACAACCCAAGAGATGGAACCAAAGGAAACAAGGGAAAGACAATGACCTATGATTGTGTGTTTCTGATGTGGTCAAATGGGACGTATGGCTTGGGAGTGTACCAGTTTTCCTCACCAAACATCGCGGATGTGAGGGCAGACCTTTGACAACTGGATACCTAGGAATGAACCCAGGGATAGCAAGAGAGTAGAAGTGATGGACTGCAGCATCAGGAAGGTCACATGCAAATGCCCAAAAAGAAAACCCATGGTGTGGGTTCAGGTGGGAGGAAAAGACATACAAGCCATCGTCGATATGGTGTACACAAACTCTGATGCAAACAGATGTGGCTCCATGGGGTTGGGCCTCAAAGCTGAAGAAGTTTGGATGGTCTGTGTGCATGGACTACCTTCAACATACCCACAAAAGAAATATACAGTAGAAGTTCTTGGTAAGGTAAGGGAGATGCCCATGGGCCTAGCCAAGGATCTTCCTTACCCAATGATACTAGGCTGAGATTGGACTGAAATTTACCAAGTATTAGATTTTGTAAGAACCCGGATGGGTCTGTTGAGGGAAGAAGAACTCCCATCAGATGCAGGAGGATTCAGTATTGAGAGTCTGTCAAGCAGCAACTATTTTAGAGAAGCCCAAGAGAGAGAAGACCTTTTTCAGTCTATCATCCAGTCAGAACTGACCAAGCAGGATGAGCAGGTAATATGTCCTGAATGATGTAGGGCCAACCCTAGATACAAACTTAGGAGGGGCCTGTTGGACTGGATAAAAAGGGAGTCACTAAATGGACCTGAGGTCCCACAACTGTTGATAACCCAAACCTACTGAGGCCCACTCTTGCAGTTGGCTCACACCAATCCTTTGGGGGGACATATGGGAAGATCTAAAATGGAAGCTAGACTGACCAAATGGTGCTTCTGGCCCCACTTATATGAACAAGTGGAAGATTTCTGTTGGGACTGCCTAAACTGCCAGCAGGTCAGTTTACAAAAGCCTCCTCGAGTGCCTTTGCAAACTATGGGCCTTATCCAACCATAGTGGATGAGCCCTTCTCCTGGATGGCCTTAGACATAATTGGGCCTTTACTGAAGAGTTAAGTGGGACACCAATTGATACTTTTCCTGATCAACTACGCAACCAGGTTCCCAGAAGCAATACCTCTACACACGGTCAAAGGACCTCGAGTTGCAGAGGAACTCCTCAAATAGATATCAAGGGTTGGGATACCTAGAGAGATTATTATGGATCAAGGGATGAATTTTATGTCCCATGTGATGCGCAGCTTATGTCAAGTATTAAAGATAAGGCACTTACAGACTGCTGTGTATCACTCTCAAACTAATGGGTTGGTAGAGAGGTTTAATGGAATGCTGAAAGACTTACTGAGAAGGTGTGCCCAAGAGGAACCCAGGAAATGGGACTTGTTAATACCTCCATTGTTGTTTGCAGTGAGGGAGGCCCCCCAATCTTCCCTAGGATTCTCCCCGTTTGAATTGGTTTATGCCCATCAACCATGAAGTTTGTTGGATGTGGTACAAGAGGGTTAGGAAAAAGGAGGATCCCAAGGGGTCCGACCAACGAAGTATGACAGGGGATTGAGAAGACGGTTGCAGTGAGTGGGAGAAGTAGCTTGTGACCAACTTAGGCAAGCCCAAGAAAAGCAAAAGACTAGGTATGACAAAGGGACACAGGAACGAGGATTCCAGGAAGGACAAAAGGTGTTAGTTATGCTCCCTAGTTCCACAAGTAAGTTCTTGACATGATGGCAGGGGCATTTTGAAATGCATAGGTTAGTGGGTCCATTAAATTATGAGGTACTCCACCCGGGACTCAAGAAACAAAAACAGATCTTCCATGTTAACCTACTGAAGCCATGAAATGAACCAGAGAGCCTATTGGCAACCTCTCTGGGAGAACAACCTGATAGTAGAGCAGAGTCAATGAAGGTACAGAACCCTAAGAAGGAAGTGAGCTTGGGGGCCCAACTTAAAAAGACTCAAAAGGAACAATTAAAACTCCTCATAAAAGAGTTCAGTGATGTGTTTAATTAGAGCCCAGATTGTGCCCGGGGTATAAGCCACTGCATTGTCACCCTGGAGGGACAAGTGTGAGAGAAAAGTGGAGAAGAATACCCTATCATCAGTATGAACTGATCAAGACTGAGATAGAAAAGATGGTGGCCTAAGGAGTAATAACAGAGTCCTACAGTTCTTGATGGAGCCCACTGGTAGTGGTGCCCAAGCAAGATGGTAAGCTGTGATTATGCGTAGATTTCAGGAAAATGAATGCAATTTCAAAATTCAATGCATTTCCCATTCCCCAAACAAACAAGTTGTTAGAGAGGGCCAGAAGGGTGAAATTAATTTGCACTTTAGATTCAACCAAAAGTCACTGGAAAATCCCCATGAGGAAAGGAGACCAAGTGAAAATGGCTTTCGACACCCCTTGGGGTTTATACCTATTTAAATGTAGGCTGTTTGGGCTTCATGGAGCTGCAGCAACCTTCCAAAGGCTAACTGACTGGGTCTTAGTCCCACACCAATGTTATGCTGCAGCCTATATAGATGATATCATTATCTATACCAATGACTGGGGAGACCACTTAAATGCCCTGAGAGAAGTACTGCAAGAACTATGGTCAACTAGCCTTATGGCCAACTCAGGAAAATGTGCCCTTGGGAAAGTCAAAATGACATACCTTGGGACCTTGGGTTCCTGGTAGGCCAAGGCTGTATTTGCCCATTGATGGACAAGATAGAGGCTATCCATGACTACCCACCACCCCAAACATGAAAACAACTGAGGCCTTCCTGGGATTGGCTAGTTATTGTCGTTGGCTTATCCCACATTTCACAGAGGTAACAGCACCATTGACTGACTTATTGAAGGGATGGGGCAATGGACACTTAAAGTGGGATGAGAAATGTCAGAAAGCTTTTCACAAAACACAACAGTCCTTATGTAACGAGGTGGCATACATACCTCTGACTTTAGGTGTCCTTTTATCTTACAGACCAACTCATCCAACCAAACTGTGGGGGCCATGCTGATACAAGAGACAGATGGTATAAAATGTCTTATTGCCTATGCTAGCAGGAAACTCCAACCACAAGAACAAAGGTTCACCACAATTGAGAGGGAATCAAGTGGGGGGTGGAATATTTTTGTTACTATCTCATAGGAAGAACGTTTATACTAGTTAAAAACCACCCAGACAGATAACGCTCGGATCACTCGATGGGCACTAGCCTTACAACCCTTTCACTTTGATATTGAATTTAGGCCCAGATGAGGCAATGTTGTGGTTGACTTCCTCTTCCAATGTGACCAAGAATCACGTTCTCCAATGACACCAGGCACACTTGACAGCGGACGACAACCTGATAGCACAAACTGCATGATATACAAAAATTTAAAGGCACCAAGTGGTGTCTTAAGGGGGAGGATGTGCAAAGAAATATGGGCACGGGATGGTGCCAGTGTGGAGAAATCAATCACACTGAGAGAGCGACATTTTAAAAGCAGCTGCTTCCTGCTTATAAAGTGGCTGTAGGAGAGAGCCATCAGGAAGGAATCTCCTTGAAGGTGGGGAGTGAGAAGAAGACTGTGGGGATGGTGCCAGCTGTGATGTTGGTCCAGTGAGAAAGAAAGGGCTGGATGAAGAAACGCAATGAGTTATCCCAAGCAAGGGAAGGATCACCCAGGAGGGGAAGCGGAGAAGCCATGAGAAGCGGAGACAGGAGTGGATCCCCTGGAAAAAAAAAATAAGACAGTGAGTGAAGAGAGAGAGAAGTATGATGAAAACATAAGGAAACCTTACCTTTGATTTTTGGACTTTTAGTTGGACTATCCCTGGTGAGGGCTTGTGGACAAAACAAAACAAAACAAAACAAAACAAAACAAAACAAAACACAAGTGTTTTACTTACCTGAAAGTTAAAGGCAGAGATTTCAATGCAATCCCTGGTTCGGCTCTGAAAGGTAGACGGACCAAACAGGGCATTAGTGAAGATAAGAATACTTTGAAGGTGTCTCTAAAATAAATAAATAAATAAATATATATTTTTAATGGTCAAGAGTGTAACAACACTCAAAGGACAATAAAAGGAGTTGCTTACTTACGCCAGAGTGTGGTGTGAGTGTTGCACAAAATCCCTTGCGTCATTAAAGGAGGCAACAAAAAAGCGAGGCCACAGATAAAAGGGGTTAGGGTTTGCCAGTAGCCTACTGTGGTAGATTCTATCTCCCAACTAATAACATCTACAATTATCAAGACGTGGCAGAAGAGGGTTGGAAAAGATGCAGGAGGTGATGGCCAAGTCTATCAGAACTAACCTCCCCCCAGCTTAGAAATGGATTCCTTGAGGACCTATTCCATGATTTTTCCAGGGATTGAGGTGAGGGTGACTGATATGTAGTACCCTGGATCTTCCTGTTTCCCTTTCTTAAATATGGGTACTATATTTGCCATTTTCCAATCATCCAGGACCTCTCATAATTACCATGAATTATCAAAGATGATGGTCATTGGCTCTGTAGTCACATCAGCCAACTCCCTCCGTATCCTCAGGTACATCCTGTCTGGCACCATAAGCTTGAAAGGGTGCAGAGAAGGGCCACTCGCATTATCAAGGGTCTGGGGGTCAAGCCCTATGAGGAGAGACTTCAGGATCTGGGTTTGTTCAGCCTGACCAAAAGAAGGCTGAGAGGTGACTTGATAGCTGCCTATAAATATGACAAAGGAGAACACCAGGATCTACAAAAACAACTTTTTAGAAAAGCTCTGCCCCTTCTCCCCCTGTGAAGAAGACATGGACCAATGGACACAAGGTAGTCAAGGAAAAGTTTTAGCTGGAGTACTGCGTCCAGTTCTGGGCGCCACACTTCAAGAGGGACGTGGACGATATGGAAAGAGTCCAGAGGAGGGCCACTCGTATGATCAGGGGTCAGCAGGGCAGGCCTTATGAGGAGAGGCTACGGGACCTGAACCTGTTTAGCCTCCACAAGAGAAGGTTAAGGGGGGACCTTGTGGCCTGCTACAAACTGGTCAGGGGGGATCAGCGGGTATTGGGGGAGTCCCTGTTCCCCCGTGCGCTGCCAGGAGTGACCAGGAATAACGGTCACAAGCTGGCGGAGGGTAAGTTTAGATTAGATATTAGGAGGTGCTACTTCACAGTCAGGGCGGCTAGGGCCTGGAACCGGCTTCCAGGGGAAGTGGTGCAGGCTCCTAGCCTGGGGATTTTTAAAAGGAAGTTAGATAAGCACCTTGCTGGGGTCATCTGACCCCGGTGCTCTTTCCTGCCAAGGCAGGGGGTCGGACTAGATGATCTACCTAGGTCCCTTCCGACTCTAGCTACTATGATACTATGATACTATGAAAAGAAAAGCTGCTTTTCCATATGGGTAACTGGAATCTGAAACACTTCCAGCAGAGGTGGTGCAGTTGCCACTTCTGGTGGTCTGTAAAAGGAGGCTGGAAAAATACCTTGTTGAGCTTGTTTGAGCCAAATTATCTCTTGCCCATGGCAGGGACCCAGACTTGATGATCTGACAGGTCCCTTCCAGTCCTTCTTTCTATGATACTATGATTCTATGACTTGTACATGCCCAGCTTTTCTAAATATTACCTTGTTAGACCCCAACTACATGTGGTGCCCAATGACTAGGGAAATGATGATTCACTTGCTCAGGGATCCCATTGCTCAGGGATGAAGCAGGGAGCAAACGCCAGCAAACATTGCTCCACAACAACTTTATTCAGAATGGAGACAGCTTTGAGTGAGCTCCCAAAGAAACTGGAGAGCAGCAGTGAACATTCGGTCTTTTCACATTTATACACCTTGGTTCATGATCATTAACATTTACTCCACCTTTGTCCCTCCTTTGTTCCACCCATATTCCCTCCTATCTCAAGCTCCACCTCTGTTTACTGTTTACTTTGTTAGCATGAAATTACCTATGCATTTCATTGATTTATGTTCGTTTTTGCCATGAGTGCATCCCTAAGACTTTGACCTCCGTTTCCTCTGGTCATTTGCCATTTCTTGCTGGCTTCTTCTTCATCTCCAAGGTCTTCCTTCTGCTTATCTCCTAACACAGATTCACACTGCTTATCTCCTAACACAGATTCATAGTAAAAGAGTAGAGGTTATGGTGGCAGCAGCCTTACTGACAGAGCTCCACAGCAGTGAGTGTTTGCTATGCATCTGAGGTGACTTTGCCCTGTGACAGGAGTTCTTGATAGATGCCTCTTCCAAAAATTATTGATAAGACTTGGAGTATGGTAGTTTCAGCAGAGTGAGCACTAAGCAGAATCCACAGATGTTCGCTGAGGATTTGGATGAAAGCTTTGCTTTACTTTGCTTCTCTACACTGTGCACGGGCAAGTTTCAATTAATCTGGTTCAGTCTGCCTTAAAAACAGACCAGGAAACCCTGACAACTCCAATACAGCATTTGTGTGACTTGTTAAACCCCCCAGATGCCTTAGAGTGGGCATATAGCTGAGACAATCAATAACTTAGTCATCCTGTAATGCTGAAATATAGGCAAAGGTCCTTCAATGAATGCAGAACAGAGCTGTCTAAGAATTGTGCTGGCTTTATGGTGGTCTCCAGGCTTGAGAGACTATATCCCAAGTAATTAAAATCCAGCTGCAGAAGCTGTTAGTCTGCAGTATTGACCTGTTGGTGTCCCTTTGAGTCTTGTATTTATTTTAATTCATAAATGGGCTGGGATTCTAGAGCTATAACTCCAGAAGGCAGCTTTGCGGAGGGACACTAGGGATAATTAATGAACCTATGCTGACACAGTTCTATATTCTTCCATCCTTCTTAACAAGATATTTTTGGCCTTCTGTGTTAAATTCACTTCATAGGTTGCATTAGAAACCAATATGAGAAATAGATAAAAAATAGATGGATAGAAAGATGTATGCTGTGCACTCTAACCTATCCCTCACTCTCATCCCCTTTCTCTTATAGTTTAACTTCTTCTCTTCCTGCAGACTGTAAAATGTTGAATGTCTCATCATTTGAATATATTTCTCCCAGAGGAGGCTAAGGGTGTCAAGAGACCAGGCCTACCATCTATAGGAAAGGAGGTAGAAGATGCGATGACTTTGACTCTAGAAACCAATTTAGTATTGATCAACAGCTCCTCTTTTACTCAGTTTTAGGTACCAAGTATGGAAGAATGAAAAGGTAAAATGCTAAGGTTAATATAGTTCAGAGAAAAAAATTCAGCTCTAGGTGTGTCTATAAAATGTCTGCATTTAGCTTCAAATGAATAGTTCTGTGGCAACATGGGAGAACATTCATGGAAAGACCTAAGCGTATAAGCAGAGAGAAGAGTCTGAGGCTGCTTTGGGTCCAGGAGCCAGAACGCAATCCACACATACACTTGCTGGCCCAACGGTTTATCTGATACAGTAAAAGCTGTGTTATCCAGCATTTTACTTTCCAGAATCCTCTATTAACCAGCATGCTGATCAACATGGCAAAAGCAAAACCATCTGCCAATCAACATGGCAAAAGCAAAACTTCCGGCACTTCTGGTTTCACCAAGCCTTACTTCTTCCTTGTGGACCATGGCTTGGGGCAAAGCAGCTTGTGCAGGACCCCCCTCCCTGTCCCCCTGGACACTGATGGCAGGGAGTGAAAGCCCTGGTGCTCTGGATACAGTGGGAGGGGCAGCAGACCGAACAGGCAAAGACACCCCTCAGATAATCGGCATATTTGATTAACCAGCACCCCCCATTCTCCATGGATGCCAGATAACAGAGCTTTCACTGTATCTCCATGAACAGGAGGAAGCTGTAGCTTCATGTGAGAAAGGCTTGCAGTGTCTCCTTGTTAATCCTGCAGACAGGAGTATGCCACTCTCACTCCACCTAGCTCAACTCCTGGCTCCCCTGCTGTCTCTGGGGACTGAAGAATGGATGGGACTCATGGCTACCCTACCAAGATATGTGGTGAGAGACAAACATGATGGTGGCAAGGGGGCAGAAAGGGGAGATGACTATAAGTCACTATGAGGTCTATTTGGGGAGGGAGATGCTAGGGAAAAGTAGCCAGTGGGAGAAAGGTGATAGGGGTCAAGTGCTGGGGGGAGGGATACATATTTGAATAAGGGACCACCATGAGGATTTTGAATTGGGAAGACATTCAAGCAGGCAACAAGAGGGAAATCAGGGAGAGAAAAACCCTGGGAACATAGGACCCTTAGGGCAGGTGGCCTTAAGCAAAGTGGAGAGATATGAGTGGGGGAGCAGGAAAGACCCATGTTGCATGAGGGATAGAAAGAAGCAGAGTTGTTAATGTAAGCTGTTAAGATTTTGAAGTAATCCTGATGGTGGGGGGAAATGGGGAGTTGGGAAGGGGTTTGAGTGGCATGATGTGAGAAGTGGGAAGGAAGACAAGATATTGAGGGGTTAAAGGAGGTTTACTAGGGTCATGAAGGGTTCCAGGATGGTATGAAAAGACATTGAGGATGCCAGAAGACAGAGAAACAGGGAGCACTGGAGTGGATGCTGGGGACACCAGCAGAGAGGGTGTGGATAGAGGTGCAAGTGTAAAGTGGGAGGGATCAGGAAAGAAGACATGCCTTGGAGAATGTGAAAGGAGTCCAGGAATACTCAGGGAGTATTAGGTTAGTTGCAGGGTCTGTGGAGATGACTTACATAAAGCAGTCTATTTGACTTGAGGAAGAAAAGAGTAAGAATAAGAAGTGGGAAAGGGGTACAAGTCTGCAGTAATTAAGGTGTGAGACTGAGTAGAAGAGGGAAGGAGAAGAGAGTGGATTTCAAGTAGGGAGAGTCTGCAGTAGGGGACTTGAAACAATGGAGAGACTGCAGGATGGCAGCTGAGAGGAGGATGGACTAATTGACTGAGAGGAGATTGGAACAAGACTGGGGGACTTGGAGTTAAGGAAGGGAATTTACAAGATCTGGTGGAAAGGGAAATGCTTAAGAGGTCACCAGACTGGTTGTGAGGAGTGGGAGAAGAAGATGACACTGCATTAATGAGAAAAGATGATGATATGAATATGGAAAGGGGCAGAGGATTTCGATGGGTGTGGAGGAGAGTAAGGAGCTTGGGGAAGAAAAGAAAGTGAAATGGGTTTGGGCAAAGGAGAGGAGCCTGGAGAAGCAGGGAAGAAATGGAGACAGAGGACTTGCAAGAAGAGATAAATACACCCTCTATGGGGTGCAGAGTAAGTGTCTGAAGAGAAGAAAGGGGGAAAATGAAGACAGTCATGTATGTGAATGGTAAGATTCCTGTGGAGTAATTTTGGAAATGGGAAGATGTCTAGGGTACATGCCACTTTGGGGAGGAGAGCTGATGGAGGTCGAGATAGGATGACCAGAAATCTGGTGCTGGGAAGACAATGAGATGAATTTATGGAGAAGAACAGAAGTGTAACCCAGGTGCACTCAGTATGTGCTCCCCTCTCCAAGTAGAAGGGATGAGTGGTTAGGCAGGAGTGCTGTGAGAGGGATCTGCAAATGCAAACCAGTTCCCTCTATTCCCTGTAGTCAGGCCAGGACAAGGAGTACTTAACTATGTATAGATGTATTAATATATAGAAAATCTAAAGAAATTGATATTGATGCATATATATACACAAATATACAATTGCCATATAATATTATAGCCCACAAATGAAGGCTGAAAGATTACACCACCTCAAGAAGCGTCAATCAATGCATGTGTAAGCAGTTGTTCTGAAACAGGTAAGTAACAGGTGAGTACAGGTAAGCACAGGTAAATACATGTAAGCATCAAGGAAAGGGTCTCAGCAGAGCCTCAGCTAAGAATCGTATATTCTATTAAACTCATATACTCCATTTACTCTATTAAACTACCAATATACAATATACTTACAATTTATTAAAGTACCAATATACAATTATACAAATACACAAAATATATAATGCAGTGTTACAAAATATAAGGTGCTCTCTCATAAAATATAAGGTGCATACACATAAAAAATAAACTTGACTCTTCAAAAGTCCCCAAAGCCCAGGCTGTTCCTAAGGCCCTCGCTGCATTCCAGTGACTACTGGGAGGGGAAAACCGTAATTCCCTTGGGCCTTCCACAATCCCCAATAAAGCCTATAAACTTCCACAACCCCCAATAAAGCCTATAAACTCAGAGGGACCCTCTTCCTAACCAGGAGGAATTTCCCCTTTCCTGTGGAAATCCTTTTTCCCAGCAACTCATGACTCTGGGGTCCAGAGTGAGTGGTCCTTGGCCCCTCAGGCACATTGCTCCTTGATTTCAGGAGCACACTGGGCCTTTGACTCCTGCTGGGCCACTCACCACTTGGAGCCCCAAGCACTGCCATGTGCTCCTGGGAGCTTTGCCTTCTGCTAAAGGTTGGAGGCCCAGGTCGCCTTGTGTAATACTGGGGCTCAGTCTGCTCCTGGACCCTCCATGGCAGTGTTGTCTGCACCAGGTTGCTGGCTCTGTGCCAGGGCACCTAGACCTGAGTGGCTGTGAGCAGCTTCCAGGGTCCTAATCCCTCTTGGACTGCTCTGTGCTGAGCTGTTGACACAGGCTGCCTGGCCCTGAGCCAGGGGTTGCAGACCCAAAATGCCTTGAGTGGCTCCCAGGGCCCTGCTCCATGCACCGGCCTGTCACCACATTCTTGGCTGCATGTCAGGGGTTGCAGACCCAAGCTGCCTTGTCCAGCTCCCAGCATCTGGTTCCATGCATTGAGCTGTGCACTGTTTGCTGTGCTTCTCCATGGTGGGGCTGGGGATGTGGCCGCTCATCAGCCCCTTTCTTAGTGGGGGCTTCGGGGCTCTTCAGGGCAATGGCTCTGCCCTGCTGGCCAGCTCACACCACCTTCTTCTTTGTCTGTCCTCTTCTCCATTCCTCAATGCAGTCAGCCATGTGCTGGGCACGCTGCTCTTTTATACCCTCTGAGGGCTCTGCCCCTGGAT
Organism: Crocodylus siamensis; assembly: GCF_052110815.1. Lineage (NCBI taxonomy): Eukaryota > Metazoa > Chordata > Crocodylia > Crocodylidae > Crocodylus > Crocodylus siamensis. Next base: position 47,417,751 of record NC_143404.1, read on the forward strand.
TGTAAATGGATGTATCAGATTGAAGCCAGGTGAAGGCTTCAACCAGGTCCAGGTTCTCTGTCTCACCCCAGGTAGAGGTGGGGCAAGCTCCTCCCCAGCAATTGTCCAATTGGTAGAAGGGCACCACCAATCACAGAGAAGATTCTCTAAGTCCAGACACGCTGGGCAGCTATCAGTAAGCCCACCACAGAAGACTTGAAGATAATTGAGGGGAATGGGATGAGGGGTGGAGGGAGAGGCTTGTTAGAAGGAGTAGACATGGAAGGAACTTGTGGGAAGTAGATGAACAGGGGTATTTCATATGGAGAGTAGCCTAGATTAGAAAGGAGAGAGAAAATGAGGTACTGAGAGGTGGGTGGAAACTTGGGGCTGGATTCTATTCCACCTATTAGGGTTATAAATGGATTAATGAATACAACATATGTGTATGATCCCATACCATCATGATCTAGTCCCTGAAAAAGTTGATATAAAGGTGAGTAGGTCCTCCTTTTCCTTATTGCTTTTTTATGACTCAGTATGAAAGGGAAGATGATGGTGTCCTGTAAAATCAGAATTTATTGGAGTTTCAGGTCTTGAACAGGGTGGAATAGAATCACATTTATGAACCTAAGTCCACTGAGACACCCAATAGTTGAAATAGGATCTGGCCTTGGTATGCCAAGTAAAGAATACTGCAGTAAGGACAGGTACCAGCCAAGACAGCAGGACAGGAAGAGAGGGGAAAGGAGATAAGCACTGAGGATCTTGTTTGTTTAAGGGAAAGGGGGAAAAGTAACTCCTGTTGCTGTTATCTTTTTATGGTGGCTGGAAAGAAGTGGTACTCTTAGGGTAATTCAGGGTAATACCTCAGTCTTTCTCTACCTGATTTTTGGGACAAAATTACCGCCCTGTGTGAGGGTATGTACTGGGAAGATAGAAAAACTGCATAGAAATCATTTCTTCCACAGCCTGCAAAGCAGTAGCATCCCTACACGTTTAATGCTTGCAATGATTGCTTTATCCAGAAAACATTACTCTGATATTATGTTGTTGGGAAAATAAACATTGTGGCTAAAATCTTACAACAGGCCTCTCTCTAGCAAAGACATGGAGTGGTTTAGTATTATACATACTGCTATCAGTTCTATGAAGCCACATTTCTGTAGTAGTTCCAAGGGTGTCATCAGTCTCTTCTCCTCCCCCCACCCCCCCAAGTGATTATTGCAGCTGTAAGCTGAAAGTCACTTAAAATGTCATTTTCATTTAGTTGCTGTGATGGGGTAATTATAGCTGAAAGTACAAGGTTTATTAAACAATCACTAAACCATTGTAGTGCATTTTCAGGAAGAAATCTGAGTCGGAACAGATGCCAGTTTGTGGAAGAGCTAGAAAGACATCTTCAGATTTTCCAACTGTTTCCTGCCAGAAAATTATATAATTGCACATACGTTTTTTAGTTCCACTCCCTCCATCTTTAATATTAGGGGTAGCAGAAAAAGGAGGTTTATGTAAAGAGCTCATCAGATCTAAGTGTCATCACTCACCTGGAATGCCTTTCTTTGGATGGTATAATTCATGTAATAGGACCACATTGTGTGGCCTTAGGAGGACTATGGGTGTGTATATTATGGTAGTTTTCTTCTTGGCAATTCAGGCACCAGAGTAATAGGCACCTTAGAAAAGTAGATTAGTTCCTACATGGTTCTGAGTACTTTGACCTTCACTGGAGTCTAGGTTGTAAAGGGCAGCTAGGAGCATGCAGAAGGTGTTCAGCAGTGCACCAGGCAGGGCGAAATGTTATGCTTCATCTGCACACAAAAACCATATAACTTTCACCGTATCATAGAGTGGTACAGCCCCATATAGGTGGATTCAGTCACTTGCATATAGTGGTGCTTATAATTGGATAACTATTTCTGTACACAAATTAAAAAGCACAGGATAATTCTCTAATATCTCCAGTACTTGGATATGGATATTTCTGTGAATTTTCTTAAAAGAAATCTCATTGTATGGATTATCCATAGATAGAAAATATAGAAGGGTAAGTGTAAACAAAGCAAATTCCAGGGTGGATTTTCTTTTCATTTTTCTTTTTGTTTTTTGAGCCAGTATTTATAGAAAGTTCCTTGATATTTGTGCTGTACTCTAATCATGTGTAAAGTAGAACAGGTCCCTTATTCTAAATGAGTGTGGCAGCCTTCTTCTGAGATGTATGCAGACTAGTCCTGAGGGATGGTATTAAGGATGAAGGATCTCAGAATTTATATTACCCAAGTGTTGATTTTCTGTCTTCTACTTGACAAAGCATGGCAGGGGCAACAGGAAAGTTTACCAGAGATTTTATCAATTAGATTTTTTTCTTCCTGTCATCTTTTTCTCTTTGATTATATTGTGGTATCTAAATGCTCACTATTTTTTTGTCTAGATAGGCCCAGTACCCATGTTGCACTGTGAAAGATAGACATAGCAGAAGACTTTTTCCCTACAGGAAAACCAGCCTCCCTCCAGACTTGATGGAAATCCAGGGGACAGAAGAGAGGAGACAGCTGTCCTGGAGTGAATGCCAACTCCAGAGGAGCCAGCAGAGGTTGGCTGAAATCAGTCCCAAGCAGAGGAGTAACATGAGGAGAAGCCCTGAGCTGGAGAGCAAAGCCAGAAGCCCTGAGCCAGAGAGAGACAGGTGGGAGCAGCCCTGAGTTGGGGAGAGATGCCAGAAAGAGCAACAAGGGAGGGAATGCCATGGGGACATGGCCAGGAAAAAACCAACAGACTGATGCCAGAGACCAGGAGGGAGAAGAGGGAATGCACATGACCTGGAGAGGAGGAGGGGGAAGAACAGCTGGCAAGCAGGCTGAGGAAGAGTCCCAGGGAGTAGGGGGACAAAAAAAGGATGAGCCTGTGGGCTACAGTTGAAGCTAGCAGCCACAAGGAGCCCCACAGTCAGGTAAGACACATACCAGAAGCTAGCCAGGAGGAATAACAGCCCAATGGCAATGACTGGGATGCAGGAAAAAAAAAATAGCAATATAGATTTAAACATAAGAATTGCTGCAGACAACGTTTAAAACAGGACTTTATTTTGTTTGCTTATATTTTAGTCCAGACTGGACATCATTTTGTTTGTTTAGTGTTTTTGGACTGTTTTATTTTTATATTAACACTATGAAAGGAATCCTGGGTGTCAGGTGGCATGTGCCTGTGGTACAGGGGATGGTAGAGCCCCAATTTTTCACATTAGTAAATATCTTGTTCTGTCCTGTGTTGTGCTGAGCATTTTCCCATCAGGGAAAGTGTGTACACAACCCTGTAATAAATAAGAACCAGAATACTTGCCATCAAAATTGAGTATTAACAGGGAAGGGTAATGTAAGACCCCTTACCCATTATAGCAGAAGAAAAGATGTCATGTAGGCATAAGCCCTATTGCACCCACCATTGACATCTTGGTGCATTGGCTGGGAATTCTGGTAGTGGCCTTATTCCAGAAGGAAAGAAGGATCCACAACAGGCTGCAGTAGGGGGAGCAGATGTGTGGCAACAGACCTTAAATATGACGGCCCAAATTATTTAACAGCAACAGCAGTCAGCTCATCAATTGGCCCTGGAAGAGAAAATGATACAGCAACAAGAAAGGATCCAGCAATATGTGATGGACTTTAAGGTCCCAAAGATGTCTCAAGAAGATGATCCAGAAGCCTTCTTGGAAGCTTTTGAAAGGACAGCAGTATTTTCAGGGCTGGATAGGAGTAACTGGGTGAGCAAGTTGGGGTATTATTAGTTGGCCCAGTGCAGGCAGCATATAGAGCCATACTTACGGAAGAAGCGGGGAATTATGACAGAGTAAAACAAAAAATATTACATAGGCTAGACATCACACCTGAACAATATCAAGAGATGTTTAGGATGAAAAAGGGCTGGGAGGATCACACCTCCCAGATGCTATTACAAGCCTTGGCAGACATGCTTGAAAAATGGTTGAAGCCTGGAGAATCCTCCAAGGCTGAAATATCTGACAAGATTTTACTGGAACAATTTTTGACAGATTTGGATGACCCTACACAGAAGTGGGTGCAGTGTCACTGACTTAAGACTTCAACAGATGCTCTCTGATTAGCAGACAATTATGAGAGTTCTTAAACAGATTTAAATAAAGATAAAACTCTGAAGTAGTCATAGGAGGGAAACACTCTGAGAAGAAGACACGAGAGAGGGCCACAGGGTACCTCATCCATGGATTATTTGCTGTAGTTTTGTCCAGTTGGGACATATCACTAGGGAATTTATGATGCACCTTCAGAATTGGGTATTGATAAGGAAAAAGTGGAAGGGGCACAAGGGGGAGGGGTGCAACAGGGGCAAGACCCCAGAACCCTCACAGGTGGAGATGATGGACTGTCGCTTGGGAAAAACCAGGGGAGTTTGTAAACAACCAAAGCCACTGGTGGAGGTAGAAATAGGTGGAAAAATAATAAAGGCCATAGTAGACAAGGGTTGTGTGCAAACATTGATTAGAGCAGACTTGGTCTCTGGGGGTGAAGGAGAAAAAACCAGACCTATGAATATGGTCTGTATGTATAAGGAGTCAACAACTTATGAGAGAAGGAAACTACCAGTCAAAGTCGGAGGGGTGTCATGGGTTATCCCCATGGGTCTCACTCCTACACTGCCTTATTCCATGGTGTTAGGAAGAGAGTGGCCAGAAGCTTACAATATTGTAGAAATGATTAAACAAACAGAAAACAATGGATAATGGGGTGTTTGGGAGAAAAGGCTTAACAAGAGGATGGTGAGGAAGAGAAGAAGTGCTTTGACCGGACAAATTTGCTAGTGGAGCTCAGTTTAGAGAAATGCAAAGACAAGACCCTGTATTTATGGCTATATGGGAAACAGAACTCTCCAAACAGGAGGGAGAAGTGATCTGGTCAGACTTATGTAAAAATCTACCCCTTTGTGAGACAAGAAATAGCCTCTTATGTCAGGTCAGGAGGGGTCATAGGCCAGGGAAAGAAGTAGTACAGATTTTGGTCCCCAGCAAGTTTAGAGTCTCACTACCATGATTAGCCCATGAAAATCCCTTGAGAGGTCATTTGGGAAAAAGCAAAACTGAGGCTCATCTAACCAAACCATTTTTTGGCCAAAGATATGGAGAAATTTTGGGCAGGTTGTCCTGAATGCCAAAAGGTCAGTGAAAGGAAACCTCCTAAGGTCCCAATGATCTCTATGCCCATAATTTTTACATATGGCGATGGATGACATTGGGCCCCTCCCAAAGAGTTCAGGGGGGAGGGGCATCTGTTCATCTTAACTTTTATAGATTATGTTACACAATTCCCAGTGGTGACCCCACTTAGGTCAGTTACAGCTTCACAGGTGGACAAGGAGCTGTTCAACTGGATAGCCTGGGTCGGGATCCCCAAAGAGATAATGATGGACCAGGAAAGAAATTTCATGTCCAGTGTTCTGAAAGGTGTGTGTTGAGTTCTCTGAATTAAACATCTGAAAACTTCAGTCTACCACACTCAAACCAATGGATTATGTGAAAGGGTAAACAGCGATGCATCAAAAAGACCCGGAGAACACCGCTTCCAGTGCTATTACCATCTTAGGATAGAAGCTTTGGGAAAAGAAAAGAAAGAGGAGAAGGAAGTCTCAGAAAGGGAGAAGAAAGAAAGAGCATCTGAAGGAGAAAGTGAGGGAGAAAGAAGATCTCCAGGAGATAAGACACTTACCTCAGGATTTTTCTTGCCACTGGAGAGAGCAGAGCTCTGAGAAAGAGTGGTGGATCCCTGAAGACGCACTGGAGACATGGCTGGCAGCCACACTGAAAAGTAAACAAAGAAACAAAAAAAGAGAAGTGTGAATTGACTCACTCCCACAAGCTTAGTGAAAACAACTGAGTGTTGACCAGAAGGATTCAAAGCTTCAGGCATGCACCAGATGAAAGGTACACACTCAGAATAGCAAAAGTAAAGAGAGAGAAATAACAAAGCTTGAAAAGAAAAGACTGCATTAAAAAAAAAAAAGGGAAATAAATGGCAAAGCAGAGTTAAAGGGACTTTGTTTATTAACACTAAGTTCAGTCCAACCAAACTGATAAAGGTTAAATAAAAACAGTATGTAAATAGAATTACAAAGTTGATATAATTGTTAGAAGCAAAAAAAATGGACCACTTCTCTTTAAAGATAATGAAAATTTGTATAGTGTTATAAAGATTAAAGAAAAAGACAAGTGTTAATCTGCATCTGATTGTGAATATATATATTGGTGAGTGTGTGGGAATGATGTGGAAATCATGACAGAATCACTACTTGGCTAACAGAGCGCTTTATTTTACATGACCATGGGAGAAGAAGCAAGGGCAGCTAATTCTCTGCAGCTGCAGGATACAGACTCTGTTATATACTTGTGAGAAAAAGTCACAAAGAAACTTCCCCTGAATACATTCTTGGCAGTCTGACTATAAATCACCCTGGAGTCTCGCTAGACTAAATATGTTTTCTCTAGCTGTCTCCTGATAAGTTTTTCTCAAGGCTCCTTTGTTTTTCAGCCTTTACTTATGCTCCTTATTATGGCTTAACTTTATTTTTGCTTGCCTCAGTACTTTTCCTCATCATTCCCCACCTTGTAAGCACTTGTGCTTACATCTCTATATTCATAAGGCTTTTGACCTCTTCTTGACGCTCATACTCGCAGGCCACTTCTCTGAGCACCATCATCTGTAACTCAGTTGCAGACAACCTAGAAACACTTTGGGTGGTTTTTGCTAAGCAAAGGTGTGAACAGGACAAAATCATTCGGATAATAATAAAAAAAGGAAAAAAGGCATAATACACTTATAATGCACCACTTCAATAGGGATTTCACCCATCCCCCTATATTTGGCAGCCAACCCCACCAATCAAAGAATTTCTCTTCGGCAGCAGCATGAATCACTTGCAACTGCTTTCTTATGGTGTGGAGATCCCCCTGCACTTGCTGGTGCTGATCTATCCAAGTGCAGCATGTGTGGTTCACAACTGCACATACCCCCCCTTGGGCAGCTAGGGCCATACAATTCTCCACAGTTACTTGCCCCACCTGGGTAATCTCATCATTGAGAGCTCCTGAAGCATTGGCACTAGCATTGATAAAGTTCTCCATTATAATGGCCTTTTCTAATTCAGCTACTCCTAGCCAAGGGAGGAATGCCCTGGTAAACTGGTAAAACCCCATGTGTCAGAGAACCAGTGGGCTCTCAACTGCACGCCGATGCCTGGGCAAGCCAGGAGGGAAGTTGGATACTTCATGCCAAGAGAGGCTAGAGTGCACGTCAAATGTCGGGATGACTTTGCTCAAGGTACAGGTGTTGACCCAGTTCCATGGTAGATTCTTATGGGCTTCATCCCCACATAGCCAGTACAAACCAGGAGCTGTGGCAATACTAAGATCCCTACAGGGTGTGTTTCCTTCCTGACATTTTTGATTGACCTGTAGGGTGTAGGAAGGGGCACATTGGCTTTCCACCATTTTGGGATGAGATATTGATTGGTTACAGGAAACAGGACCTAACATTACATAAAAATCAAAGCCATTGAGCACTAAACTAGACATCACACTGTAGTTCCCATCTGAAGGTATAAAGATGGTGATGGGCACCCCATTGCAAAATGAGGACGGAACCTCTCCTGACACTTTTCCTTTTTTCTCAGTCCACGGCCAGGTGAAGGATACCTTGCATCTGGGGTAATGCCCTACAAAGTAGCCAGCCTCCCCTGTCCTTCCTGTCCTAGTAAACATATAACAGAGGGCCGCTGCCAGCCCTGAGGACAATTTCCAACTGTCTTGAGCCGCTTTCCACCATGTAGGTATTGACAGCTGGTATCTGCTAGACAGGGTGGGGGGAAACCTGACAAAGCTGGTATTGGAGTCAGGTCCCCAAAACTCAAGGGGGATCGGCACCCCAAGCATTGGGATTCCCTTGGTCGGGTGTGTGGACCCATGTATGCATACCCAGCAATTTGTAAGGTTTCCTGCATGAGCAATGCTCAGTCCCAGAAATACAACACTGTTCTCTTCCCATGCCCCAACTGGAACCCCTGGCAAGAGGCAAAGCAAAAGAAGGGACAACATCTTAGGGCCTGCCCGAGCGCTATCCCTACACAGTTATGTCTTGGAACTCTGAGGAGCTTTCTTCAGCTAAAACTTCGGTCTCCAGCACACTACTAATAACACAACGCTAATCACAAAAATACAAAAGAGCATCACTCCCTGGGGAGTTTCTAAATCTACGTAAGTATCTGCAATTTTCCCATGGGTTAGTGCAATTCACACTAATATTACTAAAGTATATTAGTACACAGAACTAAAGTTCATAGCTTCAGATGAAGCTTGGCTAGCTGGGTAGGCTATTTTTGAGACTTTGTCATCTAATCTTCACTCACAAGAACTCTTCAAGATTTAATTGTCTTATCTTCACTCACAGGAACCCTTTGGATCTTCAAGGAGGTATCACCAGTGAGAGAAAACTTCCACCCCGTCGGGGCAGATACCTTTTCGCAGTGGGAGGTATGGATCCAAGCAGAAACCTTGGCAACCTTTACGACAGTTGGGGTCATCAGCAGGACGTGGAAGGTCCCTTCCACCGAGGCTGCAGGCAATCCTTCCTCTGGTGGACCTTAATCAAGATCCAATCTTAGATTAGACCAGATTGACAACTAAGTCACCACCTACAGACTGATGCTGTGCTGTGGCTTTAACTTGCAATGAGATAACCTTGAGGGCCTTGGTGAGCCCTTGGCAGTAGGTTAATAGAGAATCATGTAGATGAATCAGATGTTGGGGTGGAGGAGCGGCGAGTCCCCTCATGGGTCGACCTACAACAATCTCAAAAGGGGTCAGACCTGAAGATCTCTGAACAGAATTTTGGATTTGGAAAAGAACCAAGGGAAGGGATTTTGGCCACTTTAGACCAGTATGTTCACAAGTCTTCACCAGGCAAAGCTTAATATCAAAGTTTTTCTGTTCCACTTTACCTCCACTCTGAGGATGATTTGGGGTGTGGAGTTGTAATCACATGGAAAGGGCCTTGCAAACATGTTGGACCACCTGGCCAATAAAATGAGGGCCTCGGTTTGAGTCCAGGGAAAGGGGTAGACCGAAGTGAGGCACCAGGTCAAAAAGAAGCTTCTTGGCCATGGTGAGAGCATCAGCTCATCAGCAAGAATATGCCTCAGGTCAGCCACTGAAAAGGCAGACAATGACCAGCACATATTTCCAGGGTCCTGACCTGGGCAGTTCAATAAAGTCCTTCTGGAGGTGGGAGAAAGGATAATGCCCTAAAGGTCTGTGGAATGTGTGTGGCTGGTGGGGTGGTCGGCCAGAGTTGTGTCATTGACACTGCAGGCACTGGCAACAAAAATGGGCTGCCACAGCCAAAAATCCTGGGGAATACAAATGACAGTCTACCTCAGCCATCATCCCCCTTTGGCCGAGTGGGCCACTGAGTGGGCTATTTGGGCTGAGAGGGACAACAGGGCCTGGGTGGCTACAAGGCATCCAGATGGGTGTCACTGCAAAGAATCAGAGTGGAGAGAGCAGCTCGCAGAAATCCAGGAGTCATTTTTGGCATCCGGGACAGCGTCTTGGAGGGAGGGGAGATCAGGGGAGACATGGGAAGAGAGGTAGATAGCAGCCTGAAGTACCGGAGCTGAGAGTTCTAACACGGTGGCGGTCTTGGTCATGGCATCCACCCAGTCATTTTCCAGAGACGCAGGATCATCAGTAACAGTGTGTGCTTTGCACCTTAGGACAGCAAGGCTGGAGGGAAGAAGAATAGCATCCAGGAGAGCAGTAATAAGGCAATGGTGAGAAATGGGAGTTCCAGCAGACATAAAGAAATCTTGCTGCTTCCAGATCTGCCCAAAAGAGTGGCATAGTGAGAGTCAGTATAGATATTAGCAGATTGTTTGGTGGCAAGGTGGCAGGCACGAGTCAGAGCAATGAGTTTAGCGGCCTGAGCACTAGAAACAGAAAGAGGAGCAGATTCAATGACAGAGTGGTCAGAACAGACAGCATAACCAGCTTGGAGAACACCACGACTATCTCGAAAACAGGAGCCACCAATGTAAAGAACGAGGTTGGGGTTAGTCAGAGGAATATCAGAAAGATCAGGACGGGGAAGAGAAACAAAATCCACAAGCTGGGTACAGTCATGGGGTTGAACATCAGAGGGTGAAGGTAAAAGAGAGGCAGGATTGAGGGGGTTACAGCAAACAAGGGTCACGTGGTCCACCGCCAGGAGGACCACCTCATATCAGGTTAAGCAGCCGGGGGACAGGTGCTGAGTCCTGCCACGTTGAAGAAGGGTGAGGACAGTGTGAGGGATAGCAACCGTAAGGGGGTGCCCAAGAACAAGGTTATCAGTTTTAGAAACCAACAGGGCAGCAGCAGCAACAGTGCAGAGGCAAAGGGGAAATCCAGAAGCAACTGGATCGAGGGAGGCACTATAATAAGCAATGGGACGGTGCGAGGAAGGCCCAAAAGGCTAGGTTAATACACCAGAAGCAGTGCCTTGGTGTTCATGACAGAAAAGAGTAAATGGCTTAGAATAGTCAGGCAAACCAAAAGCGGGAGAAGAGGAAAGGGCTTGCTTGAGTTGGCAGAAGGCAGTTTCATGACTTTCATGCCAGGGTAGTGAATCAGGGGAAGAGTCACAGGTGAGAAGGGTAAGAGGTTTGGAAAGTCCAGAGTAATTGGGAATCCACTGTCGGCAGTAGTTCACAGCATCTACGAAACCACAGAACTGGTGTTTAGTCTGTGGGCGAGGCAGAGAAAGGATAGCAGAAAGGTGATCTGGAGACAGGTGATGGGTACCATGAGAAATAGTATAGCCCAGGTAGGTAACGGGAGCCCAACAGAATTGGAGGTTAGAGTGGGAAGCTTTGTGGCCCTGTGCTGCAAGTTGTTCTAAAAGGGCAACAGCTTGGCAATGATGGAGGGTATCAGAGCAGAGGAGCAAATCATCTACATACTGAACAAGCACAGAATCATGAGGCAGCTGGACTGTATCAAGGTCAGACTTGAGAAGATGGCTGTATATGGTGGGTGAGTCACGGAAACCTCGAGGTAGATGGGTGAAGGTATACCACTGGTCCTGATAAGTAAAAGCAAAAAGATACTGAGAATCAGAGTGAATTGGTATAGAAAAAGAAAAGCATTACAGAGATCCACTACAGAAAATCAAGAGGCAGAAGCAGGTATCTGAGAAAGAACAGTGGCAGGGTTGGAGACCACAGCTGCCAAAGGAACCACAAAACTGTTAATAACACGCAAATCTTGAACAAACCGATAAACAGGCAGTCCTTCAGGGGTGAATTTCCCTGGTTTGTGGACCTTCAGGATTGGGGTATTACAACTGGAGCAAGTAGGTACAAGAACTCCTTGCTCTAGGAGCCCTTGTATAACAGGTGCAATGCCTCAAGAGGCAGCAGCCAGCAGCAGGTATTGCAGGACTGATGGGGGAGACACTCCTGGTTTAACCTTGATAGAAACTAGGATGGCAGTCTTAAGAAGCCCCACACCGGTTGTGGAGTAGGACCAAAAGGACTCAGGAAGATGAGCCAATAGTTCCTGTTGCAATGAGGAAGAATTAGGCTCAGGTGCCTGTTCCATTAATGTCATCATCAAGGCAGGAATTTGGGTCTGCGGTAATGAAAGGAAAACCCTATCTGCAGAACAATGAACAGTTGCCCGTAACTTGCAAAGGAAGTCTCGCCCCAGCAGGTTAACAGAAGCACAAGGACTTAACAAAAAGGCATGTTGCTCAGTAAGGGGACCTAAGGTAAATGAGAGTGGCTGAGTGACAGGGTCATCAATAGGTTGATCCCCAGTACCTACAGTGGTGATTACTTTATCAGAAACAGGAACCTTAGAAACAAATCAGAGCTAAGCATAAACAAAGAAGCACCGGTATCAACAAGAAAGGGAACTGTCTGTTGTCCCACAGTAACAGGTATTGTAGCGTCAGAAAGGGTAGAAAGCAAAGGGGCTAGAGTCTCTGGGTTTTCTTGGCTGTCCTAACACTGATCTTCACCTTTGAAAGACTGGAGAGAAGCTGGTCCGGGCTGTGGAGCTCGGCAGGCGCCTGGGTGAAATTGAGGGGCACTAGCTGAGAGCAGGGGCCCCTGGGGTCTATTTGGGCACTCATTCTTCCAGTGACCTTTCTGTTTGCAGTAGCAAAGGACATCATTAGGAATGTCAAAGGGACCAAGTGGCTGGGTTGAGCAAAACGGTCTGGTAGAGCACCATGGTCCGGTGTCACCTTGAAGGTCTCTGATTTGCAGAGCCATCAATTTTTCCTGAGCCTTTGATTTTTGCTGCTGAGCTTTAGTATAGAAATGAGTGGCAGCAGCCAGAATTTTGGTGATGGGTTTTGTCAAAGATCAAAGTCTTTGATTCCAGATGCCGATGGCAAAAGGTCAGATGGCAAAAGGTCAGAAGCTAACACAACAAACTCTGTAATTGTAATTTATCCCTCTGTATTAACAGTGCTGCATATACACACCCCTGTCTGTGCCTCATTTCAAATTACTTGAGCTTCTCATACGAGAGAGAGAAACTGACCTTGACAGCCCAGCATGAAAGATAAAGTACCTATAGTAACGAGATTAGCTGACTTTAGTAAAGTTGTAAAATTAAATAATATACTATGCGCGCCATCCTGTGACCAAACAGGACCAGTACCACCCAAGTAAAAATAACCCCCCTTTCTCTGAAACCTGAGCAAACAAAGAGAGCACAAGTGCCAACTCATTAATTATTAATGCCCAGTGTATAGTAATTGGTCACCTTTGGCAAATATAACTTTGAAAGAACTTCTGCCCAAAGCAAAGAACTGTGTATACACTCAAGAAGAACAGATCATGCATCTCTCCGCCTACGTATCTTTCTGGCATATCCCCGTATATCTCTCTATCTCTGTCGTAATCTTTCTTTCTTATCAAGAGCTCTTGGTAATCTGCAGACTGCAACGGCTTATGTGAATCGCTCGGAATCTGTAACAAGCAACTCTCTTACCTACTCTGTAAATGCTGGGTAACATGATATCTGCATGCAGTAACTGAATAAATCAACTCCTCTGCCTATGCTGCAGCACGTCAGTAGCATAAGTAAAATAAACTTTCTGTAAAACCCATACGCTGTGTTTAAATCAACTGACTCCTTCTCACTGTTATCACCCACCTGCCTGGTCATAAATCCCCCTCCTCGCACCAAGCCGGTCGTGCCGACCCAGGCTCGCAGGTCAAGGGTGCACCGGCATTAGGGGCACGACAGTTTTAGCTTCCCATCCGATTACAGCAGTCTGTAGGGGCTCAGAAATATTTGGTAACAGCCCTAAAACAAAAGTCTGGATGATCATGGCAGAAAGGTTAGCTTCTGGGTCTTCATTGCCGGAATGTGCCTTAAAGGCTTGGATCAGGTGAGAATAGTAATTGGCAGGGTGTTCTTCTAGCTTCTGTTTACACATAGAAATGTTAGACCAGTCTGTCTTTTGTGGGGAAACCTTAGGGACAGCATCTAGGACCTGTTTATAGAGGTACTGCAGACTGGCATTGCCAGGGTCCTGAGCAGGCCAATGGGCCTCTTTGAGGAGGGTATCCCTTTGGTCTCCAGAGAGAAGACCACTGAGGCATATATGAATGTTACAGTAAGTTGGCTTATAGACCTCAAAAAGGGTTTTAAGTTTTTGAGCAAACCCAGTAGAGTATTCACGAAGCTTAGGGAACGTAGTTGACCAGGAGATGATTTTTGAGGGTGAGAAAGGGACATGGACTACCACAGATTGCACACCCCACCCCCCCGGCACAGGGTACTCTCAGAGAGGATACTGCACCGCAGCAAGGTTTCCACCCTGATGAGTAGCAATCTTTCTTACAATGGCTCCCTTTGTGTCTATGTTGGTGGTAGCATTGTGGTGATTCTGAAGAGTGAATCTGATTGGGGAGGCTGAAGGTGATCAATCTGTTTCTTAAATTTTTCCTCATTCTCCTTGTAGGAAGCCATAAGGGAGAGCTTAGGGTGCTTTTTGGACTTGTCTTCCCATAGGTACGAGGCTTCCATTTGAACGGGGTGCTTGCTTTCCAAATTTCCCCGGAGGTGTTTGAGAATTTGATGATCCCAGGACCCATCTAAGGGCCAGTGTAACTTAGGGTCATCATTGGTATAGTGATTCCATTTTGATAGGTATTGCGTTAACCAGGGCCCATATTTTAAATGCATGAACTGGGCGGGATCCTGCTGTGGGACCTTAGAGGTCCCACTACCCATTGTCACACCTAGGACTTACAGACACTGAAATAGACAGGTACTCATCCTAGCCAGGGACTTTTTCTTCAGAGCCAAGCAGGCAGATGACAGATCAGGGTCCAGAGTGTCGAAGCCACAGAGCCAAAGAACTAGATCAAGGAGAGCCTTCTCAGAGAGACAGAGTTGAAGAGCCAAGATGAGGGTCCTACCCAGGGCAGTTTGTGTAAGGACACATCCCGGACTGAGTGCCGAAGATGATGTGGAAATCATGACCGGTTCACTGCTTGGCTAACAGAGCACTTTATTTTACATGGCCATGGGAGAAGAAGTAAGGGTGGCTAATTCTCTGCAGCTGCAGGATACAGACTCTGTTATATACTTGTGAGAAAAAGACACACAGAACCCTCCCCCTGAATACATTCTTGGCAGTCTGACAATAAATCACCCTGGAGTCCCACTAACCTAAGCGTGTTTTCTCCAGCTGTCTCCCAATAAGTTTATCTCAAGGCCCCTTTGTTTTTCAGCCTTTGCTTATGCTCCTTATCATGGCTTAACTTTATTTTTGCTTGCCCAGTACTTTTCCTCATTAGGAATAATCGAGTGAAGTTTTCCTCTATAATACCGGGATTCCTAATAGAGGCACCCAAAGAGCAAAATAAAACAACAAATATATATATAACAACCCTCCCAACAAGTGACATCATAAGCAGAACATATTATAATAACATCCAAGATGTGGCAGGTGGGAAAGCTGGGGTACTTACAGCTCTTTGGGAGATTATAAAAGGATACAGAGAGGCAAGGTCCACCATCACAAGTTAGTACAATGTTTTAATGGACCCTAAAGGGGAAGCTTATATGATGTACACAAAAGGAGCTGTAAAGCTGGGATCTCTTAATACCCCCATTATTATTTGCAGTACGGGAGGCTCCACAGGCTTTGTTAGGGCATACCCCATTTGAATTAGTATTTGGACACACACCTAGGAGTCTCCTTGATATTGTATGAGAGGGGTGGGAAGATGGTAAAGAGAGAAGAGTAGACACAATGCTATATGTAACCTCCTTAAAGGTTGGGTTAAGTGAATAGACTGGCAGGGGGAACAGCTGACAACAGCATAGGCAAATCAAAAGGAATCATATGACGGGCACACACAAAAATGGGGATTTAAGGTAGGACAAAAGGTGTTACTATTATTACCTAGTTTGACCAGTAAGTTTTTTAAATGCTGGCAGGGGCCTTTTGAAATCAGCAAATGAGTAGGTCCCATAAACAATGAAGTGGTGCATCCAAGAGATATACAAGAGAAAAAAGTTTTCAATGCAAACCTCTTGAAGCTATGGCAAAGACAGAGAAGGTTTTTTTTTAATAGCTCCAACAAGGGAAGGGGAGGAACTGGGCCAAGAGGATGGGAAAAAGGGATCAGGAGGTCAGGACATTAGGCTAGGAGACCAAGTTATGCAAGGCCAACATCATCACTTAAGGAACTTGATAAGAGAATTCTCAAATGTATTCAGAGAAAACTTAGGTAAGGCACAGGAAGTGTATCATAGCATAACTCCTGAGGGAAGTATAGTAAGGTCAAAGTGGAGGTGGATCCCCTTTCATAAGCATCAGCCCATTAAGGAGGAGTTGCAAAAAATGTTGCAATAGAGTGTTATTACTACCTCATGGAGCTTGTGGCAGAGCCTGCTAGTAACAGTATCAAACAGTACAACAGTACTGTGGCAGACAGAATTATCCGGCTATGTATTGTTTTTAGAAAACTCAATTTGATAACCCATCTGGATGCCTTCCCTATGCCCCAGGTAAAGGATTTGTTAAAGCAGCTAGGAAAGGCAAAATCCATTTCTACATTAGACTTAGTTAAAGGATATTGTGAAATACCCCTACGAGCTGAAGATCAAGTGAAGACAGCCTTCGGGACTCTGTGCGGGCTGGATGAATTTAACAGAATGCAATTTGGGTTGAATGGAGTGGCAGTCACATTCCAAAGACTGATGGACTGGATGTTAGAATCCCTCCATAGCTATGCTGCATCATGTATTGATGTCATCATAAGTTATACTGAGGGGTGGGAACAACACCTTGAAGCAATGAGAGTTGTGTTAAGAGAACTTAGATGTGGATAGCAGCTAACCCAAAGAAGTGCACCCTGGGTCAAGTACAGACTCAATACTTGAGATTTGTAGTTGGACAAGGACAAATAAAACCTCTTGCTGACAAAGTAGAGGTGATAAGAAACTATGCCCTCCAATTTGGAAAAGACAAATGAGAACCATTTTGGGTTTAGCAAGCTACTATCATAGGTTTATTCCACATTTTGCATGAATTACAAATCTGCTCACTGATGCCATTAAAAAAGGGATGGGCAAAGCCATTAAAAAAGGGATGGGCAAAATAAGGCCTGCAGGCTGGATGCAGTCTGCAAGGCCATTCTATCCAGTGCACAGGGCCCCTAAATTTTTTTTAAAAATTAAAATGTATCTGTCCTTGGTTCCTGTAAAAAATGACAGGAACTGGGGTCAGTAGGCCCCAGGGGAATCACTGGCAGGCTCCTGCAACAGCAGGGACTTCTGGAATGGGACCATGTGGCTGCCCCGGTGCTGGAAGCTCAGGTAAGGTAGGGGGAAGGGCAGGGAAGGACCTGGTGTGGAGCATGGAGAAAAGTGACCCTTCCCCCACCCCATGGCTCATGGTCCCCGCTGCAGCTGCTTGCAGTCCACGTGGGGGCTGTTCTGAGCAGGCACAGGCAGCTCCACATGGGCTGTGAGTGGCTGCAGCAGGGAGCATGGGCCACGGGGCAGGCAAGGGGCCACTTTTGCCCTGCACTCAGCACCAGCTTGTAACTCGGCCCCACACCAGCTCTGAACTTGCCCACTGGGGCCGCACTGTGGCGGCAGTTGCTGTGGCTCACCTGCTTACTGTGCTGGGCAACGTTTGCTGCTGTTGTTGCCCGTGCAGAGCTCACATCGCAGTACGCTGCAATGAGGGTGCCACTGCCTCCTTTGTGTTGCTCAGCATGTGAGGTCCAGGTGGGTAGCAGCAGCAAATACTGCCTGGTGCAGAAAGTGGGGGGGGGGGGGGGGGGGGGGCACAGCTGCTGCTGCTAAGGCACATCCCTGAAGGGTGAGCCTGTAGCCAGAGTGCAGCCCAGGCTGGAACTGGGGGAAGGTTACAAGCTGGTGCTCAGTGCAGGGAAAACGGGCCCCTCACCCATCCCATGGCCGGTGCCCCACTTGCAGCCACTTGCAGCCTGTGTGGGGCTGCCTATGCCTGCTGAGGACAGCCCCGTGTGGGCTGAGATTGGCTGCAGCAGGCAGCGTGGGCTAAAGTGCAGGCAAGGGGCAGCTTTTCCATGATCTCCACACCAGCTCCTTCCCTGGAAGTAAGCAGGGGGTCAGGGATCTGCAATGCCCCCCACCTCTACCGCAGGGCTGTGGGGGAGATGGGAGTGAGAGGCCATGGGAGCACAAGGCCCACATTGGTGTCCTAGGGCCAGTGCCAGCAGGGTGCAGAGCAGGGCAGCAGGAGTACAGGGTCCCAGCTGGCAGGGGCTCTATGGAGCTGGGCCAGCTCCCCACTCTGCCTGCTGGTGTAGCCCAGCCCAGCTCCACAGACCCCTGCCAGCCTGTACCCTGCTCTGGGCCCCACCGGTGCTGGCCCTGGGACATTAGTCCTGTTAGCAAAATCGAGTCAGTTGCCCATACACCGAAGGGCAACCTGGCCTCGCTTCATGGGCACTAGCAGTGACAATATAAGTCAAGAGACGTAAGAGTATCAGTGACAACTTTTATTACTTCTGCAGAAGGGTAGTCTCCCATCTTAAGGACAAAGAGCTACCCCCAGGGTTCCTCATTTTCCATATTTATATGTTTATCCACATATGGTTAGTTGTGCGCACATTAAGGTTTAATCATTGTACACAACATATTTTTCTTTGGTTATAATTATTTCTGCAGTCGAAGCTTTCTTGAGGGCGCCATCTGCTTCCTGTTAGTTCAGCGTGTCCCCAAGAATAGAATTCTTCTGTATCAGCGATTATGTTTCCTTGCTTAGTATCACCTTATTTTTTTGTCTTACATATATATATAATCACGCATGTTCAGATTGCCTAACAAACAACTATGGCCTGCTGAATAAGCACTAAACTTATGACCTACTCAATAAGCAAGCTTACCCATTATTTATATCAGTCCCAAGACGTTGGGATGTTGGTCCCAAGTTGGTGACGAGGGGGCGGGGCACATGTCAATGGGCAGGGCTACCCATGTGGCCCTCAACAGTTTTCCAAAACTGGGTAAGTGGCCCTCTGCCTGAAATAATTGCCCACCTCTTCATTAAAAGAAAGGGAAATGGCCTACTGGTATAGAATAAACAGTGTGAGGAGGCATTTGTGGCTAACAAAAAAGCTTTATGTCAAGATGTGGTGCTTCACACTCCTGATATTTCAAGCCTTTTTTGTTACAGGCCAATGCCTCTGGAAAAGCCATTGGAGCCTTATTATCCCAAGTGACAGACAGACATAAGAGACCAGTGGCATACGTTAGCTAGAAATTAAATGAACACGAGAGAAGGTACACTACCATTGAATGGGAATGCTTAGCCCTCAGGTAGATCTTAGAGTATTTCTGATATTATTTGTTAGGGTGGGAGTTTAAGCTAATAACAGACCACACCGCCCTGAAGTGGCTACAATCAGCTAAAACAGACAATGCCTGGATCATGAGATGGGCTCTCCCAATCCAAACTTTTCACTTCTCTATTCAACATAGGCCAGGCAAAACCAATGTCATAGCTGATTTCCTTTCATCATGCCAGTGTAGAAGAATTATCACCAAAAGATGGTAGAGATGAGGAGTCAGAAGTGCCAGGTACTAAAAGAACATCACCAAAAGGCATATTAAGGGGTGGGATATGTGAAAGAGAGACACAGCAGGAGACTGTTTTCCCTGCAAGGAAACCATTCTCCCACTGGGCTTTCCTGCAAATGCCAGGAGACAGGAGAGAGGAGGGGCTGTCCTGGAGTGAATGCAAAGTCCAGAGGCTGAGAGCAGCCCTGAGCCAAAGAGCTCAGCTGACAGCAACCCCAAGCAGAGGAGCAACTCGAGAAGAAACCCTGAGCTGGGGAGCAAAGCCAGCAGCCCTGATCTGGAGAGTCAGGGGAGCAGCCTGGAGTTTGGGAAAGATGCTGGGAAGAGCAGTGACAGAGGGAACACCCTGGGGTTGTGCCCAGAAAAAAACCAACAGAAAGACATGGAAGCCCAGGAGGGAGAAGAGGGAGAGAACATGCTCTGGAGAAGAGGAGGGGAAAGAACAGCCAGCAAGCAGACTGTGGAAGAGTCCCAGGGAGCAGGGGGGTGAAGGAGGGATGCACTTGTGTGCTACAGTTGAGGCTAGTGGCCACAAGGAGCCCCAGAGCCAGGTAAGAGACATACCAGAAGGTAGGCAGAAGAAGTGGCAGCCTGGTGGCAATGACTGGGACACAGGAAAAAAAATAGCAATATAGCTTTAAACATAAGAAGAGCTGCAGGCAGTTGTTAAAACAGGATTTTATTTTGTTTGCTTATATTTTGGTCTTGAATGGACTTCATTTTGTTTGCCTAGTGTTTTTGGACTGTTTCAATTTACATTAACAACCGGAAAGGAATCCCAGATGTCAGGTGTTGTGAAACTCAGGTACAGGGGATGGTGGAGCCCTAATTTTTCCGTCAGGTATTTTTCATGTCAGTAAAAATCATCTTCTGCCCTGTATTGTGGTCACTGGTGATGTGTACAGGGTGCACATGGGTGTATGAGCTTGGCAGTGCACCCCCTGCAAAAAGTGCTGCTGATGCTGCCAGCAGCAACTGTGTAGTCATTCCCCCCACCAACACTGCTGAGGCCGCCAGTGAGAGCTCCCCACTCACTGCTGCCACGCCCCGGCTGCTGCCACCACCACCGCCACCTGTGGGTGGTAGCCATGCCTCCACACAGCCTCCGGAGGCATGCAGCATTCATGGTTGTGGTGAACATTCTCTCACAAGGGAAACTGTGTAGAAAACCTGGTAATAAATAAGAACAACCCTGTAATAAATAGGAACCAGAACACTTACTTTCAAAGACATGGCAGGAGAGTATTAGTATCAACAGGGAAGGGTAAGTGTGATGTAAGACTCCTTACCCATTATAGCAGAAGAAAAAATGTCAGCTCAGAAAGGACACAAGCCCTATAGCACTCACTGTTGACACACCCTGGTTTCATAACAGTGCAGTTCCACAGTGCGGAGTTACTGGGTACATTTACATATGGTGCTACATTGCCATAGCAATGCGCTTCCAAAAGGAAGTACTAAATGACTGTGCAGTAACAACGATGCTGTAGGGGCACATATAGATGCACCCACTGATGTGTTGCACTGGTCTAAATGAGAGCAAGGATAGAACCCTTGTCCTGGCAAAGGTACCTTGCACAGTTTGCCTTAGTATTTTTATGTTATCTCCTATTCACATTTCTTTTCTATATTTCCCAGACCTTTTCCATGACATTGATACCCTCTTTGAAGAGGTGAAGAAAAAATGATTTTTCAGTTTCTTGCCAGTTCTGAAAAAGTGAGGGAAAATATTCAGAGAAGCAAAGGTAAAATGAAAAAACTAGGTTGTACAAAACACTTCACTGAGGTTAAAAATTCTAAAAATCTTTCTTTGGAAATTACATTTTTGGATAATTTTCATAGGTTTCATAGACATTAGGGCTGGAGGGGATGTTGGAAAATCATCAAGTCCAGCCCCCGGCCCCAGGGACAGGAAATCAGCAGGGATAATAGGATCCCAGGAAGATAAACATCCAGATGTCTTTTGAAGGAGTTCAGAGTAGGTGCTTGAACCACCTCTGGCGGTAATGTATTCCAAACCTTGGGAGCTCAGACAGTAAATAAGTTATTCCTTATGTCCAGCCTCAAATGGTCATAGAGGAGTTTGTGACTGTTAGACCTTGCCATCCCTTGGGGTGCTCTGGTGACTGGACGTTCCCCCAGATCCTGGTAAGCTCCCCTGATAAACATATAGGTGGCCATCAGATCACCCCTGAGCCTGTGCTTTTCCAAGCTGAAGAGTCCCATGGCTCTCAGCCTCTCTTCATAAGGTCTTCTTTCCTGACTATGTGTGTGGCTCTCCTTTGTACCCTCTCAAGCTTCTCCACATCCTTTTTGAACTCTGAAGCCCAAAACTAGACAAAGTACTCCAGCTGCAGCCTCAATAAGGCTTAGTACAATGGGAAAATGATGTCCTGGGATTTACTTGTGAAGCATCTGTGGACATAAGCAAGCATTTTGCTTGCTTTACCAGCAGCAGTATCACATTTCAGGCTCATGTTCATCTTGTGGTCAATCATGACCCCCAAGGCCCTTTTGTCCATAATACTAGCCAGCATAGCAGTGCCAAGCCTATAAGGATGCTGCAGTTTTTTTCTTCTCAGGGTGAAGAACCTTGCATTTTTTGGTGTTAAACACCATCAGATTCTCATCCGCCCATTTCCTGAGCCTGTCAAGGTCAGCCTGGATCACCCTCCTGTCCTCAGATGTGGACACTTTACTGCAAAGTTTGGTGTCATTGGCAAACTTGGCCAGTCAGCTTTTGATGCTGATGTCCACATCATTAAAGAAGATCTTAAATAGTGTTGGCCCAAGGACAGAGCCTTGGGGGAACCCACTGGTCACAGGGCACCATGACAATTGACTTCCATCAACCACCACCCCCTGGGTCCAACTACAGAGCCAATTCCCCAGCTAGTGGATTGTTATGTGGCCGAGGCAGCTGTTAGCCAGTTTTACTAAGAGTTGATCATGGAATACCAGATTAAAGGCATTTTTAAAGTCAAGGTATACAACATCAATTTCTTCTCCTTTGTCCAGGTGATAGGTCACCTGATCATAGAAGGAAATGAGATTGGTCAAGCAAGACCTACCCCCAAACCCATGCTGGCTATCCCTTAGGAAGTTGCCATTGGCCAGTCTGTTAAGAATGGCCTCTTTGATAATCTTTTCCAAGACCTTCCCTGGGATAGAGGTCAGGCTGATGGGCCTATAGTTTGCCAGATCCACTTTCCTCCCTTTCTTGAAGATAGGCACCACATTGGCCTTCTTTCAGTCATCAGGCACCCAGATGAAATGATGAAGCAGGGATCAGGGGCTCGAGTGGTGGCTTTCTAGGCCCAGGCCTTCTCATCCAACTTACCATAGTCCCTTGGAACCCACACATAGCCAACCCCCAATCTGAGGCCAGGCAGTGCACAGTCCCTGGCCTCAGATCTTGTGCAGAGCCTCTTATCTCTGAAATGTTGTAAACATTCACAAAAGGTTTTTGTCTCTTGCCTCTGGGTCATCACCACCAAGCACTGAAGCCCTTTGCATGTGCTGGCTGCACCAGCAGCACACCTTGGATTGAACCATCCTACTCCAGCATCTTGTGCTGGTGGCAGAGGAGTAGGAGGCATGTGTACAGGTCTGGTGGGTGGAGGACATCACTTGGGAGACTGCCCAGGAGGAGGCACAGGATTAGGTACAGTGGGGGCATGGGTGGATGGAGGCCCTAAAGCAGGAGAACTTCAGCAGCAGGTGGCCCTCCAGGGGTGGGTTTTGGAAGCTGTGGACACCAACTGCTGGACCCAGGACCCTGTCCTTGGCCCAGTGGCCCTAGTCATTGTCATATTTCCATAGTTGTTACGGTCTAGCAGGGATCTTAGAGATCATCAGGTCCAGGCTCCCTGTTGTGAGGAACTGAAGGTTTAAGCTGCCACAAAGCCACAGACAGTTGAGGGCCTTTTGGGGGTTAGCAGGGTATTACAGGTGATTTATATGTCAGTTCACTGAAATCACTGCACCCCTCACCAATCTGTTGCAAGGAAAGAAGGGAGATCATCTTCCATGGAACACTGAGAGTACACTCACATTTGAACAGACCAAAATGACACAGTATTAGGGACCCCAAACTTTGAGATGACTTTCACCCTACAGACTGATGCTTTGGAACAAGCTCTAGGTGTGGTGCTATCCCAAAAAATCAATGGAGCCTCCCGGCCTAAAGCCTACACTAGCCAGAAGCTGAACTCTCAAGAAACAAGGTATGCCACAGTCAACTGTGGGTGCCTCGCCATAAAGTGGGGCATTGATTATTTTCTGTACTACTTGCTCAGACATGAATTTACCTGTGTTACTGACCATGCCCCCTTAAGGTGGTTTAGAACCAAGCAAACAGATAATGCTCCCATTACTCGATGGGCTCTGGCTTTACAGCCATGCCATTTAAAAACCATGTATAAACCAGGAAAGACTAACACGGTGCTGACTTTCTTTCAAGATGCCATGAGGATGAAGATGAGAGGGAATCTGGGGTGACGAGCATGGGACCTGTCATTTTTAATTCACAAGAAGAAGGTGTGCCTAACATCAAGTTAAGGGGGGAAGTGTGTGAGGAACTAAAGGTTACTCATCTGGGATGCTTCCCCAGCGAGGAGCACAGACCCCACCAGAACAGGACCTCCATGCTGTGGTGGGAACTCCCAGTGCATCCCAGCCCTGTTTTATCTCCTTGGCAGGTGAGGTAGATTGGTGAAAATCCACAGCTGGGGCAATATCTGGGGGCTGGGGGCAGAACCAAGGGGGAGGAAAAAGTGAAGACAGTGGAACACAGGGAGGATGCAGTCTGGGAGTGCCCAACATTAGGCTGATGTCCTGGGAGCTGGGAAAGCACCCAATTGGGCTCTGGAGATGCCGAGGAACCCTTGCTTAAAAGGTGGAAGAGAAGGGAAAGAGAAGAAAAAGAAAGTAAAAGGGAGAGAGAACAGAAAGAGAGATAAAGAGGGTGGATGCTCCCGAGCTGTTGACTCCATTTTTGTTTTGCTTCTTTGGGAACACTAATTAATTGCTGCCAGCCACTAATTGAGTCAAGCACTGCTGCAGCAAGAAGAAAAAATATATAGCAAAGAAGAGAGCCTATAAAAAGAAGGGAATGAAACCCTGTTCCTCCAAGGGCACTGCAGCTTGGCACCTGAGGGAAAAGAAAGCCAAAACTGGCTGAGTAAAGAGGGCGGTGAAGGCAATGTCCTCCCACATCCTACTCTTTTTATTTCGTTGAAGTACTTTGGCTTGTTAAATGGTTATGTGCCACCAATTAAGCTGGGCACAGCCACAATCAGCCTGGAGGGGGAAAGGGAACTCCCCAGCCCACCGGGCAGTGGCGGGAAACTGATGCTGGGAGAAGCATTGGATAAATCTAAGGGATGACTGGGACCCAATCCTCTGAAGATTAACATCCAATAGATGTCTGTAATTATTAGGTTCACCACCCTTCAATGCAAATATGACAGGTGGGTGGGACTGGATGCCCCACCCTTAGCCCCACCCCTTTCCCCTTATATGGTGTGGTGTGATTAGCCATGCCCCTGCCCCAGTCATGTGGTACATGATGTCACCAGCCCTGCACCCTGCCCCAGTCATGTGGTGCATGACATCAGAAACTCCATCCCCACCCCCAGTCATGTGGTGTGTGACATCAGCAACTCCGTCCCCACACCCAGTCATGTGGTGTGTGATACCTCCACCACCACACGGTCCATGATGTCAGAAGGACAGCCCATGCAGACCCCCAAAGCCCACCCCCTAGTGCTGCAAGACCCACCCTAGACCATGTGGTACATTTATGACCTATCAGGTCGCAGACTGCTCTAGCCCCGCAGTTTGTCTAAGACCATGCTAAGGCAAGCAGGGGCAGACATGGAGTAGATTCAGGAGTGAGATGGATGCCAAGTCTACAAAAAACAAGACCATGAACTGTGACAGAACTCGAGCAGTCCATATCAGAACTGCTTATGGAGAGAATGGACAACCCTATCTCAAAGGACTTTGCTGAGGTAACTAGTTTAGATGATTTTTGTGGGGTGATTTTCTTATAACTGTCTGGGCCTGTGTTAATAACAATGTTTTGGAGGTAGATGATGCCTTCATAGAGAGCTTTCAAAACGTACATTGGCACCCCACCAAAAGTAAAGGTCTTTTACATGAACTGCTTTTGTTTGTGTCCAGAAGGGAGCAGTTCATGACCAAAGACTGTTACAATATTTTTGTCCAAAGACAATGACCATTAACCCTGGCTTTGAGGCTGTGGAGATTACCGAGCAGGGCTATGAGCCCATGGAAGTCACACAGCAGGGCTATGAGCCCATGGAGATCAGTGAGCAAGGGTGCACTGGGGGACTATTTTCAAATTAAAAAGTAATTAAAAAAGTATCCCACCCCTGTTCAGAAGAAGGCTTCTTGAGTGAACTATTTTTTAACAACTGTGCAAGATGAGGCTGAATACCTCTGTTAATATTGTATTTCTTACCTGCTTGATAAACCTTGTTTTACCATGGTTTAAATTTGTCCTCAAGTGTTTGAATGCACCACACAGGTGTTAGCGTGGGGTGGGGTGTAGGTACAGTGGTTACCAGACACATCTACACAGGAGGCTATGTTAAAGGAAGTTTATTACTCTCCTGGTGAAGCTGGCAGTTTTGACAGGGTGAACACACTTTTTGAACCTGCCAAAAGGCAGAATAAGGTTCTGAACAGAAGCGGGGTGGCCGCCTAGCTTTCAGATCAGGACAATTACACCCTACACAAACCAGCAAGAAACATTTAAAAAGAAGCCAGACTGTTGTTTCAGGCATTGATGTGCAATGGCAGGCAGATTTGGTGGATATGCAGCAGTTTTCCAAGCACAATCATGGCATTAAGTTCATCTTAACAGTGATAGACATATTATCAAAGTATGCCTGGGCCATGGGTCTAAAAGACAAGTCAGGTGGTGAAATAGCTTGGGCCTTTAAAACCATTTTTATAGAGGGCCACATACCTCAAAAATTACAGACTGATCGGGGAAAGAATTTTTAAATAAGTCTTTAAGCAAACTGTTAAAACAGTATAATAATCATCGTTTTGTGCTGAATAGTGAAGTAAAAGCAGCAGTGGAACAGCTGTTTAACAGAACATTAAAATCAAAGATGCGGAGGTATTTTACAGCCAAACCTTTCATTACATTGATGTGTTACCAGAGTTTATAAAGAGCTACAACCACAGTTTTCACAGAACTGTCCACACCAGACCTGTTGACATGAACTTCTCAAACTGTCCACAGGTGTTGAAAACCATGTATGAGGACTATTTCAAAATAAAACCAGCAGCATCTGTGTTTAGAAAAGGAGACCACGTGGGGGTGTCTAGGAGCAAAGAGAGATTTGAAAAAGGTTATGAACAAACACTCACCGATGAGATTTTCATACTGCATGAAGTCCTTAGATATGTGCAGATGCCTGTATACTGCCTAAAAGATTACAAAAATGAACCTATTGATGGTTCTTTTTACCCTGAAGAAGAATGAAAAGTGAACCCCAAACAGGACAGAGTTTGCAGGGTTAAAAAAGTTCTAGCAATGAAACGGAAGGGAAGAAAGAAGCGGTTGTTGGTTAAAAGGTTGGGGTGGCCAGGTAAATTTAACAGCTGAGTGGAAGCCTCCCATGTTTGTAACATATAGGGGTACCTCAGTCAGAAGGTCAAGTTGTGTGATGGCAGCTTTTACATCACTTTGCCCAGCAACGCTTGTGCCAGGATTTTTCCGCAGAACACCAGCTTGAACTTTACCATATAGATGGTAAAACCTCTGGATCCTCTGGGGAACTGGGAGATAGGGTTAGCAGAAATATAATACCCGCACCACTGGAACAACATCAATGAAGACACCCCTTTCAAAATCATTTCTGGGACTAAAAATGGGAGTACCTCCTTGCCCAGGAGTATTATACAACAATCACAGAGTTACTGGATCTTATGAACAGTACAATTACCATCCACCCTACTCCACCCAAAGTAGTTTGCACTATGACCAAGTGATCAGAAAAGTGATAGTTAAAGCCAAAGATAACTCTAATGCTTTTTATATATGTTGTGAGCTAGCCTATAGTTTGGGAATGCCACCTGGGTCCACTGTTAAAGAAACACCCTTCCCAGCTGATATTACCGGTGGGTTCAATTTGCTGTATGTCTACACGGACATTGTGGAACATCAGCTTGTCGGGAAGTTTTCAGTTCCTTTGCTACGCTGTGTCCCTGTCTGTGGGAGTAAGGAGTTTGTCACCATCACATTCAACAACCCACATTATGTCCCCATTGGTCGGCACCACATTGACACAATCAGCACTGAAATAAAGATGGATCAGAACAAACTCATCTCATTTCGCTTTGGTAAGGCGATCATTAAGCTTCACCTATGCCCCCGGAAGACTTTGAGATTTTAAAATAAGTAAAAGCATGATGGTAAAAAACTATGGGGACCCTAATTTGTACAGAAATTATTATAAAGCCCAGGCTAGGTATGGTCTTCCTGGATATCAGGGGGTGCCCGTGATGTACAGGGCTGGTGTGAGAGGCATATTTTGAAGACTTTTTAGAAAAGCCGTTCGACTTTTGAGGAAGGGTCTGGAGATTATTGAGCCCCATGCTAAAAAATGTGGTGCAAAACATAGCCAAAGACATGATTGGTCATGTCTCCTGAGCTGTCCTGGATAAGGTGGTCAAGCTGTAACAGTAGGAGTGGTCCAACCTCGTGTATATTAAAAGAAAGAGCCTCAAAAGAAAGAGAGGTGTACCACACTTTGGACGTGCAGGACCTCCTCAACCCCTTAAAAAGAAGAGGGTAAGTCAATGGGGCAGCCATACATGAAAAACCAAGAAGCAGCCTGGGGGAAAGAAGGGGCGCTCTCCTGGAGGAAACAGAAATATATTTTAACTGTCCTGGCCTTTGTTCATTGTGGGTCTGAAGAACGCGCCAGATCCAAACTGAATGTGTTTCAAATAGCCCCCGTGCAGACCTGCATTGAGAAAAGCCTTTATGTTGAGATCCTCCCACTCTTGGCTATTACCAAGTCCAGCCCCCTTGACTTTTTCATAGACAGGAATGGTGAAGATTACATGGATTTGAACAACATGCTACTGTACCTTTTCTGTAAGATTGTAAGAGGCAATGGAACGGATCTTGATGCTGGGGAAGTGGTGGGTCTGGTGAACTACCTACTGGCCTTTGTCTTCAATCAGCTGGATGCCACTCTGGGAGATCATCTCATAAGCCAGAGCAATAACTGTTACCCTTGCTGAGCCTTCATCAAATTGGTTCTCAACTACAGCAATGACACCCTCTCCTCCCAATTTTCTGCTGGCCTGTTTTACAAAGATACCCCCAGACATGATGAAATGGTTGCACAGGGTGGCAATAATCATGGGTTTCAGAGATGGGCAAACCTGACAGACTGGAGCAAAAAGATAGAGCTGCTCGGTCATCTCCATAGCAATTTTTTTTTTCAAGAAAAACTGTTGCTGAATGGCGTGGATGTGAAAATTAAACTGACACACAGCAAAGATGTCATGTGCTTGATGGGCACCGCAGTGGCTGGCCAATCTAAACTAAAAATCACAACCACCTCACTTTCTGTGAAAAAAGTGCACATAGCCCCGGACATCTGACTGGGCAATGTGGAGGCCTTGCTTACAGCCAACGCTAAGTACCCCATAGACCATGTGGGTATGAAAGTGTTTAGCATTCCTGCCAGCAGCCGAGTCAGCAACCAGGAGAATCTGTTCCTGGGGCAGCTGCCCAAATTCATTGTCATCAGGTTCATGGATAATGACGACTTTAGTGGGAATTATGCTAAGAATCCTTTTTACTTTAAACATTACAATATTAATTCTGTGACCCTCTATGTCGATGGAGAACAAACCCCAACAAAGCCCCTACAACCAGATTTTGAGAATGTTAACTGCATGATAGAATACATGCAGCTGGTACAGACAGGCAGTAAACATATGAAAAACCGGACCCTGATAATCAACCATAAAGAGTTTGCCCTGTGGTACATCTTGTTTGCCTTTGACCTGTCTCCTGACCAGGAGTGTGCTGATCATTATTAAATTAAAGATTAAAACCAGGTACCTGAGAGCAGAAATATGCTTTGCTATGGCTTTCCCCACCTTGATTAACATGATCATGTATGGGGTCTTTGACAGTGCCATAGAAATAAATCAGAGGAGAAACATCCTGTTTGACTCCATGTGAAGATGGACACCGACCATCTTGCCAGGGTTTTATCCTCAGACTCTTATGCCAAAGAAACTGTCTTAGGCATTTTGCCCTGCAACAGGCTTACTAAAACTTGAATGTCTCAAAGGCCTCTTAGCTTGGTGGTCAACACACACCTGGATAAACAACCCAGAGAACACTGATTGGCTGTTTACCTGGAGGATTGGAACCACGAGGAATTTTTTTACTTGTACGGTCACCCATCAAAGAGCGCTCTCCTGCCTCAAAGCATTATGTTGTTTTTAAACAAGAACACTACCAGCACTGATTTTCAGACAAAACAGTTACAAGACCTCCAATTTGTCACCTGCAGATAGCACTGTGTGTTTTTCCTGCACCACCATAGCAAAGGGCTATCATTTGAACAGATTTTAAAATTGAATTATTCCGATGATTTAGCACAAAATGATAGGGTGATTATGCATTTTGTAAAAAGTAAATATTAAAATTTACATGTGGTTGGGACTGCTCAAAAAATATTGCAACATGCCCAGACATGTATTTCTTGCTGTGACTTTCACCAGCACTTTGCCTAATAAAACACTCAGCTGATGCTGTGTAAATAAAGCTGTTGCTGTTTAAACATGTGCATGTGTGTTTTCATTTAAAAAATCCTCTGTAGACAAAAACTTTATAGCAGTATAGAATCATTTAGTTAAAAGCATAACACTTTACAAGGAAAGCCAATGGCTTTAGAGCCAGTTTTTCACTTCTTAGGTTAGAAGAACATGCCCTGTTAGTGTTTCTTGGTCTGAGGCAGACACTTTCAGGCATTCCAGATGATCATGATTCATGGCATTGCCCATAACAGAAGATGGTACGTTCAGCTCAGCCGTGGCTTTCATAAAGATGTCCCACCTTTAGGCAGATGTTTACTAGTCCTGGCATGAGTCTGAAGGGTTCCCCAGACCAAGTTGAGTATGTTAGCCCCCTTGATGAGCATCCCTTTGCTGACAAAACCGTCTTGATCATCCCAAGAAGAAATATTCTTGTGCTGGCTCAGCCTAGTGAGCAAAACTTTAGCATTTTTCCTGTATCGGGCATGCATGTTATCCAATACTTCCTGAACGATGGGATCAGGGGTTTCTAGGGGGTTTCCCAGTTTTAGTGGGGTCTGTTCTAGCAGAAACTGAGTTAATTTCCCTCTGTCCAGATCACCCTGCTTTACGTAGATCAGGTATTTCTGAAGCCTGGTGGCATATAGTTTAGCTGTATAATGCTAGGCTGCAATTGGGCCTAGACAGGTTACAGGATGGGTTTCAACACTGACAAGTGCAAGGTGATGCACCTGGGGAGGAAGAACCAGCAGCATACCTGCAGGCTGGGGAACTCCCTTCTCATCGGTGCAGAGGCAGAAAAGGATCTTGGAGTCATCATTGAGGCCAAGATGAACATGGGCCGGCAGTGTGGGGATGCAGCCAGGAAGGCCAACCATACCTTGTCATGCATCCACTGATGCATCTCAAGCAGGTCCAAGGAGGTGATACTCCCTCTCTATGCAGCACTGGTCAGGCTGCAGCTGGAGTAATGTGTCCAGTTCTGGGTGCCACACTTCGGGAGGGATGTGGACAACATGGAGAGGGTCCAGAGGAGGGCCAATTGCATAGTCAGGGGGAAGCAGGGCAGGCCCTACGAGGAGAGGCTATGGGACCTGAACCTGTTCAGCCTCCATGAAAGAAGGCTGAGGGGGGATCTAGTGGCCTGTTACAAACTAGTCAGAGCGGACCAGCAGGCATTGGGGGGGTCCCTGTTCCCCTAGCACCATCAGGAGTGTCTAATAATAACTGTCACAAGCTGGCAGAGGGTAGATTCAGATTAGACATCAGGAGGTGGTACTTCACTGTTAGGGTGGCTAGGATTTGGAACCAACTTCCAAGTTCCACCACGATCCGCTGGCTGGGAAATTGGCTTCGTGGTCGGACCCAGAGGGTTGTGATTGATGGCAGTCACTCATCATGGTGCCCTGTGACCAGTGGGATCCCTCAAGGCTCTGTCCTGGAACCCATCCTGTTCAACATCTTCATTAACGATGTGGACATTGGAGTCAGGAGTGGACTGGCCAAGTTCGCCGATGACACCAAACTTTGGGGCAAAGCATCCATGCCAGAAGATAGGCGGGTGATCCAGGCTGACCTGGACAAGCTCAGCAAGTGGGCAGACGAGAACCTCATGGTGTTTAACACCGATAAATGCAAGGTTCTCCACCTTGGGAGGAAAAACCTACAGCACCCTTATAGGCTCAGCAGTGCTACGTTGGATAGCACTACAGAAGAAAGAGACTTGGGGGTCATCATTGACCACAAGATGAACATGAGCCTCCAATGCGATGCTGCGGCTAGTAAAGTGACCAAAATGCTGGCTTGCATCCATAGATGCTTCTCGAGCAAATCCCGGGACGTCATTCTCCCCTTGTACTCAGCTTTGGTGAGGCCGCAGCTGGAGTACTGCGTCCAGTTTTGGGCTCCACAATTCAAAAAGGATGTGGAGAAGCTTGAGAGAGTCCAGAGGAGAGCCACACGCATGATCAGAGGTCAGGAAAACAGATCTTAGAATGACAGGCTGAGAGCCACGGGACTCTTTAGCCTGGAAAAGCGCAGGCTCAGGGGTGATCTGATGGCCACCTATAAGTTTATCAGGGGTGAACACCAGGATCTGGGGGAACATCTGTTCACCAGAGCGCCCCAATGGATGACGAGGTCGAACGGTCACAAACTCCTGCAAGACTGTTTCAGGCTGGACATAAGGAAGAATTTCTTTATTGTCCGAGCCCCCAAGGTCTGGAACAGTCTGCCAGCGGAGGTGGTTCAAGCACCTACATTGAACACCTTCAAGAGTAAATTGGATGCTTATCTTGCTGGGATCCTATGACCCCAGCTGACTTCCTGCCCTTTGGGCAGGGGGCTGGACTCAATAATCTCCCAAGGTCCCTTCCAGCCCTAATGTCTATGAAATCTATGAAATCTATGAAAGTGAAGTGGTGCTGGGGGTCTTTAAGACAAGGCTAGAGAAACACCTTGCTGGGGTCATCTGACCCCAGTACTCTTTCCTACCATGGCAAGGGGTAGGACTCAATATCTGCTCAGGTCCCTTATGACCCTACAAACTATGAAACTATGAAACTATGACAAAGTCTCCTCCTCAAGCAATATTTCATTATGCCATAAAAGGAAATGCACACAAGAGACTCCATGAAGATTTTACATTCTTGACTTGAAACAGGACCTGATGATTCAATGCCTAATTGTCTTCTGAACTCTTCAGTCTCATCTGGTTTCTGTTCTCTGCAGAAGCATATACTTCCCTCTGGTGTCAGCTGTATGGGTGAGTACTGGTGTACTGGTGAGTAGGCTTTCTGGAGTCATTAAAAAGGCTTCATCTTACTGCAAAGGAGTTCAAATAAAGGACATAGTTGCTTGCTGTTTAATCAGTCCTTAGCTACATCCAAACACTCACGGGCTATGAAGCGAACTGACAGCACTACCCTCTAAATCTAAATGCCCCCCCAAACATGCTCCAAGTCTCTTACCGGCCTCTCCTCTGCGATGACCTCTACTTTGCATGCAGGCTCTGGCATAAAGATACCATCGTCCAAATTCTCAACGTCTGCTTAAGGGGCCTGGGTTTCCATTTGCTGGTTCATTGGATCTTCCTGAACAAGGTCAGGGATCTCAAAGAGTCTTTGGGTAGGGGCCTGGCCTCCTCCTCAAAACTATTTCTATGGTAATACTTTCTATGAGGTCATCTTTGGATTGTGGTGAGTGGGCCTATAGGCATTGCAAAAAAATCCATATCCACCCCTGCTTGCCTGAGCATGGTCTCCAATAAACAGAGGGGTCATTTGGGAGAGCAGATAGACCTGGTGGTCTTCCAGCCTAAATCCCACCCCTCTTCTCACTCCAATTGGTTCATCTTCATTCTTGGGGAGGTCTGAGGCCTCCGAAACACCTGCCAATTGGCTAGGGGTGTTGGGGTGGGTTGTTAGAGGGGTCACACCACCCCACTGCCACCCTATAGACCATGCCTGTGCTCTGGTGGCTAGAGAAGTCTGGGACCTGATAGGTCATAACTGTACTACATGTACTACTAGGGAGGGTCTTGCACTATGAGGGGGTGGGCTTTGGGGGTCTGCATGGGTTGTCCTGATGTCATGGACCATGTGGTAGTGTTATCACACACCACATGACTGGGGGTGGGGGCAGAGTTGCTGATGTCACACATCACATAACTGGGATCAGGGGTGGGGCTGTGGATGCCATGCACCATATAAGGGGGGAGGGGTGGGGCTAAGGGGGTGGGACTTCCCGTCCCAACCACCTGTCACATTTGCATTGAAGGGTAGTGAGCCTATATACTACTGATGTCTTAACAATAAAAGAAAAAAAGAGAGAAAGGAATCTCTTCAGACTAATCATTTAGCCTTTTCCTCTGTTCGGGGCTTCAGGAACCAGGGCAGAAACCGGTGGTCGGTTGTAGTGAAGGTGGGGTAATCACCACCTCCCTTTCATTAACATTTCCAATAAAAATAAATCCTTTTAACATTGAAGTCATGGCAGGTGGGAAGAGAGAGAATGTAAGAGCCCCACCTAGACTGACCAAAGGTTGCAATCATCCCTGAGAGGGCCAGTGAATATCAGCTGGACGTAAGAGCACACACCCATATCCAGTAACTACCCAGCACCTGCACATGGGCAGGATAGACTTTTAGGATGAAATGATGCCAGCAAAATGGGCATCAAGACTTTTTTTTGAAGATCGCTGGGATGGGTGCCTGTACCACCTCTCAGGAGAGCCTGTTCCAAGCCCTTGGCACTTGACTTGTAAGTAAGTTTTTCCTTATGTCTAGCCTGAAGCAATCTTTAATAAGCTTGTGCCCCTTATTTCTTGTCCTCTCCTGGGGAGCCTTGGTGAATAGATGCTCCCCCAAGCCCTGGTATATGCCCCTAATATACTTATAAATTGCCAATAAGTCTTTCGAATCTTCTTTTCTCTAGGCTGAACAATCCCAAGGCCCTCAGCCTTTCCTCAAACATCTTGGTCTCCAGGCCTCTAATCATGCCTCCTAGACATCTTAGGGGTTCCTGTGATGCACATGTATGTCAGTGTTCTGCTCTGTGTCCTGGAACTTTATGTCACGCTATGTCAGGCATTCTCTTTATTATAGAAAAATCCTTCATAAAGGCTTGGTACATAGCCATGCTTAAAACATTAACCTCCTAGGAAACAATCTAATGGAAAATGTTCCTAAGTTTCATTTGACTATGCAAAGGCTACATGGCTGGGTCCATGCAGCTTGGAAAAAAAAATGGTAGTATTGTTTTATTATGGGAAATGCTATTGCAAGGGTTCAAATGTATGTTCCAGGTACTGACTTAGAACCATACATTTACAGGGGCTGGGGCTGGAATGAAGAAACTTCTGTTTTTATCAGAGGCACGTGTGAAGTGTAGCAGCATGGTTATTGGTTACTTGGATACAGTGAAGATTGGCTACACAATACAAAAGAGAGTTTTTTTCATTTGTTTTCCCCCCAGTGTTTTCATGTCTCAAGATGTTGGGGGAGAGCATCACCTGAGATAAAATTAAACCACTGATTTTGATAATGACTTCTGGCCATGCTGGGAGATGGATTGCTGCAATTTCTCAGTGATTTTAGAAGGTAATAGCTAGCCATTATAGGAAATCTCCTATTTTGTTTCTTCACCCTAATTAGGGGTTAGGATGTGGAAGCCAACTGACAGATAATGGCTAGGATGAGCCTGGTATGTGTTGAGAAGCTGGAAAAACCTGCTCTTTATAAATGGAGTAAATACAGGAAACAACATGTTCCAGAGAGATGCTGAGTAGGGTCATGCATGAAAATGGAGCCCTAGAACTGAAGGACACTGCTTAGCCTTGTTTTGCTTTGTCTGGGGGTTTTTTATTTCAAAAGAGCTCTGTCACTTACAGGCCTGTTACACTATAAATGAATGAGTTTCAACTTGCAGGGGCTAGTGATGCACATCCTCACAGGTGAATCTGCTGATTATGGGACCAGATCCTGCAGCTAATGATATTTAGAGAAGCCTTGAGTCCTCTGCACTTTGTCAGGTGATTACTGGGGACTACTGGATCACACTGGCCAGGTATATTCTCCCAATGTGTTCAGTGGACTTGGGTCATGAAAAAGTCGGTACAGGGTGGATCTGTCCCTATGAAGGGTGGGAGGATGTAGGTTTGGATATGGATCTCACTTAAAGTTTTTACCCAAGCTCATAAAATTTGGGACCAACATGATGAAGAAGTCATAGCCCAGGTTTTACTTTATTCCTCTCCATGAACAAATTGTCAGGCACATCAAACTGCAGGTTCAAACAGATAGCATTTAGAGGCTGAATTTTCAAAGGGATACCTGCCAATCACACATTGCAATGTATTTTATGCCCTAGTTTTCATAGCTGTGTACTTATATTGTGTGCCTGCATAGTTCAGAGACTGTGCATACATCTATGCAAATAAATAAGCATAACTTAATCTTTCTGGAAACACAGCCCTGGAATATGTCTAGTGCTAAGAGCTATGAATAACTTTTATCACTTGTGCCTGTGGTTGGTTGACCTAAATAGTTCAAGATCCCTTTAAAAGGATGTTGCTTTTCTAATCATGACTTATTGCCAAGACTGTTGTGAGCAAACAAGAGAAACTCTGAAGTGGGGGTTGGGCATCAAAAGCTTTTATTTTGTTGATTTACTTTAGCCTCTCTGTTCCCTCAGAAACTCTCCAGCAGCTAATGAAGCCTTCACTCAGGTGCTTCCAGAGCTTCCCTTCAAAAGCAATAAGGGTCAGCAACCCCCAGCACATGTGCCGAGCATGGCACACAAGGCCACTTTGCTCGGCACACTACAACCAGCCCTGGCTCTGGGTAGCTGCCGCCAGAAATGGAGCCCAGGCTGCTTCCAGCAGAGCTTACATCCTCCCAACTGCCCGCTGGGAGCAGCCTGGGCTCCCAGCTGGCAGCAGCTACCCAAAGCCAGGACTGGCTGCAGCCAGAAGGCTCCAAACAGCTGTACCGGACTCTGGGTTCTGGCATCAGCTCCCTACTAGCGTGTGCACCTACACATTGGAGCGGGTGGTAGGGGAGGGACCTGAGGCAACACAGCCCCTGTCTGTCCCCTGCTCCCAGCATGGAGGTGATGGCAGGGCTCCAGAGCCCAGCGCAGCTGTTTGTAGTCAGCCTGGGCTCTGGGCAGCTGCAGCAGGCAGGCTGCAAACAGCTGTGTTGGGCTCCACAGCTCTGGCATCAGCTGCATGCTGGCAGTGACTGCATAGGCTCCTTGGGGCAGACAGCAGGGCAGTGCAGCCTTCCCTGAGGTGCCCATGCAGTTGCTGCCAGCATGGAGATGATGCCAGAGCTGTGGAGCCCATCACAGCTGTTTGCAGCCTGCTGCTCTTTGCTGCAGCTGCCCAGAGCCGGGGCTGGCTACAAACAGCTGTGCTGGGCTACAGAACCCTGCCTTTACCTCCGTGCCAGAAGCAGAGGAGAGACTGGGGCTGCACTGCCTCAGGCCCCTCCCCCACTGCCATCTCCAATGCATGGGTGCACGCACAGGTGGGGAGCTGCTGCCAGAGCCCAGAGCCTGGCACAGCTGTTTAGAGCCTCCTGGCTGCAGCCAGCTATGGATCTGGGTAGCTGCTGCCAGCCAGAAGCCCGGGCTGCTCCCAGCAGGCAGCTGGGATGCTGCAAGCCCTGCTGGGAGCAGCCCAGGCTACAGTAGCTACCCAGAGCTGGGGTAGCTGCTGACAGCCACAGAGTCCAGGCTGGGGGGCAGGGACTTTGGGTGGGGGCAGGGGCAGGAGGGCTGGGAGGAAGGGGCTTTGGGTGGAGGACAAGGGGCACAAGCAGGGCATCCTGCCATGTACCCTTTGCCCTCACTTTGTTTTTCTGGCAGGCTAGCACTCCGGGATCTTCCAAAGTAGGCATTGTGGTGTTTTTCAGCTGTCCGGCCAAAAAACATTGCCTACCCCGATCTAGGCCCTTCTCTCCCATTATGTCCTCAGCTTGCCTTATCCATAGTACTTCTTCCCCCTACCAGCTAGCCAATCTCATAATTACATGGTAGAAGTAACTATCTAGGAGAGTTGTTGGTTGATGTGACAGGGAGTCGCCTGAACCACTGGTAAATTACCCAGCTAGGGCTAACACTCTGCTGTCTTTTAGTTTATCTTCTGCCATGATTTGGTTGGTATTATTATGGGCAGCAGGAAATGCAGGCCCATGATGGATATTTTCTAGCTTGTTTTTAGGATTAGTCCTTTTCCTGTGCTCCTCCTTCTCCTACACCCTGGCCAACTTGCACCTGAGATGTCTTCTAAATTATTTACCTTGTGAATTTCACTTTCAAATTTCTTGTCACCTTGTGCTTGGGAACTCCTCTTAATTTATATAAGCCACTTATTGTTTACATAGAGATAGAAAGTCAAATTGAAATTGACACCCTGGGCCCCATTAGAGACCTCCTTGGTGACTACCACATTACAATTCAGCTTCAGTCCTCACTGGGTCTTCCTCAAAATCTGGGCCTCACTCTGACTTGGAAGCATTACCCATTCTCAAAGGGGCTGCTCCTCTTAATCAACCATCCCCCTTTATATTTGTCTAGGTTGAAGGGCTCCAGAGTCCCTGTACTAAAGTCCATGCCTTTAGCCAATAACAGTCTCTCAGGATCCTTAGAACAACAACTTGTTGGGGCCCTCTGGGTATTTGTCCATCCCAGGTGATTTGGGAGATAACAGCTGTAACTCTCTCATGTCTGGGTTAGGCTCACCTGCAGAGGCAAACTTAGTGGGGGCGAGTCTCAGCTCCCTGATACAGTTGACTACTGTGCTGGGCTCTCTGAACAGTCTCTGTAGATTCATAGATTCATAGATGCTGGGGTCAGAAAGGACCTCAACAGATCATTGAGTCCAACCCACTGCCTAGCCAGGAAAGAGTGCTGGGATCAGACCCAGCCACATGCCTATCCAGCCTTCTCTTAAAGACCCCCAAGAAGAGCACCACCTCCCTTGGAAACCCATTCTAAATTTTGGCCACCCTTCCCTTGAAGACATTTTTCCTGATATATAGCCTAAATCTGCTCTCTGTCAGTTTGTGACCATTGTTCCTTGTCACCCCAAGAGGCGCGCCGGTGAACAGAGCATCTCCAATTCCTTGCTGTGTCCCCCTAATGAAGCCACAAGATCATCTCCCAGCCTTCTTTTGCAGAGGCTGAAGAGGTCCATGTCCCTCAGTCTCTCCTCATAGGGCTTGTCCTATAAGCCCCTAACCATATGAGTGGCCCTCCTCTGGACCCTCTCGAGTCTATCGACATCCTTCTTGAAGTACAGTGCCCAAAACTGGACTCAGTACTCCAACTGCAGTCTAACTCATGCTGCATAGGAGGGAAGTATCACCTCCTTGGATCTATTCGTCACGCATCTGGTGATGCATGATAAAGTGCTGTTAGTTTTGCTGATGATTTCATCACATTGATGACTCATGTTCATGTTGGAGTCCACTATGACTCCAAGATCCCTTTCTGCTTTGGTGTTGCGGACAGGGTCACTTATCAGCCAGTAGGTCTGCTGATATTTTTGTGCCCTAGGTGCAGCACTCTGCACTTGTCCTTGTTGTACTGCATCCTATTGTGTAGTGCCCACTTTTCTAATCTGCCCAGATCTGCCTGCAATTGTTCCCTACCCTCTGGAGTGTGCACTTCACCCCACAATTTAGTATCTTCTGCAAACTTGACAGAGTACACTTCACACCCACATCCAAGTCACTGATTAAGATACTGAAGAGTACAGGTCCAAGGACCTAACCCTGTGGGACCTCACTACCCACATTCTTCCAAGTCAATACTGACTCATCTACTACCATGATCCAGGTGCAACCAGCCAATTCGCCACCCATCAGACAGTGTAAACATCTATGTCACAGCCTCTTAATTTATTTATGAGACTAGGATGAGATACCATATTGAAGGCCTTCCTAAGAAAGTGACATCCACCTCTATTCCTGCATCTAAGAATTTTGTGACCCTGTCATTAAATGAAACCAGATTGGTCTGGCATGATCTACCTGCTACAAATCCATACTGGTTTCCCTGCTGCATTATTTTTCCCACTGGACTCCAACAGATATGATCCTTCATAATCTTTTCAAAGACTTTTCCAAGGATTGAGGTGAGACTGATGGAGGTGAGGTTCTGGAGGACTGAAAGAGGGCTAATGTCACCCCAATCTTTAAGAAGGGGAGGAAGGAGGATCTGGGGAACTATAGACTAGTCAGCCTTACCTCTATCCTTGGGAAAATCCTAGAAAAAAATATCAAGGAGCACATCTGTGGGAGCCTGCTGGCTAATGTGATGCAGAGGGGTAACCAACATGGGTTTTTAGCAGGCAGGTCCTGCCTGACTAAGCTATTTTCCTTTTATCACAAGGACACCAATTGTTTAGATGCAGGAGTCAAAGTGGATTTTATCGATTTGCAAGAAGGCCTTTGACAAGGTATCCCATACTATACTTATAAATAAACTGAGAGAATTTGCCTTGGATGATTACATGGTGGACTGGGTAGCAAATTGGCTCAAGGGTCACACTCAGAGGATGGTAGTGGATGGGTCAGTGTCAACCTGGAAAGATGTGGGCAGTGAAGTCCCTCAGGGCTCAGTTCTGGGGCCAGTGTTGTTCAACATCTTCATCAGTGATCTGGAAGAGGGAGTGGGAAGCACCCTGTTCAAATTCATGGACGACACAAAATTATGGAGTGCAGCTAACACCCTGGAGTGGAGGAACCAGATCCAGGCTGACCTAGACAGCTTGGGGAAGTGGGCAGAGAGCAACAGGATGCAATTCAATAAGGACAAATGCAAGGTGCTGCATCAAGGGACGAAGAACTGCCATCATATGTACAAGCTGGGGGGCGACCTTCACAGCTCCACTGAGGCAGAAAAAGATCTTGGAGTCACTGTTGACTCCAGGATGAACATGAGTCACCAATATGATGAAGCAGTTGGCAGAGCCCATCGCTCTTTGTCATGCATCCGTAGGTGCTTCCAAACAGGTCCAGGGAAGTGATTCTCCCCCTTTATGTGGCCCTGGTCAGACCACAGCTGGAGTACTGTGTCCAGTTCTGGATGCAGCAGTTCAAGCAGGATGCAGACAACCTGGAGAGGGTCCAAAGAAGAGCCACTCACCTGATTAGAGGCCTGAAGGGAAGTCTCTACAAGGAAAAGCTAATGGACCTTAACCTCTTCAGCCTCTCCAAGAGAAGACTGAGAGGGGATCTTGTGGCAGCGTACAAATTCATAAGAGGAGAGCAACATGAAGTAGGCAACAATCTGTTCACCAGGGCACCCCCTGGAATGACAAGGAACAATGGACATAAGCTACTAGAGAGAAGGTTTAGTCTGTACATTAGGAAAAAGCTCTTCATGGTCAAGGCTGCCAGAATCTGGAATGGGATCCCAAGGGAGGTGGTGCTCGCCCCATTTGGGGGTCTTCAAGAAGAGACTGGACAGACACCTGGCTGGACAGACACATGACCTCAGGGTTGGTGACTCTTTTCTTGCCTGCCAGGGGCAGGGTTTTGGACTAGATGGCCCACTGAGGTCCCTTCCAACTCTATGAATCTATGAATCTATGACTGGCCTATAATTACTTGGATCTTCCTTCCTACCCTTCTTGAAAATAGGGACCATATTAGCCTTTTTAAAGTCCTCCAGGACCTGATGTGAGCACCACAAGTACTCAAACGGCTGTGTCAGTTGTTCTGCTATGACATCAGCCTATTCTTTCAGTACCCTTGGATGCTGCTCATCCAGGCCTGCTGACATGAACACATCTAGTCCATCCAAGTGACCCTGCACCTAGTCAGCATGGACAGTTGGTGGGCTGGTGTCCCTCTGATGCCCATCTAAAAGCCCATTAGGAGACTGATCTTGAACCCTATTCAGGAACACTGAGGCAAAAAAACTCATTGAATAGCGAGCCTTGTCCCCGTTGTCTGTCACTAATTGCTCCTTGTTCAGTAGGGGTCCTACACCACCCTGCGCCTTCCTTTTACTCCCTAAATACCTAAAAAAAAATTTTGTTGTCTTTAATTTGTGTTGCCAGCCTCAGCTTTGTAGTTGCTTTGACCTTTCTAACTGCCTCCCTGCAAATGTGGGCCAAGTAGGTATACTCTTCCTTGGTAGCTTCTCCCTGCTTCCACTGCCTAGATGCCTTCTTTTTTGCTTCCTTTAGGAACAACCATTCTTCATGGACTCCCATCTTGCTAATACTCTTCTCCTGCTGTGCATCATTGACTAGACTCCTAAGCACACTGAAGTTAGCTTTCCTAAAGTCAAGCACTTCCACCCTACTAGTTATCTTACTCACCCTATGCCATATGGTGAATTCAATTTATTGGTGGTCACTGTCTCCAAGGTGACCATGAATCTGCAGCTCCCCTACCAGGTCCTCCCCTGTAGCCCACACCAAGTCCAGTAAGGCATTCCCCCTAGTGGAACCATATACCTCCTGTGTTAGGTGAAGGTCCTGCATGCAGGTTAAAAACCTACTTGAATGGTTGGATTTGGCTGACTGCTCCTCCCAGCAGATGTCAGAATAGCTTAGGTCCCCCATAACAACCATATCCCTAGACTGTATGGCCTCTGAGAGCTGTCTCGAGAATTCCAAGTCTAGCTTTTCTTCTTGGTGTGGTGGTCCATAGCAGATCCCCACCAAGAAGTCCCTTTCACCGTGACCTCCATGTATCATAACCCACAATGCCTCAACTTTCTCCCCCTCTGATACCATCTTTATTACGGTATACGTATAATGCTCCTTTACATAGAAAAGAACCCCACCCCCATTCCTCCCTACCCTGTACCTTCTGTACAACCTGTAGCCCTCAATGTGTACCACCCAGTCATGTGTAGGGTCCCAGGTTTCTGTTAGCCACATTAAATTGAAGTTATGATCTGCAAGCAGAAGTGTGAGTTCTTCCTGCTTGTTCCCCATGCTCCTAGCATTAATATAGAGGCACTTGAGCCCTCTGAATGGTGCCTTTGGTGCCCCCCCCACCCTATTCTGATACCCAAATGGCCCCTTACTACTTACCTGGAGTGTACTGCTGCATGTCTTGCAGTTTGTAAGTTCTAGACTCTCTCCCTCTCCTTCTTCCCCATCCCCCATCATACTTAATTTAAAGCCTAACACAGGATGCCAGGAAACCTGTAAGAAAAGAGACTCTTACTTTTTGTAGAGAGGAAGCCCATCACAACCCAGGAGGTCCCTTGCACAGAAGTGTGGTTCATGGTCCAGGAAGCCAAAACCTGCATGATGGCACCAACTCTGGAGCCGCAGGTTGACTTCCCTGACACAGGTGATGTAATGCCTATTGTGACTGCTGACCAGAAGGATCAATGAGAAGACCACGGGGGATGACATAGTAGGGGACCTACAGATCGGTAGCCATCTGGGGGACAGTGATCACCTAAAAATACAATTCAACATAAGGCGTCGAGTGGGTAAGGTAACTAGTAGGGTGAACGTGCTGGACTTTAGGAAAGCTGATTTCAGTGAACTCAGGTGATTAGTGAAGGACGCACTACAGCGTAGTAGTTTTGAAATGATGGGAGCCCAACAAGGGTGGCTGTGCCTTAAGGAAATTATCCTTCGAGCACAAAGCGAGACGATCCCCGTGAGAGGTAAAAGAGGGAAAGGGGCCAGGAGGCTTCCCTGGCTGACCAGAGAAATCCAGGGCAGACTAAGGGACAAAAGGGGAGCACATAAAAAGTGGAAACAGGGAGAGATCACCAAAGAGGAATATACCTCTTCTGCTCGTGCTTGTAGGGAGGCAGTTAGACAGGCCAAAGCTACCATGGAGCTGAGGATGGCAACCCAAGTAAAAGACAATAAGAAATTGTTTTTTAGATATATAGGGAGTAAAAGGAAGGCCCAGGGAGGAATAGGACCTCTGCTAAATGGGCAGAAACAATTGGTGACGGACAGAGGGGACAAGGCTGAACTCCTCAACGAGTTCTTCGCCTCAGTGTTCCTAAGCGAGAGGCATGACAAGTCTCTCACTGGGAGTGTAGGGAGGCAGCAGCAAGGCACCAGACTTCCATGCGTGGACCCTGAGGTGGTGCAGGGTCACATGGAAGAACTGGATGCCTTTAAGTCGGCAGGCCCGGATGAGCTCCATCCGAGGGTACTGAAGGCACTGGCCGACATCATTGCAGAGCCACTGGCAGGAATATTTGAACGCTCATGGCGCACGGG
This sequence comes from Crocodylus siamensis, assembly GCF_052110815.1. NCBI lineage: Eukaryota > Metazoa > Chordata > Crocodylia > Crocodylidae > Crocodylus > Crocodylus siamensis. Next base: position 47,461,445 of record NC_143404.1, read on the forward strand.
TCAGGTTCCAGAGGACTGGAAAAGGGCCAATGTGGTTCCCATTTTCAAGAAGGGGAGGAAGGAGGACCCAGGCAACTATAGGCCAGTTAGTCTCACCTCCATCCTTGGCAAAGTCTTTGAAAAAATTATCAAGGCTCACATTTGTGAGAGCCCGGCAGGGCAAGTTATGCTGAGGGGAAACCAGCATGGGTTCGTGGCAGGCAGATCATGCCTGACCAATCTAGTCTCTTTTTATGACCAGGTTACAAAACGCCTCGACGCAGGAGGAGGGGTGGATGTCGTATACTTGGACTTCAGGAAGGCCTTTGATACGGTATCCCACCCCATACTGGTGAACAAGTTAAGGGGCTGTGACTTGGATGACTGCACAGTCCGGTGGGTGGAGAATTGGCTGGAGGGTCGCACCCAGGGAGTCGTGGTGGATGGGTCGGTTTCGACCTGGAAGAGTGTGGGCAGTGGGGTCCCGCAGGGCTCGGTCCTTGGACCGATACTCTTTAATGTCTTCATCAGCGACTTGGATGAGGGAGTGAAATGTACTCTGTCCAAGTTTGCAGATGACACTAAGCTATGGGGCGAAGTGGACACGCCGGAGGGCAGGGAGCAGCTGCAAGCAGACCTGGACAGGTTAGACAAGTGGGCAGAAAACAACAGAATGCAGTTCAACAAGGAGAAATGCAAAGTGCTGCATCTAGGGAGGAAAAATGTCCAGCACACCTACAGCCTAGGAAATGACCTGCTGGGTGGCACGGAAGTGGAAAGGGATCTTGGAGTCCTAGTGGACTCCAAGATGAACATGAGTCGGCAGTGTGACGAAACCATCAGAAAAGCCAATGGCACTTTATCGCGCATCAGTAGATGCATGACAAATAGGTCCAAGGAGGTGATACTTCCCCTCTATCGGGCGCTGGTCAGACCGCAGCTGGAGTACTGCGTGCAATTCTGGGTGCCGCACTTCACGAAGGATGCAGATAACCTGGAGAGGGTCCAGAGAAGGGCCACTCGTATGGTTAAGGGCCTACAGGCCAAGTCCTACGAGGAGAGACTAGAGAAACTGGACCTTTTCAGCCTCCGCAAGAGAAGGTTGAGAGGCGACCTGGTGGCTGCCTATAAGTTCATCAGGGGGGCACAGAAGGGAATTGGTGAGTATTTATTCACCAAGGCGCCGCCGGGGGTTACAAGAAATAATGGCCACAAGCTAGAAGAGAGCAGATTTCGATTGGATATTAGGAGGAACTTCTTCACAGTTTGAGTGGCCAAGGTCTGGAACGGGCTCCCAAGGGAGGTGGTGCTCTCCCCTACCCTGGGGGTCTTCAAGCGAAGGCTAGATGTGTATCTAACTGGGGAAATGTAGGCCCAGCACTCTTTCCTGCTTATGCAGGGGGTCAGACTCGATGATCTATTGAGGTCCCTTCCGACCCTAGCATCTATGAATCTATGAATCTATGAAACCTGTGCCCCCACCTTCCTATGCCTGGTCCCCAGAGCCCTGTAGTTACTCATGATATGGTCTGGACTACTCCTGGCTGCATCATTTGTTCCTACATGGATGAGGACCATGGGATAGCAGTCAGAGGGCCAGATGAGGTCAGGAATGCTTGCCATGACATCCCTGATCCTGGCTCTGGGAAGGCAGCAGACCTCATGTACCGTGGGATACAGATGAGAGCTGGGTGTCTCTGTTCATCTCAGCAAGGAGTTGCCTACAACGATGATGCAGCATCTCTTTTTCTGCTTACGTGGACGGCCCTCACCTTGCTCAGTGATGGTGGCAGGCTCCTCCAGTGCATTTCCCCGCCCCCACTGCATACTCCTCCAGTGCAGCCAGGGCATCATATTTGTTCCCCAACTGCAGCGGTGGAGCTGTCTCTGCAGCAGGAGGTCCCTGAGTTGCCTGTACTCCACTCACTAGCATCTGCTTCAGGGCATTCCCTCACAGCTTCTTTTCCAAGTCTTGTCCTGCAGAGAATGAAAGTAGTCATCAAGTTCTTCTCCAGTTGTCCTGATCCCCCAACAGCCTGCTCACCTCTGCCTGGAGTTCTGTCACCTGCCCCACAATCCAGGCACATGTGGGACAGACAAAGGAACTCCTGGCCCCCACACTACCCCCAGGCCTCAGAGGTCCTTCCAGGCAACCCCCACAGACAGGGAGCCAGGGCACTGCCGACCCATCCAAGGGACCTGTCTGGGTGGAGGCCTCACAGGAGCACTGGGCTGGAGGCAGCAGCAGGGCAGGGGCCCTGGCTGTGCTCTGTGGCACCACGTCCATCTGTCAGAAGTTTCCATGTACTCCTAACCATGGCTGGCCTGCTAAATGCTCCCCTGTTGGCAGTACCTGCTCACAGGCTCCCTGGTCACCTGGGGAGTGTCCTTTGATACCCTTCTGGGCCTGGGGTGACTCAGGCCCAGGCAGCAATCACATAGTCAGCAATCCCACAGCAATTGACAATCAACAGTCACTCCCAGCTTCTCAGAGCACACATCCACCAAACAGACAGTCAGCTAAACCAAAGGTACAGGCAGCTGGATCACTTACTTTTCCTGGGAAAGATCTAGTGCCTGGCCTGGCTTCTCTCCTCCTTCCTCCCTCCTCTTGCCTCCAGCAACTGCCTGCAAACTGTTCCCCTGTTGGCAATCCCTGCTTGTTGCCTCCCTGGTCACCAGTCTATTGTACAGAACTGTACAATCAGTCTAGTTCTCTTACCCATTTCACTCAAGGGTGCCATAATCACAAGCCTTACTCTACAAATGGGCAGCATAAGCATAGATGCATAGTTAGTGTTAACATCCTGACATAGGCCAAATCTAAGTTTTGGGCAGGATTGAAATACTGAAAAGGTGTGATCAATGTCACAGGTTCTAGGAAAACAATCTGACCTAGAATTCTCTCTCCATTGGGTTGCCTTTACCATTTGCTGCAGGGGGCCAGAATGGTTTCTCAGGCCTGTACTGTGATATTATTGCTTGCAAAATATGTAAGAGGGTGTGTCTACATGCACATTAATGTGCCATTGTTACTGTGCATTAAGTTTAGTACCTGTAATAACAGATACAAACTCAATGCACAATGACTGGTGCTACTCTGGAGTAGCACTGGTGCATGGTCTTTTAGTGATGCTAATGTGCAATAGACCAATCCTGTGCATTAGCACAGGTTTTGCTGTGATGCACTAATGTGCAGTAGAATTAGTTTATTGCACAGTTAGTATCTCATATAGACATACCCATAGTGCTCTCAAAGAGTTAGTAGAGTGGCATTTTTCCCTTAGGGCACTTAAAGTCTGCTCCTAGTTTCACTCAAGTAAAAAACTTCCATTGGCACCATGGGGTTAGCTCGATCCTTTAGTACCTTACTGCTTCAGTACTTCTGAGCTCACCATGAGCAAGTGATATCTGTTGCACAGCAACACTATTGGACCTGATGTGTGTAATACTAGCTGGTTGCTAAACACAACTGCACATGATTTTATAAGTGTTTAACAGGCTGAGTTCATGGCAATTGCCAAACAAGTCTATCTGGGCTTACCTACACATGGATTTCATAGATTTCATAGATTTCATAGACATTAGGGCTGGAAGGGACCTCCGAAGATCAAGTCCAGCCCTCTGAACTAGATTTACTCTGATGTAAATTAAGCCAGAGTAAGGGTTTTTGAGCAAGCATCTACACATGTGGAGATTAGGGAGAAGATTTGCACCCAGTTTCCTGCAATAGGCTCCTGCCATGACAGAGGGGAACTCCAGGCTCCCCCTGTGTGCTAGCCCGAGGGCAGGCAGGGAGCACAGGGCCAGGAGACAGCTTTTTCCTGACCCTGAAGGATTGCCTACTGTTGGGGCAGGTACAATTTCTCCCTTTCCTGGCATCAGGGAGCTCCTGACCCTAGCTCCCTGATCAGGGGCAGGGACTTGTAAAGAGCTGTAAGGGAGGGGCAGGTCCCAAACCCCTGGCCTGATCTGCCAGTGGGGCAGCTAGCAGCTAGCTCATTCCTAGATTCCCCACCAGAAGATCAGGGCAGGGGGCTGCAATCTATCCCACCCCTGCAGTTCTTTCCAAGCCTCATGCCTTGATCACCCAACTGGGGCATGGGAATGGGACATGTCTTTAGCCAAGACAGTTCCCAGGCCCTGCCCTACATGCCAGGCAGAGGCTGAGCAGCTTGTTCCCCACCTAGCTCTCCATAAGTGTGGAGCTGGGGGCGGGGGGGGGGGGGAGGAGGGACAGGCTGAGGGGCTTGTTCCCAGTTCAGTTTCATGACTACAAAACTGGGGAAGGAACAGGCTGGGGGACCTGTTCCTCCCCCCACCCCCATCTTCATGAGCATGGAGGGCTTGGAGCTCTCTGCTGACAGAGCAAGGGGACATAATCCCCAGCTTCGCTTCTATGGCAGAGTCTGCCCTGGCAGCAGGCAGCTCCTGAGGGCAGGGAGCAATCTCCCACCCTCTGGTGGATGGATGACTGAGAGATTTTGCTCCTGGTCAAGTGTCTACACAAGCACTAAGGTGCTGTTACATCTTGTAGCAAAACCCCCAGTTTTTCTTCTTCTTTTTTATTGCATTCATTCCCCTTCCCCAACCATTTATGTTTTTTTCTCTCCCTCTCTATTCCCTATAGATAAGTATAAGTAAGCTAAGATGTAGGATAAGCTTTAAATATTTTTATTTTGGTAGCAAGTTTTTGGTTTTGGATATCCACTGTTTTATATTGTATTATTATTAGGTTTGTGTTGATTTTTACTGTTGTATATTGTATTATTGTCATTTTCATATTGATTTTTATTGTTTCATATGGATATTGTATGGTTTAGGCCTGTGTTTGTAAGTGAACCAAAGTCATGTCAATTTTCCATTTTATATGTCAAGTCTCCATCTTGTGTCCTCTGCCCATACATCCCCTGTGTTGCAACTGTATGAGTCACGTATCCCTCCCATATAAATTGGTTCCTGGATGAATAAGTGTGATTGGGAATGACTGAAATACAATGGTAGCAGGCCTCTACTAAATGGCCTGTAACAACTGGGTCGTCACCTTGCATTGATTCATCCAGGAGCCATGGACCTCACCCAGGAACAGAGACAAGAATCCAGCATTTAAAAGACAAAAGACCCTGCAGAACCAGCAACTCTCACCATTACAGACACCTGAAACTGCACATCCCTGCATGGAGCACACATGTTTATTATGCCAGGGGCTGACCCATGCCTGGGCATGCCTTCTGTCATTAGGGTCACACAAGGTCTGCCCGTATAAAAAGGGGCAGTGAAGACAGACCCAGTGGGATGCTCTCTCCATCTGGACCAGCACCATGCCACACCACCTATCCACCCAGAGGCCCTGCCAGCGACCCCTCTCTCGACAACACCTACTGGACAAGAACCCCATTCTAGCCTGGATAGGTAGATATTACCTGCATATCTCCTCCTACAATTTGGACTCTCTCTCTCTTTCTCTCCTCCTGGACTTCAGTGGACTTCAGCCCCTGCACCAAGCCTCTCTAACCCCTGCTGCCAGTGTGTGTGTATGTGTGTGTGTGGGTGGGGGTGCAAAGAAACCAATAAGACATTGTGTCACCATCTCCCCTGTTCAATAAAACCACTGTAATTTGCAACCCCAGGTTGGGTCATATTTTACTGAATCCCGGTCCCTTCCCTAATTTAAATTCCAGAGTCATTCTCTCTCTCTCACTCTCTCTCAGCTCCAGCCTCCCCCTCTGCTAGTTTCTTGATCTCCTTCCAATTTCATCTCCCATTTTCTGCCACCTCTCAGCCTCTCTTTGCTTTCATGCTGACCCTGCTGCCTTTCAGCCTCCTGTGCCATCTACTGCCTTTTCCCTGTGATGTTCTGCTGCCTTTTTCTTATTTCCCACTGCCCTGCCACCTTTCAGTCCCTCCTGCCATTTTTCTTGTGATATTGTGATGTTTTCAGGCTTCCCCAGCATCTTCTGTAGTCATCCCTGCCCCACCCCCACACAGCTTCCCAGATCCTCGTAGCTGTCCTGCAGTTTTCTCCAGCAGCTGGAGCCCTTCTCCAGCTTCCAGCACCTACTGCCACTCCCTGCAACTTCTCTAGCTGTCCCAGAGCCATCCTCTGGCTCCCCACATCCAGAACCCCTCTTTAACACCCACATTTTCCCTTAGCCCCATTTTCCCCTTTCCCTACCTACCTTTTCAGTTTCCCTGTAGCTTTGGCTTCAGGCCCAGCCTCTGTGTCAGCATTGTTTCGCTGTTCTGCAGGCTTTGGGAGTTGTCTTTTAATCAATTAAGATCAATTGACCTGAAGTTATCCCCGAGCCTCTGTTCTTCAGCCCAGGCTCCTGTAGTCTACTGGTTCTAATCCTGGTTCTGGTAACTTTAACTCCCTACACTTCTACTTTCTTAACTTAACCTTTCCCCAGGTATCCCAAGTACACCAAATACATACATACACATCACAACACCCAACTTAGGAATTCACCTGTGTGTATGTGTAGGTGGGTGGTACGTGTGTAAATTAGTGAATACACATATATATACATATACAAATATCATTGCGCATGGTATATAAATTAGTAATCCACGTATGTGTATTGGATGTGCAGGTGTCGGCAACTGGTAACTGATTCTGTCTAAATTTGGTGTGTGTAGTGTGTATGGGCTGTGTCTAACTTCTGGGGTGTATAGTGTATGTCCTTGAATTGGTAATAGGTATGCATGTACCGAGGCTGGTTGGAATGTGTATGTGCCTGAGCCGGTAGTATGTGTGTGTATGCACCTAATTGATTAGTGTGTTTGTATATGTGTGATTGTACACCACGCCCTCCTGTCTAACAGCACAATATTGAGATCCTGAGCATTGGCTTGACCCTTCATGGCAACAGTCTCATGTAAATTTGTTGCTTGCATTTGTAGGTAGCAAATTTACTCAGGATTAGGGAGGTTTACTGTGAAGTAAGCATGTACATTTGTAAGCACACATGTTTACTTCACAGTAAACCATGCTAATATAAAGTTAAGTGCCTCATGTAGATGTGCCCTGAGTTGTATTTACTGCTCTACCTTGCACACATATAGAAACTTCATACACAATAATCGATCACCACATTCTCTTCTGCACCCAAACCAATGTTCCACCAAGAGCAAAATATCCTACCTGCAAACTAATAAATCATTGCTTCATTTAAATCTGCTTCGTGCACAAAACCACATATATTAAATGTAAATGAATATTATTAAAAAGAAAAAAACATGATTTACACAGGCAATGAGGCTCTCAAAAAAGAAAAGAAAAGAAAAGAAAAGAAAAGAACAGCACTGCTATACATTAGAATATATTATATGCTCCCAACATTTAATACTTTCCTTGCACAAATAATGTTATATTGAGACTTTCCCTGTTTAGTTTCATTTTGAAATTGATCTATTACTATCCCAATGATTATACAAATTAGTTAATTAAAGACTTTCAGTAACTAGTATGAGCTATTGGATTTTTATTTGCCTTCTGGAAAGCAGAACATATTATTGAGCTCTTCTTGGATGGTAGGGCTGGATTAGTTCTTCTACTTCCTTTCATTTTTTTATTTTACAGTTCCTCCCTTGAACAATCAGCTTCAGTAACTTGCAATTAGGCTACCAGCTTGATAGGCAATGCATCATCTCCTTTTGCTTCTCTCTCTTTCAACTTCCCCACCTTAACAGTGTTCATTCTACAAGAGACCTGCAGACATTTCCTACTGAGTGACCACAAGTCATCTCAGTGCAACCTTAGTTCACTTAAAAAATCCTAGAAAGGCAGGCAAGCCAATTTAAAAATGACCAGTGGAGTGTCCCATCCACTAAAATCCATCAAGTCATGTTTTAAGTTTTGCTGACTGCAAAGCAAAATGAGACTGGATGATATACACAGACATGCACACGTGTGCGTGCACACACACACAGAGCTAAGCTAAATAAATTGCACAAATATAGTGAATATTTTCATGAACAGATGCAATGAGTTTGGTTCACTGTTTCATATGCCCCCCTCTCTAGTTGCTGACTCACAAAGCATGGGAAGAGCCACCTGCCTTGTCTCCAGCAATGACTAGTACTTGATCCTTGAGAGGTGTCAGTTTCTCTGTAAAGAAGAATTAGAGAATAATGATTCTGTCAAAGAAGTTTCAACATCAGCCCAGGGCAAAGGGCAGCCTATTCCCTGGAACATGAGTGTTTTATATATGACTTCTATCCTAATATAACTTTGAATGTTAATCTTCATGAAAAGGTCCAACTTTCACATCTTCCTAAGCTCTTGGCCTCATTGAGAAGGAATTGGCATGAGCTTCACAAAGTATTATTTGTGTAAGGAAGTTATTGTGTTTAGAGAAGTAACTGGGATGTTCTGTGCCCTGAGCAGCAGCGGTGTACAGGGCAGCAGCAGAAGCTGAGTTGTCAGTGATGATGGCCTAGCCAGTAGCACAGCAGCTGCTCTTTTTGAGCCCCCACCTCCAAGTCAGCACCTGGAGCTGGTGCCCTGATCACCCCCACTTATTTATGCTATTGGTTATCTCATTAATTTTACATAATATTTTTTCATAACACTCTGTCTCCAGGCATTCTATAAATCTGCATTAAAGTTCTTCACAGTCTAGTCTACAACTCCCCCTTAATTCTCTTCTGTTTTTTTTTTATTTTACTAGGTGCATCAGAACATCACTGCTATGGGGACGAAGGCTCCCAGGACGTTTCTTTGTACTGCACTTTGTTGTACCTCCGTCTTCCATTAAGAGAAGTTCCCAGAAAAGTGCAGCCTGTCAAAATTAATGGAAGATGAATCTCATGGGAAAATCTTGCTTTGAATTAACTGCCAAATATTCAAGCTTATAGTTCAACAACTTAGGCCACAAATGTAATAAAAAATAGGCAATTGGTAATATGTCCTGCTTTCAGCTAGGGTACAAATAGCACAAGAACAGTGTGAGTGGTCATATTTGGACAATTAATCTTCTAGCCTTGACTAGTACCTTAGTTGAGAGAAAATTAAAATGTTTCAAAAGAGTTAATGGAAAATGTTTCTTGTATCAGAAAAGTTTTCAACTTTGGATCAACTCAGCTGAGTTGAATATTATTTACCTGAATCCACAGAACTGATTTTGAGGAGAAACGGTCACTTGCCTACAACCTTTTCAGGGGCCACCAGCAAGGACTCGGGGAAAGTCTGTTCACCAGGGCCCCCCTTGGAGTCACTAGGAACAATGGCCACAAGCTGAGGAAGGCTAGGTCTAGGTTAGATATTAGGAAGAACTACTTCACTGTAAGGGTGGCCAGAGCCTGGAATAGGCTTCCCAGAGATGTGGTGCTCTCACCTTCCCTGGAAATCTTCAAGAGGAGACTGGATAGGCACCTGGATGTGGTTTTATGACCCCTGCCACTCCCAGTGCTTCTTCCTGCCCACAGCAGGGGGTCGGACTAGATGATCTGTCTAGGTCCCTTCTGACTCATTGATTTTATGATTCTATGATCAATTTCTGGTTTGAGGTTTGACATTTCAATCCAAAATTTTCCCACTAGATCCCATGGCTACACAATGAAGTTTGGAGAGGAGTAGGTAGCGGTTTCACTTGATGCATCCAAACCAAGCATTTCAAAAAGTTCCTTGAAAGGGGAGAAACCAGAATGTGACTGATCAGTGTCTCTCTGGCAAACATTCATATATTATTCTCAACACTGAGGAGAGAGACCTTCAAACTGTTTCTGAAAAGGATTGATAAGAGGGTGTTGCTTTAAATTTCCTCAAATCATCTTAAAGGAAGTAAGACCATGCTTGTTTTAATTCTTCCTTTTCATATTTGGAATCCTTTTCATATTCAGCATCTTCAATGGTCAGTTTATCCAGTAGCATAACCTAGGGAAGGGGTGAGCAGGACACCAGCCTTGAGTGCCAGCTTGGAAGGGGAATGAGAATGGAGGCCCACTGTTGTAGCAGTAGCCAGGGGCATGGGCATTGCACTTCTATAGTAGCAGAAACAACCAGGTGGGAAACCACACTATAGCAACACTAGTAGAGGACTTTTTTCAGTCCCCAGAGCAGGTAATATCCCATTTTCCCACTTTTCTCGCTCCCCACTTCCACCCTTCCACAAAAGTACATTCTTCCCCTCTAGCACTCAGTGGCACCTTTTGCCTTCCCACTTTCCAGAAGGATGTGCCCAGGGTGCAAACCCTACTAGTTACACTTCTGACTGTTCAGAGGCATTTGGAAGACTCTTCCTTCCATGTCCCATGATTCACACCAATAAAGAATTCACAGTCCCATTAATTCACCATATAGCAAATCAGAATATCTTAGTGCTCTGTTCATAGGGGCTAGGGATAGACATTTCAAATGCTGGAGCCTGAACGGATTCAACTTTTTAAGGTTTGTCTAACCTGCCTAGATTGAACTAGTTTGCAACTGGACAGATATTGCCTCTGGACTGAGGACATGCAGATACATGCCTGCAGCCATTCAAGCCAAGCACCAGGAGGTGCTAGAGTACATCCTCAGCTGAAGAGAAGCTGTGGAGTAAAGTGGCCAGAGACATGGTTGAAATGCCCTCTCCCTGTCTCAGGGACCCAAGCCAGGGTCTGCTGGGTGCTCCCCCCTTGCTGTTGCATTGGCAGAGGCATGGCCAGAAATGGGCTGGCATGTCCCTCTGAGGAAGAGGGGGCAGAGAGGGAGGTTATTTTCCCTCTTCCCTGTCAGCCCTCAGGGCACTGCAGCAGGATCGGCCCACCATGATTGCTGTCACCACCACTTGGTGCCTGCATGGGGTGAATGGAGGGATAAACCCACTCCTGCTCCCTCTGCCAGATGCCAGAGGGAGGGGGAAATAATACCCCTCCCTGTTCTCCTGTCAGCCAGCCTCTGGTCATGCCCCTGCCCTCCCACTGGAGTGGCAAGGGCGCAGCGATCTTGACAAGGGCAGCAGCCCCTGTCCTGGTGTCCAGGGAGTGTAAGTCTCTCCCTGGGAGGGGCTATGAGTAGGGGTCAGAACTGCTGCAGTCTGTGCAGGACAAGCAGCAGCACCAGAGCTCAGAGGGGGGGATAGCCCTTCAAACTTTCCTAGCACCACTGCCACCACTCCCCCCACTCAGTCCATAGCAGCTTTCCCCACCCCGAACCACAGCCCTCCCTCCAGGAAGAGGCTTACACTCCAGGACACCATGACATGGGCTGCTGCCCCCGTCATGGTCCCTTCCTGCCTTGACACTCCAGCGGAAGCAGTGGGGTATGGCCAGAGCCTAGCTGGCAGGGCCTATTAGCTGGGGGAGCAGAGAGGGGAGTTATTTCCCCCTTCCTCTGGCATGTGGTTGAGGGGGAAGGAGCGGGTTATCCCATGGCTCTCCCTGCACAGTGGTGGGGCATTCGGTGGCTGCAGCAGTGGGGACATGGCTGGTGGCAGTCAAGGTGGGCAGACCCCATTGTGGACCCCCAGGGACAGAGTGGGGAAGTAACCCCCCACCCTATTCTCCCCGCTGGAGTGGCAAGGGGGAGGGACTGTGACTGGGGAAGCAGCACCTGTCATGGTACCCTGTGGTGTGAGAGTCTTCCCATTTCAGGGCTGTGCTGCAGGGTAGGGAAAACTGCTGTGGACTGTGCAGGGGGAGCGGCAGTGCTAGGGGGTATGGAGGATACGGCCCCCTCTGAGCACTAGTGCCACCAATTGTCCTCCACAGTGCATGGCAGCTCTGACCCCCTGCTTGTCCCCCCCCCCCCCCCCACCAGAAAGAGACTCACATTTCCCAGGCAGCATGGCAAGGGCTGCTGCCCCCATCCAGGGCCCTGTCTTTTGTTGCTCCACCAGCAGGGGTAGGGGCAAGGCAAGAGCCCACCTGTCAGAGCCCCTTAGGTGGTGGGGCAGGAAGGGGGATTATTCCCTCTTCCCTCTGATGTCTGGTGAAGGGGGCAGGAGGGAGCTTATCACACTGCTTGACCCTTGCAGGGAGCGAGAAGCACCATTCAGGACTGGAAGACCCTGCTGTGGTCCCCTGAGGGTGGAGGGGGGAGTAACTCCCCTTCCTTCCCCCACCTGCCTAAAGAGGCCATGATGACAAGAATTTGGTCATGTCCTTACTGATGCAGCAGTGAGGGAGGAGCTCCCAGCAGACCCTGTCTCAGGTCCTTGGGACAGGGAAGGGGGAATTCAACCCACTTCCTGGCCAGTTCACACCAGGATACTGCTGGGGCTGGCCATGCCCCTTCTGCTGGAGCAGTCAGTGAAGAAATGCAAGTCCGTGTTGGTGGAACAGGGGAGGAAGGTGGGGAATGGACCTCTTCCCTGCTCCCTTCCAAGGCCAGTGTCTGGCCAGGCCTCTGCCCCTGCTTGTCCCTGCTTTGGCTATGGAGCAGGGAGGTGGGGGCAGCTCTACTCTGCTGGAACAGAGAGCACAGCCCAGAGAGAATCCCAGGATGCAGAGAAACTCTGGTTTAACTTAAACCAGGAAGGGGTGTGGGACAGAAGTTGCATAAACCAGTTTGAGCTCAATGAGTTAAGTCTGATTCTCCATTCAACCAGTTTTATCTCAAATCAGTTTCAGCCATTTTTAAACTGTGCACTGAAGTTATGTTCTGTTACTGGTTTGGACTGGTTTCTGATCACTTAAACTAGTTTATGTGTAATGTCTGTCCCTAGCTTAAATAAGAAAATCTGTCCTCAAAAGAGGAAATAGAGAAAAAATAATATTTTGTGATATAGAAGAATGAACTTTTTCATCAGTGGTTTAGAAGAGGTGAACCATGGTTCTCATCTTTCTGAGATGTCTTGGGGGTCCAGATCCTCAAAGATATTTAAGTGACTTGTTCCTGTTAGTACCTAAGTATTAAAGTTGTGAGCTGATGACACCAGTCACTGTGAGTAAGGATGTAAATATCTAGCCCTTAAAAATCATTTAGCAAAAAGGTACATGGAAATGGTTGCTTCTTCTTGGTAAAGGATTAGAATGTTCTTAGGTCTGACTTGAGGCTGTCAAGATGGCAGCTTTCTACTTTATTATTTTTGGAAACAAATGCCATGATAGCAACGACATTGTCCTGCTTCTCTGCCATATTTTCATCTAGATTTTTTTTCCTTTCCTTCCCCCATTTAACAGAAGCTTAATGTTAAAGTGCTAGCTGCAGGCCCGGGTTCTGCCTTGTAATGACAAATGGATAAACTCAGAGCAAGATGATTTCTGAAATAAGAATGGATTTTTCAAATTGACAAGTCATTGCTGGAAGTCCATTTCTCATTGTTAGGGATGCACTGGGGCATAAATGGCCTAAAGTACTGTAGGAGGATTCCTTGCTTATGACTCTGCTTTGCCAATAACAGAACTAACTTAAGGGCAATTGACCAACTGTCTATGTGGTTTGCCAACTAGGTAGTGATTGTGTTGCTGTCAGTCCAACCATAAGCAAAGGTAATATGGCCCTGATAAATAAGGCTGTCAACTAAGTTGTAATGCCAGACTTGCAGCTGATTTAATGTAACTTTAGGTAGGCAAAATGTGTTCTCTAGGATCTGCTTCTCATTTACACTAAGGCATCTTTATTCCTATGGGCTCCATGCCAGTATGATATGAAGGGGCATTAAGGTAAAGTAGCTTCTATTCCCTTGTGGTTCAGTTTCCCCATTTGTACAGCAGTAGAAAAGAAAAGTATGTAAAAATTAATTAATGTTTGAAATGTATTGTCTATGTGCATTTATATACTACAGTTATGAACCAAATTTAACCATGGCATTGACCAATGGGCCCACGGACAGGAGTCATTTCAGAGTAGACTAATTAGCTCCCCAGTAAATGTCACTTGTCTACACATGTGTCCCTATTTGGCTGAAGTAAACTAATTAACTCTGCAGCAGGATAGTATTTGTAAATGAAAGTATCAAACTACCGCAGATATTTTTTTTACTTTTCATCAGTGCACATGTAGACACTGCCCCAGCTATCTGGGACATGAGGGTGATTCAGTGTGGGGGCTACCTGCCAGCTAGCTCTACACCAAAGCACCCTTGTGCCCTAGACAGCCCCTCCACAGCAAATTGAACTGGGTGGGGGAAAAAGCCCTGGGCTGGAAAGCTGACCCCCAGAGCCCCCTGCCATCTAGGACTGCTTTTAAATTAAAATGGTGAGTTTTTATTTGAATTTTTCCATCATGTTATATCAGGGGTGGGCAAAATATGGCCCACAGGCTGCCCTAGCACAGGAAGCTCAGGTAAGGGTGGAGAGGGGGGAAAGGCAGGGAAAGAGCTGTTGCAGAGCACAGGGAAAAGCAGCTCCTCCCCCACCTCATGGTTGGCACTCCCTGCTGCAGCCACACATGGGCTGCAACCAGCTGCAGCATGGGGCACTGGCCAAGGGGTGGGCAAGGGGCCTCCACGCTCAGCACCAGTTTGTAACCTGGCTGCACACTGGCTTTGGGCTTGCCCTTCAGGGCTGCACCACAGTGGCAACAGCTGTGGCCCCCTGACTTTCCATGCTGGACAGCATTTGCTGTTGCTGCCTGCCCAGAGCTTGTGCCATGGTAGGCAGTGGTGAGGCTGCCACTGCCACTGCCACCTCTGTGCTGCCCAGCGTGTGAGCTCCAGGTGGGCAGCAGCATCAAACACTGCCCAACTCAGCAAGTGGGGGGGGGGGGGAGCTGCAGCTGCTCCCGCTGCAGTGCAGCCCTGACAGGTGAGCTCAGAGCCAGCATGGGGCCCAGGCTGGAAGTGGGGTGGGTTACAAGCTGGTGCTGAGTGCAGAAGAAAAGTGGCCCCGTGCCCAACCCGTGGCTGGTGCCCCACACTGCAGCTGCTCACAGCCCATGTGGGGCTGCCTGTGTTTGCTCAGAACAGCCCCACGTGTGCTGTGAGCAGCTGCATCAGGGAAGGCAAGCCATGAGATAGGGGAGGGGCCACTTTTCCCCATGCTCTGCACTGGCTCCTTCCCTGCCGGCGAGCAGGGGATTGGGACTGTCTGCTGCCCACCCCCACCTGTACTGCAGGGCTGGCACTGGGAGTGAGCAGGCGTGGGAGCACAGGGCCAGCACCAGCAGGGCCCAGAGCAGGGTGGCAGGGGTACAGGGTCCCAGCTGGCAGGGGCTATATGGATCCAGGCCAGCTCCCCCCTCTCCCTTGTGGTGTAGCCCAACCCAGCTCCACAGACCCCTGCCATCCTGCATCCTGCTCTGGGCTCCACCGGTGCTGGGCCTGGGACATTGGTTCCAAGACATTGGGACATTGGTCCCAAGATGGTGGTCAGGGGGTAGGGCACCTGTCAAGGGGCAGGGCTGCCCATGTGGCCCTTGACAGCTTGCCAAAACTGGGTAAGTGGCCCTCCACCTGAAATAATTTCCTGCCCCTGTGTTACAGCAAGGGGCCTTTTAGCGTGACAATATTTGGATCTTGGAGAGCACTGGATTTGCAGCTGAATAAAAAGACTATAACCTGTCACCTAGCAAAAGCTGCTGACCTCAAGGCAGAATGATATATTAAAAGTAACATTGCAAGATGCTTAGGCAAGCATTTTCCTAATAATATAGTAGTGTTGTAAAATATATATAGCTCATTATGTATTGTTAGAAAATAAAGCAGATTTTGCTTATGCTAAGCCAGTCATTTGTTTATGGTAAGTAACCATCTTAAGTATGTCAACCATTTTCAAGTGAGTCTGTGCTAATGAGTAACAGGATCCATGAGCAATTGAATCACCATCTCCCTAGACATTGGGCGCCTCATGGAGTCAGGGTCTAACAGGGCCTAATCCTTTTTTCTTGTTGATCAAAGCCAGAGCCTGCCTATGACCAGAGGGTGAACTGCCAGTGGACTGAGTGGACCCTGAGCTGCAGGGAGGTCCTGGTCCTTCCCTCAGAGGTGGTGGTGCCTGCCATGTCCACCTGGGCAGGCTGCTAGTGGTGTGGGTGCTGCCCCAGTTTGGAGGCAGCACGAAGCCTGATCCAACTCTTCCCCAAGTCTGTCCAGGGAACAGCACCCGGTGAGCTTTTAGTTGGCAGGCTCAGGGAAGAGTTGGATCAGGCTGGGTACTGGGGCAGCACCAACCTGCTAGCATCCTGCCTGGGCAGCCCCAGCCCCAGAGGGTACTGCCACCGCAGAGGGAAGGACCAGGCCCCCCTTCTTGGCCTGCTGGCAGCTCACCCCCTGGCTATGGGAGAGGTGGGCAGGACCCACCAGAAAAAAAAAGAAAGATCAGGCGCCTTCACCACTTCTCCCTTTAGTAGGCTCCTGCAGTGAGCAGGAGGAACAGGATGGATTGCAATAGGCTCCTGCTGTGGTCACAAGAGGAATGGGATGGATTGTCCCGGGGCATCACAAAAAGGTGGCAGAAGGCAGAAGGGCAGCAGGGTTTTCTAGTGACTGTACAAGGTGGTAGGGCTGGTGCACAGGGCACTGGAAGCCCAGGCCATCTTAGGGAAATGTTGAATCAGGCACCTCTGAGCTGGGGCAACACCTGGCCAGCTAGCAGCCCGCCTGGGCGTCCGGCATTCTGTACACCATCCCCACCACCTTCTCCCACCATCAGCACTCCAGCCACCCTCCTGCCACCTTCCCATGCTGCCATAGGGGCAAGCCAGCCCATTCCTGGGTGTCCCCGGGCATCCTACCAGCCGCAGGAGCCTGGTGGAGGAAGAAGCTGTGAAGGCCTGATACTTTTTCACTGAGAAGCCTGTCTGCCTCTCCCACAGCCAGGGGGTGAGCTGACAGCTGCGTCATTGCAATTTGCAACATCGCAAAATGAATGACATTGGGATGTAGTTTAGTTTGCAATGATGCAAACTCATTTAAAACCCCCAAAACTCTTGCATATGTACAGTGTGATGCCATTGAGCTACACAAAGTGACATTTTCATTATGTGTGCATGGTAATGGTGTCATGTGTACATGTGCCCTAGAAGTCTAACAATGCAGTTTAAGAAACACTCCTTCCTGCAATCAAATAAAGCAGTATAGATACAACTAATTATAGCAAAAGAGCCTTAATAGCTGTTCAATAAAGGGAGATTTTTATTACCATGTTTTTCCTTTCTTTAAAGATATTTTACACTTTCTAAGTGACTTTGTCACAGTTCTGCTAGTTCTCTGGTGAGAAGGCTATGTGTTCCAATAGAAGGTTTTAGCTGACCTCTGAAAAATCTACACAAGAAATTTGGTGATTGTACAGAGCAGTGGAAACCTTTCGTATTCTGTATCTTGCAAAGTGTAATGTGATAAGTATAATCACTGTTCTGCTGTTTGTTTGTTAGTTTTGAAACATCTATGAATTTAGAGTAGTATTCAATTAATAGTGAATAGGTTGTTTTGTCAAAAGCAATTAAGTCCCTCTTCTAGCCTGTGTGATGGTCTCAGTGGAATTTCATATTCCAGCTTGGTTGCCATTTCTATATTATAGAATTATTCTGCTGTTCATTTGCATTTTGCTCCAGTACCCATTTTTGTATTTAATGTTTAATTTAAAGTCAGAAACAGCTTCTGACATATCTAGTAGGATGTCTCTGTCACTGTTCTTCAAATACATATATGTACTTGGTTTAACTGCACGCAATACCTTTAAAAGATTATTTTTCCGATGGTTTTATGGGATGTTTGATAAAACATAAGACAATTTTTCAGGTTGTGTTCTTGAACACCTGTAGGGTAAAATTGCCCTGCATGCAGGGGGCTTATACAAAAGCTATACGCTACTGAAATCCCATTTAGGTTTTCAAAATACACCAAAGTGAAATGTAAATGGTGCAGAACTTTCATTGCCCTCCACAGAAGATGTGTGTATAAAAGGGTTGCAGGAATGAGATCCACCTGATGAAGAGAGGGAAAAGCATCTTCATAGATAGGCTCACTAACCTAGTGAGGAGGGCTTTAAACTAGGTTTTGTGGATGCAGGGACACCAGGGGATGTGGTATACCTTGACTTTAGCAAGGCTTTTGATACAGTCTCCCACAATATTCTCACAGGCAAACTAAGGAAATATGTACCATATGAAGGGATTGTGAGGTGGATAGAAACTGGCTGAAGCATCGGGCTCAGTGGATAGTAATCAATAGTTCAATGTTTAGTTCATAGCCAGTATCAAGTAGAGTACCTCAGGGACTGGTCCCTCCAAACTGTGCTGCCAGGTGCAGTAGGCAGAGCTGAACTTGCCTGTGAAGACTGAAGTGAAAAAAGCATTGAGTACTTCAGCCTTTTCCTCATCATCTGTCACTAAGGTGCCTCCCCCATTCAGTAAGGGACCCACACATTCCCTGATCTTCCTCTTGTTACTGACATGTAGAAACCCTTCTCATTACCATTCATATGTCTTGCTAGCTGCAACTCCAATTGTGCTTTGGCCTTCATGACTTCATCCCTGCATGCTGGAGCAATACTCTTATATTCCTCGCTAGTTGCTTTCCAAGTTTTCACTTCTTATAAGCTTCCTTTTTGTGATTTAGTTTATTGAAGAGTTTCCTGCTAATCTCTGTGGTTGGAGCATTTACCTAGGATATAGAAGATCCATGTTCAATTCTCTCCTTTCCCTGAGGGGATTTGAACCCATATCCCCTTCCTCACAGGAAAACACTGAAATCATTACATTGTGTGGGGAGAAGGGAGGAGGAAGGTATCTCTAATTGCGTGTTTGTGTTGCATTTCTTTGTTGAAGAAACATTCACTGCTCTTGGCTCCCAAGCAAGTGTTGTAACCACCAGGCAGAGTCAATAAGACTGATGGTGCCAAAGAATGATTATTTAAATATTTCACGCACAATACTACAGCTACAACAGAAGAAGCTCCCTCCCCTCGAGATGTGCATAACATAGTGGTTTCAACTAGAGCTGTGCAAAATTTTGCAGCCAGTTTTGTTTCAACACTGTTTTGACCCCTTTCAAGGTTGAAACAGCAAAATTGAAATGGAACAGATATAGTCAAAACAGCCTCAAAAGACATCGAGGCAAGTCTAAATGTTTTGCCCTTTCGATGCTGTTTCAACATTTCATCCATAGGCTATAATGGGGAAGGACAAAACAGCCTATAACTTTGTCATTTCTGGCCTGATTTGGATGAAACTTGCAGAAATGGTAGCCCCTGCTGAGGCCATAAAGCCTGACAAGTTTCAAGGAGACAGGCGCAGGGGTTTGGGGAAAACTATACCTCAAGCTGTGGACAAGCAAAACTCATGACATGGGTGACAATGTGTGTGTTAAGGCACAGCAGAATGAATGCTGCAGGCCTGCTAGCCCCTATGAAGCCACAAAGTCTGCCAGCTGTCAAGGAGATAGGTGCAGGGGCTTCTGGGTTTTGGGGCTGTGCACCTCCAGCTGCTGACGGGCAAAACTTGTGTCATGGGTGCTTCTGCAACTGTGTCTGACTTGGGGCACAGAGGGTGGGGGTGGGGGGGGCAGGAAACTACTGCAGGCCTGGCTGCTAGCCTCTACAAAGGCCACAAAGTCAAGGAGATAGGTGCAGGGGGGTTCTGGGGCCCTGCACCCCTAGCTGCTGACAGGCAACACTCATGACATGAGAGTAGTATATAGGGTACACATCTTGTCAAACTGACAAGCCTCGCCCACTGGCAGGTGCCCCGCCACTTTGACCCCGCCCCTGACCCCACCCTAGCTACACCCAAACCCCGCCCCTTGCCATTTTGGCTACTATCTTGGCCTCCATCTTGTGGCCGGAAGTTCCGCCCCCTAACTACTGACCTTTGCCACTGGAAACTCCATCCTGAACTCCCTGGAAGCCATGCTGGTGGCCATCTTGGCCACCATTTTGCATCCCAGAACACCCTGTTCCCATCACATGGCCTGTGACATCAGAATGGTGTCCTTAACTGGGAAACTCCTTAAGTGGGAAACTCCTCCACCCAAGAATGCCACTGAGCCAATAGGGGGGGGCAAGTATAGGGGTGGGGGTTGAAGCAGTGTAGAACAGTTTATTGCAAGTATAAAACTTTACATGCTAATCCACTTGCTTTCAGAGACAACCTTTTGCTTGTTTGGTGATGGTGCTTCTTGGCCTACAGCAGTAGGCCAAGAATAGGGAACGGTCATTCATATGCTTACCAGCAGTCTGTACCAGCTGCATATATTCTTTCACACAGTTACTATTCTCAAAATCAGGTTGTAGCAGTTTTGCTGGGATTTGTTCTACATCAACATACAGGGCAACAAAATTAATATTGTAAGGTTTAAAGTTGAAGGGGTTGTTAGAATAGTTCCTGCTAAAGGCATCATTATCCACAAACCGGATTACAACGAGCTTGGGCAACTGTCCCGAAAACAGATTCTCCTGATTACTGACCCGACTGCCAGCAGGGATGCTAAACACTTTCAGACTTGTGCAATCTATGGGGTATTTAGCATTGGCTGTAAGCAAGGCCTCTGCATGATCCAACAGGACACCCTGAGCCACCTTCACTTTCTTCACAAAAAGTGAGGCATACGTGATTTGTAGTTTACATTGTCCAACTGCTGGGTCGCTCAACAAACAGAAGGTGCCTTTACTGCAAGTCAGTTTAATTTTCACATCCACGCCATTCAGCAAAAGTTTTTCTTGAAAAAACAAATCACTGTGGAGGTGGCCTAGCAGCTCTACCTTTCTGCTCCCAGCAGTCAGGCTTGCCCATCTCCTAAACCCATGGTTATTACCATCCAGGGCGACCACTGCATGTTGTCCGGGGATGACTGTAAAACAGACCAGCCGAAAACAGAGTGGCGAGTTCAGAGTGGCCAAGATCACTGTAGTTGAGCACTGATTCAATGAAGGCTCTGTAGAGGTAACAGTAGTTGCTCTGGCTTATGAGATGATCTCCCAGAGTGACATCCAGCTGGCTGAAAATAGAGGCTAAGGGGTAATTCACTAGCCCCACTGCAGCCCCATCATCAAGATCAGTTCCATCACCTTTTACAAACTTCCAACAAAGGTACAGCAATGTGTTGTTCAAATCCATATCATTTTTGCCATTCCCAGCAATGAAAAAGTCAAGGGGGGCAGACTTTGTAATAGGTGAGAGTCGGGGGGGTCTCAATGTACAGACTTTTCTCAATGTTGGTCTGTGTGGGGCATATTTGAAACAAATCCAGCTCAGATTTGTACACTCTTTGGATCCAACATGAACAAAAGCCATGGCACTTAATATATATTTCTTTTTCTTCCAGGAGAGCACCCCTTCTTCCTCCCAGTCAGCTGCTTCTTGGTCTTTTGTTTCTGTCTGACCTGGCGCCTTAGTTTCTTTCTTTTAAGGGGTTGGGGTGGGCCTGTACACAGGGGATGTTATGCAGCTCTCTTTCTTTTAAGGCTCCTTTTTTTAATATACACAAGACCAGACCTGCCCTGATTTGTTGACCGGCCCACCTTATCCAAAACAGCTTGGGAGATGTGGCCAATCACATCCTGGGCTATGTTTTGAGCTGTGTTCTTAACATGGGGTTTAATAATCTCCAGGCCCCTTTTCAAAAGAGGGAGGCTTTTCTAAACAGACTGCGGAATATGCCCCCCACACCAGCCCCATGCACCATGGGCATCCCCTGATAACCAAGGGAGACTATCCCAGCTTGAGCTTTGTAATAATTTCTGTACAAGGATGGATCACCATAATTTTTTACCACCACCATTGTGCTTTTTCTTATTTCAAAACACCAAAGTCCTTCGGGGACGCAGGTGGAGCTTAATGATCACCTTGCTAAAACAAAATGAGATATGTCTATTCTGAACCGTCTTTATTTCAATGCTAATTGTGTCAATGTGGTGCTGGCTCATGGGGACATAATGCAGCTTGTCATATGTGATAGTGACAAACTCATTTTTTCCATGGGTAGCAGCATACCAAGGGAACCAAAAAGTCCCCAACAATCTGGTGTTCAACAATGTCAGTGTAGAGGTACAATGAATTGAATCCTTTGGTAATATCAGCTGTAACAGGTTTTTTTTAACAGTGGACCTGGGTAGTAACCCCAAAATATAGGCTAGTTCACCATCAGTAGAAAAAGCATAAGAGTTATCATTGGCTTTCAGTCTAATTTTTCTTCTCGCTTGATCATAGAAGATAACTAATTCAGGCGGGGTAGGGTTACTGGCCATGATATCATTCATAAGATCCAACAACTCTGTTGTGGATGAAAAATATCCCCAGCACAGGACATATCCCCATTTCTTACCTTCAGAAAAGATTTCAAAAGGTGTGTCTTCATTGATGTTGTTCTAGCTGTGCGGGTATTGTATTTCTGCTAACCCTACCTCCCGTTTCCCTAAAAGATCCAGAGGTTTAAGCAGCTGTATGGTAAAGTTTGAGATGGTGCTCTGCGGGAAAACCTTGGCACAGGCATTACTGGGTAAAGTGATGTAAAAACCACCGTTGCTCATCTTGCTTTTTCAGCAGCAGTAATACCTTGTCTTTTATTCTAAATGTTACAGGTTTGGGAGGCTTCTACCCAGCTATTAAATTTAGCTGGCCACCCTAACCATTTCACAAGTAACTGTTTCTTTCTCCCCTTTCCTTTCTGTGCTAGGACTTTTTCAATCCTGTAAACTTTGTCCTGTTTTGGGTTCACTTTCTGTAATTCTTCAGGATAAGAAGAACCCTCGATTGGCTCATCTTTGTAATCTTTTAGGTGGTAGAGTGGGGTCTGCACTCACTTAATGCCTTCATCCACTATGAAAATTTCATCGGTGAATGTTTGTTCATAACCTTTTTCAAATCTCCCTTTGGTTCTAGACACCCTCACATGGTCTCCTTTTCTGAACAGGGATGTTGCTGTTTTTTTTTTTTTTAAATAATCTCTGTACACTGTTTTCCACACATGGGGAGAGTTTGAGGAGTTCACATCAACAGGCCTGGCCTGGATAGTTTTGTGAAAGCTGTGGTTGTAGCTCTTTAGAAACACTGGTAACACATCAATGTAGCGAAAGGTGTTGTGGGCTGTAAAATACCTCCACATCTTTGATTTTAATGTTCTATTAAACCTTTCTACAACTGCTGCTTTCATTTCATTATTTGTAACAAAATGGTGGACATTATACTCTTTTAGCAGTTTGCTTAAAGACTTATTTAGTTTTTCAGGCACGCAGCCCATTGAGAAAATGAATTTAAAGGCCTTGGATATTTCACCTGCCGATTTGTCTTTTAGACTCAAGGCTCAGGCATGCTTGGATAATATGTCTATCACTGTTAAGATGTACTTAAAACCACTGTTGTGTTTGGAGAACTGTTGCATATCCACCAGATCTGCCTGCCATTGTGCATCCACATCTGAAACAACAGTCTTGTTTCTTTTAAAATGTCTTCTTGCTGGGTGTATAGGGTGTAAGCATTCTGATCTGAAAGCCAGGCAGTTACCTGGCTTCTATTCAGATTCTTATTCTGACTTTCAGCTGCTTCAAAAAGTGAGTTCACCCTACCAAAACTACCCGCTACCCCAGGGGTGTAATAAATTTCCTTTAACAAAACCCCCCCTGCAGACATGACCGGTAACCATATCCACCACACCAACACACTTATGGAGGATTTAAAGGCCAGACAACAAATTTAAATTGTAGCAAAACAAGATTTACTAGTGAAAAGTAGCATATACAGAGTTATCCAGAAAGCTGCCCCCTCCAAAATAATTCTAGACTAGTTACCTCAGCAGAGTCTTTGGGGTTTAGGTTGTCTGCCACTCCCAGGCTCTCTGCCTGTGGCTCTGATGCAGTCTGTTGGGGGTCTGCCACGGTCCCCAGATCTGTTTTTGGGAGTCTGGGAATCTGTCTCAACCACTGAGATCTCACCCATAGTGCTGCTGAGAGAGGTCTGAACAGTGCCTGAGGCTTCTAAAGCATAAGAATCCGTATTTGCTTCTCCCTGTATTAGCGTGGTCTCAGAAAACACACAGGCTGGTTTGGAGGGTTTTCCCAGCAGGATTTAGACAAGGGGCAGGCCAGGGACTGCCAGGCTAGGTCCCACCCCCCCACCCCTATACTTGCCCCCACCCCTATACTTGGCTCAGCAGTGTTCTTGGAGGGAGAATTTTCCTGGGTAAGGAGTGACCGTTCTGATGTCACAGGCCATGTGATGGGGACAGGGTGTTCTGGGATGCAACATGGCAGTCAAGATGGCCACCAACATGGCTGCCAGGGGAGTTGGGGTGAAGTTTCCAGTGGCAAAGGTCAGGGGTTAGGGGTGGGACTTCTGGCCGCAAGATGGTGGCCAAGATAGCAGGGCAGGGCATGCCTAGGGGGTGAGGTTGGGGTGGAGCTAAGGGAAGGGTCAGGGTGGGGTCAAGGGGATGGGGCACCTGTCAGTGGGTGGGGCTTGTCAATTTGACAAGATGTGTACCCTATATACTACTCATGGGTGCTTGTGCAACTGACTGTCTCTGTCTTGAGGCAGATGCAGTTCCTGGCTCTGTATTGATTCTTTCCTCTCCTTAGTCTGTGGTTTTGTAGGTGTTAATCCTTGCTCATTAACTCACTATCCTCACTAGCTACTATGTATTGAGCTGGTCCCTGAGTGAATCATGATTGATTGCATAACACAGTAGCTAGCTAGCACAAGGACCTATGTCTTGAGTTTTTCCTATCAGCAGCTAAGGGTGCAGAGCCCCAGAACCCCCCACGCACCTATCTCCTTAACAGCTGGCAGGCTTTGTGGCCACAGTAGGGCCTAGCAGTCAGGCCTGCAGTAGTTTCCCCCCACTCATGACCCAAGACAGACACAGTTGCACAAGCACCAATGACACAAGTTTTGCCTGTCAGTAGCTAGAGGTGCAGGGCCCCAGAACCCAGAAGCCCCTCCACCTATCTCCTTGAAAGCTGGCAGGCTTCATGGCCTCATCAGGGGCTAGCATACCTGCAGCTTTCACCCTGCTGAGACTTAACACACACAGTGTCACCCATGTCATGAGTTTTGCTTGTCCACAGCTTGAGGTACAGTTTCCCCCAAACCTCAGCACCTATCTTCTTGAAATCTGGCAGGCTTCATGGCCTCATCAGGGGCTAGCATACCTGCAGCTTTCACCCTGCTGAGACTTAACACACACAGTGTCACCCATGTCATGAGTTTTGCTTGTCCACAGCTTGAGGTACAGTTTCCCCCAAACCTCAGCACCTATCTTCTTGAAATCTGGCAGGCTTCATGGCCTCTACAGGGGCTAGCAAACCTGTAGTTTTGACCCCACTGTGGCTTAACACATACACGTGATATAAGTTTTGCTTTCAGAAATTTTGGGTGCTGTTTCCCCCAAGTGCTCACACCTATCTCCTTGAAGCTTGGCAGGCATTGTGGCCTCAGCAGGGGCTAGCATGTCTGCAGTTTTGACCCCACTGTGGCTTAATACTTACACGTGACACAAGTTTGCTTTCAAAATTTTGGGGTGTAGTTTCCCTGAACCCCCTGCACCTATCTACTTTGAAACTTGGCAGACTTCATGCCCTGAGAAAGGACTACCATTCTTGCAAGTTTCATCCAAATCAAGAGATAAATGACAAAGTATAGGCTGTTTTGTCCTTCCCCATTATACCTTTTGGGCAAAACGTTGAAACAGTTTTGTCATTTCAACCCTGTTTCAACAGAACAAAATGTAACAGCATTTTCGAATCAAAACATATTCTAAACAAAATGCTGTTCTGTTGAAACACTGCTGTTTCACACAGGCCTAGTTTCAACATTCAGCAGAGAAGCAGGACTTTAAGTTCACATACACATAGGACAGGGATTTGAACAAGAACCCCCCCACCTCACACGATAGTATTTTAATTGTCATTCATGGCATGTTCTGAGATGGGGATCCTGTGTTCTCTCCTGTTGGAGCTATTTCACATTGCATGGGATACCTGCAAGAGAACAAGAGTGAACCCTAGCTTGGTGGAGGAACACTCATCCAGGCAGTGCGACACTTGAGTTCTAGTCTCTGGTTGAGGGAATAGTGTCAACAGGAAAAAGGAACACCTGCTTTCGTTTCTCTCCCTTGTTATGCACTGACTGTACTGAGTACTGTGTGATGTGCATTCAGATCCACACAGGCAGAGGTGGGAATTGAATTTGTATCTCTGACACCATGGGTGAACTTCCTAAGCACTGGACTACTGAGAAAAAAGGGGAAACAGTATCCAAGTATATGAATTTAGCCCTATGACCCTATTTTTTCATAGTTAAAACTATTCCATGAATTTAAATCAATATTTTAATAATTTTAGAACAACTGAAACAACATCTTTGGTAAACTCAGTATGAAATTTCATAGGAAAAAAAAGACTGTTGTATGACTCCTGTAAGCCTCATTAGGAACAAGGTACAAAATTTAAATCCAGAGCTCTAACATGCCAAAGAATGAGGTTTGATTCAGACCTTATCTGCATGTCATATGGCTTCCCCTTCCTTGGTTGTATGCTGTAAAGAACAGTTTCCAGAACTCTGGGAAGTCTCTGCCATCTGTTAATTCAATAATTTCCTAATGTTGTAATACACACACATTTT
The DNA here is from genome assembly GCF_052110815.1 of Crocodylus siamensis. NCBI lineage: Eukaryota > Metazoa > Chordata > Crocodylia > Crocodylidae > Crocodylus > Crocodylus siamensis. Next base: position 47,487,840 of record NC_143404.1, read on the forward strand.
AATTGAGCTGTTCCCCAGTTCCCATCACAGAATTTATTTATTCTGTCAATATTTCTTTATAATGCATATTTTGTTCAGGTCCTTTTCAAAATAGAGACATGATTACAATAACTTCAATTAAGTCTGGCACTTCGTAACATTGGCTTCAGAAATACTGCACAGTAAATACTATAAAATCCCAATATATCTTTGTAATGATTTTGAAATTTTCAACTATTAAAGTATTACATCCTCATTCACACAAAGCTGCAATCTTCATGGTGTAATTATCCAGTCTATTAGCTATTATCTAATCTACAAAAAACATGCAAGTTATTTTTCAAACTTACGGCACAAACTAAAGCAAATATAAATTAGGAACTTTGAAGCCTTTTATGTCTAGCAATTTTAAGGAAACAATTGCACTGTGATACCAAATTCAAGAATAAGAACTAAAGGGATTTATTTTCATAGATTTCATAGATTTTCATAGACATTAGGGCTGGAAGGGACCTCGGGAGATCATCGAGTCCAGCCCCCTGCCCAAAGGGCAGGAAGTCAGCTGGGGTCATAGGATCCCAGCAAGATAAGCATCCAATCTACTCCTGAAGGTGTTCAATGTAGGTGCTTGAACCACCTCCGCTGGCAGACTGTTCCAGACCTTGGGGGCTCGGACAATAAAGAAATTCTTCCTTATGTCCAGCCTGAAACGGTCTTGCAGGAGTTTGTGACCGTTCGACCTCATCATCCCTTGGGGCGCTCTGGTGAACAAACGTTCCCCCAGATCCTGGTGTTCACCCCTGATAAACTTATAGGTGGCCATCAGATCACCCCTGAGCCTTCGCTTTTCCAGGCTAAAGAGTCCCATGTCTCTCAGCCTGTCATCGTAAGATCTGTTTTCCTGACCTCTGATCATGCGCGTGGCTCTCCTCTGGAATCTCTCAAGCTTCTCCACATCCTTTTTGAATTGTGGAGCCCAAAACTGGATGCAGTACTCCAGCTGCGGCCTCACCAAGGCCGAGTACAAGGGGAGAATGACGTCCCGGGATTTGCTCGAGAAGCATCTATGGATGCAAGCCAGCGTTTTGGTCGCTTTACTAGCCGCAGCATCGCATTGCAGGCTCATGTTCAGCACTAGTGCCTTTTTTCATGTCTCTTCTCCCATTTTGCATGCTTACTGAAATTGCTCTTAGATTTAGATCAGCAGGAATATAAAGCTACCTTGTTTCCATCAGTCTTGCTGGATATACTAATGGTATAGGATATATATGGTTAATTTTTATTTTGGAGCCTCAGGTTAACTTAGGTTTTTAATGAAGCCTCCCACAGTTGCAGGTTTCACCTGTCTGCAAAGACTAGCCACAGCAATGGTAATCTCATTAGGGCACCTTACAGTCTGTTATTTATGTTTCCTGAAGAGGATTTTGTCTTATGGATAACTTGTGGAGCTTTGCTAAATTGTTCAAATAAAATTTCTTACTAATGCATCAAAGGCCATAAATATTCTGCTAATATAAAGCCAGATTTTCAAAAGTGAATGCATTGAGCCATGAACTTGCTATCTTCCTTTCCACCTTTTTATTTCTAGGGCCATCCCCTTGATGTCTTGGCCCTTGTGAAAGTATTCAGAAATTATTTTCCTTTCACCTTTCAATTAGCTGTATTCAAAGGGAAGGTCACCTTTGCTGGGAACAATCATTATAACTTTCATGCAACTAAAGAGAGTCCTTGGCTTAGTTCAATAAAGTTTCAAAATCTTTGGTAAAAATTGACTTTCTATACATTGGTCCACACCATGCTGCATATCTCACACTGTGTTGAAGCAATACTATTGAAACCATAGCTTCATAACATTCAGGCACCTTGCAGTCTTTAATGAATCTATCCTAATATCAAGCTTGAAAAGGAACAGAAAGTTATTATCCCCTTTAATAAATGAGGACTAGAGACTTGGCCAGGATCATATGGAAAGCCTGTGTTGGGACAAGTTGCTAAATGTAGATCACCCAAGACACACGGAAGTCCTAACATCCTTTTTTTGATAAGTATGGAATTTGTAAGATGCTTAGCAGTCCTTTGGGATAAAAACAAATATAAAATACGATTGTAATTATTGTAAACTCCCTCAACAAACTTGAACTTATATGTGTATAGTCATAAGCTTATAACAAGTCAGTTCTAAATAATTACATCAGGGCCCTTGTATCAGTGGATTTTCTACAGTAATTGACTTGCTAGAGGAACTCATTTATCAGCTTAGTATGGCACTTGCACCTTGCCCAATGCTAGCAATATTACAGGACTCTGTATATGAAAACTTCTTTAGCATAATGCTTTTAAACCAATAGCAGTTCTAATGCTGTAATTATGAGTAACTCCTCAGGCTAATCCAGCTAACAAAAATCAAATGTGTTTTTGAAGCAGGAGGAGGAGAAGTACAAAGTGAAGATGCACATATATACCTATGGGCACTTAGGCTTATAGATACGTAAGACAAAGTAACCTGTACCTTCTGAAAGTTTATAGCTCTGAATGTCTAAAAGGTGCCACTCTGCCCTGCTTCATGCATACCACTTTATCTAAGTCCAAAATTTAGATTCTCAAACCAGCAACACAATCCTGTATACATTCAATAGAAATGTATATCCCATGGGAATGCGGATGTTTTCTTCTGGGAAAGTTCACAACTGCTAAATTCCTGACATCCTTGGCATCCTTCTCAGAGCTAAGCTCTAGCAGGACTCTTAAAGGAGTCACATCTTCGCCTGGCTTGCCTGTGGGATCAGAGGACACTATTTCTTATTCCCCACAAAAGGGAAGAGGTAAATAGAGCACTCCACCTTTTATATAATAATCAAACGTTTAGACCACTCGTCTGGAAGGGGGCGGGGTGTGCTAAAATCTCATTACTGCCTGATTCAGAGCAGGGATTTGAATCTGAGTCTCCACTTTTTAAGAGATTTCCCTGTGTAGTGAGTTCATTGGTATGCCTAGAGTGAGTTAACTGCTGGGACCAGACCCCTGGGGGCAGTTTTTTCCAGATGCAGGCTGGAATGACCCACCTTGAGTCAGAGATGGGTGGTTTGGCACTAGGAACTTGTCTGTAGATGCGGCTTCTCCTTGATGTGGCATAGGGAGAGTACCCACAGCTGATGCATCCCACCACCAAATGCCACACATCCATGGGCTGGATCCAGTGGCTTCACAGGCCAGATCTGGTTGGTTGGTCAAAATGTAGCCCAGGCGCACCAGGGTAGTGCTCCCTCCTCCAATGGAAGGGAAGTGTTGGCTAGGCAGGAGTGCTGTCAGAAGGATCTACAAATGTAGGCCAGCTCCTTCTATTCCCTCTAGAGTCAGGCCAGGACAAGGGATGCTTAACCGTATACAGATTTATTAATAAATACAGAATCAAAAGAAATTGTTATTAATACACATATGTGCACAAATATGCTATTATCATATAATGATATATCCTGTAAATGAAGGCAAGAGGATTACACCACTTCAAGAGGCATTGAACAATACATAGGTAAACAGTTGATGTAAAACAGGCAAACAACAGGTAAGTACAGGTAAATACAGGTAAGTAGCAAGGAAATGTCCCAGCAGAGCCCCAGTAAGAATCATGTACTCTAAACTTTATTAAACTACAAATATACAAATAAAAATATACAAAATATAAAGTGCTGTCTCACACAATATAAGGCACATCATCAACAAGTTAAACTTAATTCTTTAACTTCTCCAAGGCCCCAGCTGGTCCTGGGGCATTGGCTGTGCTCCAGTACACAGTGGGAGGGGAAAATCCTCAGTGCCCTTCAGGCCTACTACAACCCCAAAGGAATGCCTCCAAAAGAAAACCCAGACCCAGGGAACCCTTTTCCTGCTTAGGTTTCCCCTCCACTAGGCAGCCTCACAAAGCCAGGGTGACTCTCCTTTCCCCTGTAGGAACCCTTTTCCTGGGTAACTCATGACTCAGGGGTCCTGAAAGAGTGGTCTTTGGCCATTGCTTCTCACTTGCAGGAGCCTCCTGGGCCTTCTGGGCTGCCTGCCTGCTTGGAGCCCTGAGCACCATCATGTGTTCCTGGGGGCTTTGCTTTCTGCTCAGTGTTGCTTATTATGGTTCCAGGGTACAGTGTGGCTCAGGGACCCACTGCTCAGAGCCTTCTGCACTGAGTACCCAGCCTTGTGCTAGGGGTTAGGGACCTGAGCCACCCAGAGCAGCTCCCAGGATTCCGGTCTCAACCAGACCACCCCGGTCCTGATCGGACCACTGCTGACACTGTGTCCTGGCCATTTGCCAGGGGTTGAAGATCCAAGCTGTCTCAAACAGTTCCCAGGGTCCCAGCCCACTCCAAGACCATTCCGTGCACCACATGTGCACTGTGTTCCTTGCTGCATGCCAGGGGTTGTAGACTTAAGCCACCTTGAGGGGCTCCCAGTGTCCCTGCTCTATGCACTGAGCCATGCACCAACACCGTGTTCCTCATGGTGGGCCTGGGGACGCAGCTGCTCACCACTCCTATCCAGCAAAGAGGGGTCTTTGGGCTCTTCAGGGTGCTGGCTCCACCCTGCTGGCCAGCTCACACCAGTTCTTCACCCATCCTCTTCTCCATCCCTTTGCTGCGTGCTGGGCATGCTGTTTTTTAATCCCTTCCAGAGGCTCTGCCCCTAGATTATAAATGGACCAATCTGGGCAAGGTAGAGCTGGTTCACAACCAGGTCTGGACTCTTTGCCTTGTCCGGGGGGCAGGGGAGCAAGCCCCTTCTTGTGAGTTCCCTGATTAGAAGAACCAGTCCACCAATCAGACTTGAGATTTTGTGAGCCCGGTACACCAGGCAAGGATTGGCAAGCCTGCCACAATAGGTTTGTTCTGACCCAGGAAAAGGAAAAGTGAGAGACTGACTCCATAACCCAGTAGGTATAAGACACGTTTACAGGTCATGAGAGAATTAGGTTCCAACCCCTGCTCTGAAGAATACTTATACCAAGTGGAAGGGCTTTGTGGTGATAGAGGCATTAGTCTGGAGAAGCTGCCTTACTCTGACTGCAGAGGTTGGGAATTGGGAGATGGTCCCTCAGTTCTGTAAGTGAGTTAAGAGAGACTAGAGGACCGCAGCAGCTTGCCTACTGTTCCACACATAAAACTTGTTTTCTAGTTTTCTCATTCATCCATGCCTGGGCTTACTGAACCTGGTGATCACTACAGGGGAAAGAATAAGAGATAACTGTTAGACCCCTGATTCCATGAGGTGCCCAATTACTAGGGAGATGACAATCCAATTGCTCATGGATCCTGTTACTCATTAGCCAGAGCAAGTAGGGAGGAAACAACAGCACACATTGCTTGCAACGGCTTTATTCAGAATGGAGACAGCTTCAGACTAGCTCCCTCATAGACACACAGCCTGTGAAACCAGGGAAGTTGCAGTGAACCTTAGTTCTTTCCTCATTTATACACCTTGATTCATGCTCATTAACATTTACTCCACTCTCGCCCCTCCTTTGATTCCACCCATATCTCCTCTTATGACAAACTCCACCTCTGTTTAGTGTTCGTTTCATTAACATGGAATTGCCTATACATTTCAGTCATTTTCATGCCTTTTTGCTATGAGCGCATGTCTAAGACCTTGACTCCTGCTTCTCTCGGTCACTTGGACTTTGACCAAAACCAGGAAGCTTCTTCACCAATCACCATTCACCTTTTTTGCATATGTTTATTTTGTATTCTGTTACCAGTTAAATGCCGTCTTTCACATTCCAGTCCATTTTTCAGTCCCAAGTGGTACCGTCTCCCATGTTCCTAAGACTTCACTTCATTCACAGCACACAGACTCACGCAGACTCACTTGAAAATGGTTGAAACAGTTAAGATGGTTACTTAGCATAAGCAAATGGCTGGCTTAGTATAAGCATTTATAAGCAAAATCTGCTCTATCTCCTAATGATACATAATTAAATGAATATCCTACAGTACTACTAGATTATTAGGAAAATGCTTGCCCAAGTGTCTTGCAATATACTTTTAATTTATCATCCTGCCTTGTAGTTAGAAGCTCTGCTAGGCCACATACAAGGTTACAGCCTTGTATTCAGCTGCAAGAACCACTGCAGAATATTCTTTAGACTTGTGGTTAAGGAACGCAGTGCAGGAAGTTCAAGTGCCTGCTGCAAATGAGGCAGAAAGGGAGTTTAACACAGATCTCCCATATCCCAAAGGAATGCTGCAGCTAGTGGAGCTGTCAGTTTCTCCAGGACTGAGTTGGCTTAGGCACCTAACTTCAGAAGGTTCAGGGATCTGACTTTTGAACAGAGGTACATCCCTAACTTTCTTGGAGGTATGGAACTGAAGCAACCTTGCCCTTGGTATTTCCACTGACTAGTTATAACAGCTCAGTATGTGGGCGTTTGTGGATCCCATTAACAGGTATGTGACTATCCTCAGTTTGTATAATGAGCCTGGGCACCAAACTTAAGCTGTCAATTACTGTAGGGGTAGGGTGCCTAAAAGTGAGGGGTTACAATGCTGAATCCTAGACCTGGATCCACAAAGGGATTTAGGTGTGGCAGTACTGAGCATTATCACACTTCATTCAAGGCAGCTGAATCCTGGAGCAAAATTCACCACCCTGATTTAACCACTGAAGGTTATATGCTGTTATTCCTATATGCTGTGAAAGGAACTGCTAAAATAAGGAGTATGTCTGAAAACCCAATGGCTTTTCTTCCAGATTAAGGCACCTCTCTGCAATCCTGAATTAGCCATCTACACAACACTGGGATCACAGCCTAATTCCTTCCTGACCTTGGGTATGTCAGTCATCCCTTTGGGGATGGCTTGTTCTTTTCTTTTGAACAATGCCACCGCCACTTGCTGTACAAACTGCCACTGCCCTCCTTCTGCATTAATAAATTGAGATTAGAGCACTGATCCAGGCAATACAAATACCAGACTTCTAGGCCTTCCCCTGTCTGAAAGTCTTCAAAAATTCCCAAGAGAGTGCCTTATTCTTGAAGATATAAGCAAGGATAGGATGGAGGCACTGTCCACTCTTCCTATTGAAGCTGTGTCTCTGTGTGGCCAAGAATGCAAGGTTCATAGTATTTGAGAGAGGGAATCCTGAGTTCTGGCCCCTACTCTGGGTGGGGAGGGGGGTCCCCATGAGCAGGAATGTGCATTTCCCCAGGGACAAGTAGCAGTGGCACATATTCGTGTTGCTGCTAGTTTCTCCTGGACATGCCCCTGCATGTGCAATCTGGTATGTGGCAAATTGTCCCAGGTGGGAAAGGGGAGGCTGGGGCCAGCACCTGGGCTAGCCCCAGCAGCCTTACCTCAGCTCCTGGGAGGTCTCCCAGGGCTGCAACACTGGTGATCTGGGTGCGCTAAGCCTGGCTGACAGTCAGAATGTGGCTCTGGCTGGACAGGCTCTGGTTTTGGGTGGTGTATGCTGCAGCCACATGTGCCATCCATTTTTTTTTTCTACAGTTCTTTTAGATACTGGGATTTCCCAGTATCTAATTTTGCCACTGCACTGCAAAAGGCTATGAGACACTGCAAGCCATAGGTTCCTGCCTGTGTGAATATGGCCAGGATGGGTTTTTTTGTATTAGAGTCACTGAATAAAATGTAAAAAAAAAATGTTAGAAGCACTGAACAAATTTCTCAATCTGAATTCATTTTTTGAAAAAATATTGAAAATCCACTAAATAACCTATTTTGTCATTTTCAGAATGCTAAGTTCTTGGTGGCTTTGGTGTGTGATGATTTTTTTTTTGTTTGTATAGAAATTGAAGTTCCAAGGGCATGTCCACATGAGCATGCATGTGAGTTTTCCAGGGACAAATAGTAGTGGCACATAGTTGTGCTGCTGCTACTTTTCACTGGGGAACAGTCATACATGCATGCTCTGACAGGTAGGGGAGACTGGTACGAGAATCTGGTTTGGTCCCAGCAGCCTGACCTGGGGTTCTGGGGGCATCCTGGGCCTCCAGTGGTGGCAATCCAGGCACCGGAGCCTGGCTGGCAGCTGAAGCATGGCTCTGGCTGGCCAGGCTCAGGTTTTGGAGGGTTCACACTGCTGCCATGTGTGCCGCCCTGCTTTTTTCTGTCATGGGATTTTTTGACACTGGGATCTACCAGTATCAAAAAAACCTGCCGCACTGCAAATTAGCAGTGTGGCAAACACATGCATGTGTGGCATATGCAGTTTGTGGCACTGCAGACAGATCTGCAGACCTGCAAACCTCACATTCAAGCTCATCTGGACATGCCCCAGAAAGACATTAGTGAAAATTAAATAGGTAAGATTAAAACTAAACATCTTGTCTGACCCAAACAGAAATATTTTTTGATTGTCAGACCACAACAACTTTCGTTTTTCATTTTTAATTCCAAATTAGGATGGGAAAAAACTTTGAAACTTCTAAAACTGGGTAAAAAAGCTGATTCTAGAACTGCAGATTCATTGGCAAATGCTACATGTGGTGGTTAAACTGAGGGCTGGACCACAGATTTTTTGGTCTTGTTTCCTTTCCTTCCATTTCTGTCATTTTTCTGCCTTGAAGGTGAGATGGTTTTCCTCAAAGTAAGATGTACCTTTTCTCACAAGGCATTGCCATGTAGCCCTGTCCCAGGCTAGTTTTTCCAATTTCTGTTGTCAATGTCACACTTCTTAATATTAACCTTGAAGATGTCCTTGAAGCATTTCTTCTGGTCCCCACATGTCCTTTGTCCTTGGCTAAATTGGGACTATAGTAGTTGTTTTGGGATATCTGGATCAAATGTGCACACAGTATCCTGTCCACCACAGCTGATGCTGAACAATCAATGCTTCCATACTGGTGGTGTTAGTGTCAGTGTGGACACTAGAATCTGTGCAATGATCCACTTTATGCCAAGGATCTTCCAGAGATAGCTTTATTGATGGTGTTCCAGGTTTTTCAGGTAATCTCTGTAGGTCACCCAAGCTTTACAGCTGTAGATAACAGTTGGGATTACCACAGCCTTATATAGTAGGAGTTTTGTTCAAGTCCTGATGTCATGATCATTGAACATATAATTTTTCAGTCTTCTGAAGGCAGAACTGGCACATGGGGTCCTATACTGAAATCTCCTCATGAATGTTGGCCTTCTTCGAGACATGGATGCTGAGGTATGCAAAGTGCTCAACATTCTCCAACTCCTGTCCAAGAATAAGGATCTTTGCCAGGGAAGTTGATTGGCCCAGAGCAGGCTGTTGAAGAACCTTTGTTTTTCCGATGTTAACGGTCATTTCCAGGCACTGGTATGCTTGAGATAAGCAGTTAAGGGCCATTTGTATGTTCTCTTTTATATGTGCAATGACAGCACAATTATCAGTGTACTGAAGTTCCAGAGTTAAGGGTGAAGTCACTTTGGTTTTGGCATGCAGGTGGGAGAGATAGAAAAGGCTCTCGCCCATCCTGTACTTGATGCTGATGACACGTGGCAGACATCCTGAATGAGCATCTTCATGACCACAAGAAAGATGTAAAACATAACTGATGTGATCATGCAGCCCTACTTGATGCAAGTTTGAATTGTATAGTGGAACCAATGTATAGGATGTAGGCAGTCATCTGGTCATGAAGAAGTCTTTGGATAGTGAAACATTTTCCTGGACAGCCAAACTTCAATAAGATCTTCCATAGAGTCTCAGGGTCAACCCAGTTGAAGTCTTTGGTCAAGTTGATAAAGACCATAGACAGTTCCTGATTTCACTCTCAGCATTTTTCTTGGACCTAGCGGGCCACAAAAATAATGTCTATGGTTCCTCTGAAGGGTCTGAAGCCACATTGAAACTTGGGAAGGATTTCATCAGCAGGATGGAGCTGCTGGTTCAGCAGAATTCAAATCAGGATCTTTCCAGAGATGGAAAGGAGGGTGATACCTTGAAAGTTTTCCTCCCCTATACCATGTCCCAAGCCTTGCAGGTGTTACTGTAATGATGCTCTGTCCTGTAGGTCTTTGGCCTCCTTAGCCTCTGTCCCTTTACTCTGGATAGGATTTCTAGCTCAGGTCCACTGGGTTGGACATGGCTTTGAGGCACTAGCTCTGGTTTGGCTTTCTCAGGCACTGGGCCCCTGGCTCCTATCTGCTGGGCCCCTGGGCCCTGCCTGGTCATGCCCCTCTCAGTTGCTGGGCCTCTATCCCCTGTCTGGTCATGCCTTTCTTGGGTGCCAGGTCCCTGGCCACTATCTGGCTCTGTGGCCTCACTCTTTGTCCACTCTGAGATCAACAGTCACTTGAGCCTTAAGCCTGTGTCTGACAGGCCTCAAGGCAATTGTGTGCCCCTTGGGCATGACTGGGACCTCTGTATACTGCCCTTACAGTCCCAACTCAAACCATCAGTGTAACTGCAATGTAAACAATAGGCCCCTTTAAGAGGGCAAATCTTCCCTCTCCTCTAGTGCACAGCATGCAAAAGATAGTGGCATTGTGATTTGAACTAAAATACATTGAAGGTGTTTTAGTACAAAAGCACACCACCGCCATTTTCTCAGCACTGGCGTGCATTTTGCCAATTATACAATTGTATCTGCTACAGCTCCAGATTCTTTTAAAAGCACCTGGCACTGTGGCACAAACATGTATACAAATGCACCATGCTCTTTAGTTTATGAACATTAAGATAGGCTAGCATATATTCTCCATGTATCTCAGAACATAGATTTAATAGATTTAATGGATTTAATAGATTTAATGCACATTAACTAAAGCATGTTAAAACATATGTAGACATGCCTCTAAGCATCCTAATTCTGCTGACCTCATGCTTTCCCCATCGCAATATCTGGAATTCTGTCACCTTAACATCCTCCACCAATTCTTCCCTTTTGGTCAGGACATGATCCAAGACAAATAATTCCCTAACTGTATCCTCAACCTTATAGAACAGAAAGTTGTCCTCCACACAAATAAGGAACTGACTCAACATTTTATGTTTGGTGGTACTGTTCTTCCAGCTGTCTGGAAAATCGACTGATGTCTCCCATCAGTACCAAGTCATAACCTTTGTATAATTTTGTCACTTCTTGAAGAGTGCCTCATCCACCTCTTCTGCCTGATTTGGTGTCCTATAATAAATCCCCATCACTATATTGGTGCTGTATCATTCACCTTTTATCTTCACCCAGATGCATTCTGATCTGCTCTCTTCATAAACACTTCCTTTTTAGTATAATGTTCAGCCTAAATTGTGTCTAGTTGGAAAAGCTTTTTACCGATCTACAATGTATTCCAGGTTATATTGACCATTGAAGGATCAGCATTATTGATTAACTGCATGGCTTGAAAAAGAGACAGAATTACATCTGCTTTTCTCAGGGCAGTATTGAGATGGATCCACCTAGTGTTTCAGGAACAAACAGACCTATGTCCTTCAAAACTAATCTATGCTGGAGCAAGAGTTTTGTATGGGAAGAAGCTGTTTGCACCACAGAAAGAGGTGCTGCATTCTGGTTCTGGTTCTCCTGTGCAGTGCGGACATCAGGGAAGCATTCCTGAATCTAAATGCTTCCTAATGTTTCCTACGCAAGTCTGTACCATTCAGCCATATAACAATCAGACCCTGGCCACCCATCCTGACAAGTGGGCTACCAAGACTCTAAGGAATTGCAGTCTGCAGCCCTAGTTTACTGTGTTACAGGAACAGCAACTGATGGCCCTCAACCCACAAGTACTGAAATAAAAGGAATTAGGTCCCTATTGGTTGCCTGAGGTCTAGTATACTTCTCTGAAATGACTCTTATAGTGACAGATTTCTGCTTTTGGGAGGGATGGGATTATTCTACACAAGAAGAAAACATTGATGCGTTCAGCTCTTGTATCTTCCTTCTCATTCCTTAAGTTCCTTTTGATTCAAGATGCTTTGTTCTCTTGGTATTGTAATGAAACGTAAGTGTTTTTGTGTATCTATAAAGATAGCAACATTGATTTTTTTCTGCAGGACATTTGATTACAGTAAGGATCCAAAGCTTCTTGATATATATAATTTTTTAAACCATGGTGCCCTTTAAATATTGCAGCTTTTCCTAATTGTATTTCCTGCTGATGGAAGCATGTGGAAGAATTTGGAAGGAATATAAGTGAGGTCCCAAAGGGTTATTACAATGCACTAAAACTTTTAAACTCACAAAAATAATAATTTTAGTAAGACTATACTTTGCAAATAATGTATTTTCAAATGAAATTATAAATATAAACATACTTTAGAAATATAAAATTGCAAACTGTGCTTTTTCACACTTATTATAATGTCATCTCTAGAATTGATCATGTTCCAACTCTGCTTTCCTGGTCATTTATAGGCAATTATTGATGTTATTCACACTGCTGATGTATTGTAGCATCACATCTTCCATTTCCTTTTAGGAATGAGGGAATAGGTTCAGTTAGACAAAATAACCCCTGAAATTTGCCCTAAATCAAAGACCATTAAGTAGATTGAATAATTATTTTTTCTTACCCTTTTAAATTTCCTCTACAGTTAAATCTGGATAATAACCCCAAAGTTCATCAATCCCCCCGGGATCTGAGACAATTAACATACAGACTACAGGCCCAGTTCTAACTTTTACCTGCCTTTCTATTTCCGGGCAATAAAAGAAAGAAGAGGCACATGGTCCAGGTATTGTGGACTACTCCATAATACTTCCAATTGCTCATCCAAAACCAAGTCTGGAATAATTCTGATGTACAATCTTGGCTGCTGGTATTCATGGTTACTGGTACATTCTAAGCATAGTTATGTAGTTATAAAGCTGACTTAATCAGCTCTGGAGGATTTTGCTGATGAGAGAAAAAGTCTGAGTATCATAGACCTACACTAGCAGTTAGTTATTCTGCATACCCAAATAGGGAAGGAGACATGGTTGGAGCATCTCTACCACCCAGATCAGTGTATAACTCTCAGACAGGCAGAACTAGTTGCATAATGAAAGGAGGGCAACTGAGGCAGCAGGCCCAGGGACTGCCATTGTAGAAGGGTTTGGGGAGGTGCAAAAATGGGCATGACTAAAGCAGTGGCTGATCACTCTACTGCAGCTGGTACCATAGCATGCCTCTGAGCAGAGCTGTTATTTTGGATCTAAAATGGCATTAAAGATTGCCTTCAGGACACACCTGGGACATCTTGGACCACCACCAAAAGGCACTCCTTGCCCACATACCGCTGTGCCAAATTCCTGTTCCTGGTATGCTTCTGGATGACTCAAAAGAGAGGGAATGAGCAGGCTGTACTTCTCAGTGCTAGCTCCAGCTATGGCAAAGAGAAAGTATAGAGAATGGAGGTTTCTAAACATGGGGCCCTTTGGCTCTAAACACAACTCCATTTGTAGAGAGGCAAATAGAACATAGTGGATAAGTTAGCCATGTAAGTGGCATTTTGGGACAATAAGGCTCTCTTGTTAAATCTGCTCACTGGGCAGCTGGGAGATATATGCAGCCAGGAAAAATGCACATGAATGGGGTGTGGCTCCATGATAGGTGCACTGTACTGGAAGGTAGCAGCATCCTGGGTTCTGGTCTGGCCCTTGTCCCAGTCAGGAAGAAGCTATTCCATTCTTGTCAAGCCATCAAAGTTAATGACTATTTAACAGAAAAAAAACACCAGTGGCACTAGGGGTAGGAGGCAGAACCCAGCTTCCCCTCCCTTAAAAAGCACTGCACACTTCACTGAGCTGTGCTCTTTCTAGTTTGCTCTCCTTTTGACCCTATATATTTCCCCCTCTTTTTGCTCAAAATGAGGTCCCCAGACATTACATACTGGATATGTCTACATGTGCATTAGATCTGGAAGCAGTTTACCCATAAGTAAATGCTCCCTGGCAGTCTACACATGCAGGGAAGTGGAAGCAGGTTTGCTGCTAATGGCAGCAAACTACTCTTACTTCCTGGGGTCCCACAATGGGCCACTGTGGCGGACCAGTAAGGGGCGCTTCTGCATTAAGCCACCCACCTCACTGCGCCCGACCACCCTCCAGGCTCCGAGTGCCTCCCTAGGGGCGCCTCATGTCTGGCTGACCCCCTTCCTGGAGCACACTCGCTAGCCTGGCGGTAACATAAGCTGCCACCACCCCAAAAAGGGACTCTCTTGGCCCAGGTGTACTTGGGGAAACACGGGCCTAATAGTCCTATGGGTACTCGACCCAGAACAGGTACTTGGGGCACTTCCCCAAGTCAGGGCCCAAAAAGGAAAGTCTCCCTTAGTCCGCAGACCTAAGGGGCCTCTTAGGCATAATTTAAACCCACCCCTCAATAAGTCCCCTACACCAGAAACACAGGAGAACTTTATTGATTACAGGGGTAGGGTGAAAATAGGGTACAAGATACAGCAATATCATAGAAATCCCATAGAGGAAAACAGTCTGGCTGAGGTAGCCTTTTGATCATGCATCTGAGTTACTGCCAGCTATATATCTAATCAGATCTCGAGTAGCTTACTCACAAGCATCATCCAGAGGCTGTTGGAGATTCCCTCTGGAGGCAGGCCATTCCTAGCTCATGAGTTATGGTGGAGAGAGCCAGTTTCAGATGGTAAAGCTCCTCTCTGAGTCCCCCGCGTGGCTGCTGCCCCCTCCTCCTGGGCAGTCTTAACTTACATAGCCCCTGTGACCTTATTCACCTGGTCCAGTGGAGGCCAGCTCCAGTTGGCTGTTGGCCAACCAATTTGAAATACATCACTAGTTGCTGGGCAGACTCTAGCCCACCAGGTAGAAGCCTTTCACCCAGGTAGCTGATACCAGTCACGTAGGCAGAGCGAGCAGGTTTCCCCCCTCCCTCAGGAATGTAGCCAGCTCAGGTTACCTAAAGAGATAGGGTAAAGATATGTCTCCTCTGCTAGGCCCATCCTAATCAAATTGTCACAGCACAGAGATTTTGGGGAGAAACAAAGGTGGCTTCCTGCCACAGCCACTGCTGCCACAGGGAGAGCTCTAGTCTTCCTCTGGGTGCTGGGACGGGGCCTGGCAGGGAACACTGGGTAAAGAGACAGTAATTTCTTACCTTGGGCTGGGACATTTCTTCCTGACCCAGAGAGGCTGCCTGCTGCTGGGGTGGAGATAATGTCCCCTTACCCTAGCAGCAGGGAGATCCTGGCCCCAACACCCTGATTGGGATCAGGGAATTTAGAAAGAGCTTAATGGAGGGGGGCAGGTCCCAGCCCCCTGCAACCATTCGGGCAGCTAGCAGCAAGTCCCTGGCTTGGCAGGGAATGCCCACCCATCTGGGATCTCATTGCTAGCTGCCCCACTGGTGGATTGGAAGAAGCACCCCTGAAGCTTCTTCCAAACTCCACACCTCAACTTCCCAGTTGAGGCACAGGGCTGGAACCACCTCTTGACTGGGACCGTTCCCAGCCCCCACTCCACAATTGCAAGGAGGGGCTGGGGAATGTGTTTCCCACTCAGCTCTGTAATCACAAAGCTGGAAATGTGATAGGCTTCCCAGCCTGCACCAGCAGGGATCTCCCAGTCCACAAGCATGTGGCCAGGACTAGGAGATTCTTATCTCCCAGTCCAAGCTCTGCAGTCATGGGGAACACCCAGCACCAGCCCCACAGTTGCAGAGTTGGTGCTGGGAGATAAGGATCTCCCAGCCCTCCATTCCCTGATCATGATGGCAAAGCGATCTCAGAGTGGAAGGTTGGAGCTCCCTGCTGCCAGGGTAGGGTGACATAGTCCCTGCTTGGGCACCAGTGGTGGAGCCTCCCTCAGCAGCAGGCAGCTCCTGGCAGCAGGGAGAAATATCCTCCTCCCTGCTGGCTGACTGACCAGGAGCATATCTGCTGTCAGTCAGGCATCTAAATGAGCACTACTGCACAGTAAGTAATCACAGGTAAATTTGCTACTTGCATTTGCAGGCAGAAAATTTACTCATGATTGGCAAGTTTACTACACAGTGAGTATGTGTATGTGTAGATGTGCACACTTACGGCATCCTGAATCAGTGGTTCTCAACCTTTTGCACCTTACATCCCACCAACCATTTTGTCAAAAAACCCTGGTCCCACCATAATAAAAATAAAACCCCACTGTTCAAGCTATATGTTGATTCATCCATTTGAAGTGCAAACAACTGATTTTTTCAATTGGGCAATGAGTTGAAGTTCCACCTACACAACCTTCGCATCTCACTAGTGGGACACATCCCACTGGTTGAGAAACACTGTGCTAAACTATGCTACAGTGCGTTAAATGTCTCATGTAGATGTACTCACTGTGCACTACTCAAACTCTGCTCCAAAGATCAAATTCTTAATTTGCTCCTGGGATTTTCTGTTGTGCCCATCAATAAAAAATGTGCACTTCAGACATCCATCAATTTATTTTGCCACCATGACATGAGGAGTTATTATTTCCATTTCACAGAAGAAAGAATGAAGCACAGAGATAACAGTAAAAACTTTCTGCTAAATTTGTGTGCCCAGGTTATGGCATTCAGGAATATCTTGTATCATAAAGTGCTCTATATGTTGAGAGCAATGCATTCATTCAGCTCAGTTATGGTTGTAATTCTGAAAACTACAAAGTTCTGAAGTCAGGCATTCACAAAATGAAGAATGCACAATTAGCTGCCCAGTAAAAGTTTGGTTTGGGAAATTTTCCTAGTAGCACACTGGAGTTTTGTGGCAGAGGCAAGAATATGAATAAACTTGAACTCACTCCTCCTGGAGTCCTTTCCTCATTCACAACTGTCCAACTTCTGCAGTAAAAGAAGCAGGGGTTCTAGATCTAGGTCTTTCTCACTAATCACCTCTGTTTTACTGAGGCATAGACCCCATGATAAAAAAAATACACGAGTGGGTAAATAAAATGACCAAATTTCCTGATGGCATTAATGAGCACCTCATGAATCTCCACCTCCAACTGACCAACAATTTGTTTGCTACCATCATCAGTGCATATGCCCCAAAACTGAATAAGAGAAAGAATAGTTGTATGCTGACCCTGATGAAATCCTATAATCCCAAAAGAGGATAAGATCATCTTCCTTGGAGATTTCAATGCAACAGTGAGCAAGGCCAATTCCAATGGCATCCTTTTACTCAGTAAATGTGCAGAGCATGACCTTGTCATTACTAACACTATTTTCAAACAGCATGATGGTACAAAATAACATGGCAACCCACACTTGAAACCATGAAACCTCCTTGAGCATATAATCTGCTCCAATCAAAACTAGTGATCTTCTGGAAAAAAATAGTATTATATTCTCTTTCTTTCCTGTTACCCCACTAGCTTCTAACTGGGTTTTAAATGCAATTTTGAATCAGGTGACTAGATGTTTAGCTGGCATAAATCAGCATAGGTCTGTTGAACTTAATGGAACTATTTCTTTATCCCAGGTGAAGACCTAGTCTGCTATCTCCACAGAAGGAAATCCTTCTCAGATTTTGAGGGAACTGCTCTTGGGGTAGGTGTAGGGGTGGAGGTGGAACTGAACTACATTCTTCTCCTAAGGCAGATAAGGTTCTTTGGGTAAATCTTTTATTGGACCAACTAAATTGTTGAAAAAAATTTTTTGCAAGCTTTTTGGCACAAACACCCTTCTTCAGGCAGATGGAGAGTCTTCTGCTGAATTGTGTGGTGTGCTAGGTAGAATGGAAGTCTGGCAGTGAGAATCGGAGGGGTGAAAGACACTAGGTGTGAGACAGAAAGTGGGGGAAGGAGGGGGAATGTTGAACTGGTGATAGAAGAATGTAGATGGTAAAATGTGGACAGGTTACCTGGGATTATCAGATGGCAGGCAGGTTATAATGTGTCATAAATCCAATGCCTACATTTAGTCTATGATTTGTTGTATCCAGTAGATTTATGAAGTAAAATTTACAGGCTTGTCCATAAAATGTGTTTTGTAAATTCTCTTTGAGGATTAGAATTGAGAGATTGGAGAAAGAGTGGTTATCTTGTGAAAAGTGTGCATCCACAGGTAATTGGGTATTCTTGTCTTTGATAGATTTACAGTGTGCATTGTGGAAGAAATCAAACTTTGCGTTGTGTTTTGGTATAGAATTAACAGACCCAGTCTGAGTTTATTGGAGCTCATACAAGTGATCGCAGGGAGGGTTCTAAACAGAACCCCTCCTTCCTACAAGTTAACATACCATTTTATACCTAAAACTGTGAAAACAGACACATGATTTAAACAAAGCAACCTTGGTTGTTACACATAACAGTTGCTTGCTCAGCAACACATTTTGTTTTGAGAACTGTTATGACCTTGTTGATTTTAGGAAAGAAAGAAACATTTTTTGCCAAAGAACTGTAAAAGACACAATAAAGCAGAAGGGCTTTTCTTATCTTAGAACATTCTTAAAAATACAGCATCAGCATCTTTTTCAATTTTTTTTTCTTCACTCTCTTTTTCTTAGTCAAGTTAGAGGCCTAGATAAATTTATTTCTATAGCGTTCATTCTGGTATGTAGTAGTTGTTTGGTTTCCCCTACATATTTTCCAGTTGGGCAGAGGTGCAGGTGAAAGATCCAGGAATGGTGATGGTTCTGTTGTGGCATGTAGTTATGGTAGGAGTGGTGGAGATGTGTTGGCAGGTTTTACATTTCTTGTTCCGGCATTGTCTGGATACATTTGGTATTCCTTGGGCTATAGAAAGTTTGCTTCTGGTGATAAGAAGACTGGACAGTCACCTTGCTGGGGTCACCTAACTCCAGTTGTCTGTCCTGTCTATTGCAGGGGGGCTGGACCTGATGATCTTGCAAGGTCCCTTCCAGCCCCTAACAATTTATGAATCTATGATCTAAAAGATGTTCATATTATGCATATTATGAGAGGAACCAATGACCTATAGACTGATCATTTCTTAGTGAGATGAATAGTGCCCGTTAGGGTTGCATTGAAAAATTGAAAGCAACCCAAATCACTCTGCAGGCAGTGCAACATCAAATGCTTTCACACCTCTAGACACTGCAAAGCCCTAGAAACTCATCAATTTTAGGATTGAAAATTATAACACTTGTTTTGAGGAAGATTGGCAAGCTCTAATGGCTTGCACAGAATCAATTGGTTTTACCACCCAATGCCATCAGGACTGGCTTGATGGAAACAACAGAGAGATGATAGCCCTTCTTGATAGGAAGAGAAAAGCTTTCTGTGATTAGCAAAACCTCCCTATGTTCAACCAGAAGCAGAGAACTTTTCGATGGCTTAAAGCCAAAGCCCAGAGGAAGATTCAAGACAGCAAAAACAAATGGTGGGAAGAGAAGGTAAAAAAAAAAAATCCAACACTTTGTTGACAAGCATGACATACAGAGTTTTTTCAGTTCAATCAAGGCTTTGTACACACCAAGCTCTTGCAGACTCACCCTGCTTAGATCTGAAGATAGCAGTACACTCCTCAAAGACAATGAGTCTATCAAAAACTACAAGATCAATGCCCCCACAGCAAGGGAGGGATTGGGGCTGGGGCTGGGGCTGGGCCTGGGTCAGGGGCTGAGACAAGATGGGGTGGGGGGAAGGGACTCAGGGAGGGGGGCTCCTGCCACTGCATGCTGCTGTATGCCACAGGTCTGGGAGCTGCTTTTCCTGTGGTTCCTCCAGCAGTTCTTGCTGCTCATCTGGGATGGCATGGGAGTGGGCGTGTGCCCCCATATCTGTAGGGGGTGGGCTGGGCTGGGTTGCACTCTGAATGGGCTCTGGGCACAGTGGAAGGATCTGGGAGTCGGGGCTATGCCCAGCTAGGGTGGGGAGGCATGGGACAGTGCCTCTGTGCTGCCTCAGACAAGCAGTGGACAGCAGTGGAAGCCTCTTCAGCCTCCCTGCACCTCCCAGACAAGCCAGTGTGTCATCCCAGCTGTGCAAAAAGTGGCAGGGCATGGAAATGGGTGTGTGCATCTGGATTGGGGTGGGGCTGGTGGCAGGGGCTATGGGGAATTTTAGGGTGGCTGCAGGCCCCTCATAGCCCCCGCTGTACTTCAGTCTGGGGGGTGGGCGGAGCCAGGGCTGTGCTCTGGGCTGCAGCTAGCTGCCCAAAGCACAAACCTGGCTCCACCCACTCTGAAGAGCACTGCCCAGTAGCAGGCAGCTGGAGCTAGCCTCCTGGAGTGCAGACCTGGATTCTCTTGTCCTGCAGAGCACAGCCCAGCAGCAGGGCCTTGCTTCCCAGAGCTCAGCCCTGGCTCCACCCACCCCGAGGAGTGCAGCCTGGTGACAGACAGCTGGGGTTAGCCTCCTGGAGTGCAGCCCAGTCCAGCCCAGCCCCGCCCAGCCCGTGCAGATTCAGGGGTCCACACCCACTCCCATGCCCTCCAGGACTAGTGCCAAGAGCCTCTGGGGGAACCACTGCAAAAGCAACTCCTGGACTAGTGGCATATGGTGGTACACAGTGGCAGAAGCCCTTTCCCTGAGTCCCATGCCCCCCTGCTCCAGCTAAGCAGCTTGTCCCAGCCCCAACCCCAATCCCTCCCTCGCAGTGGGGATGTTGATCTGCCACCCCACACACCTTCCCTCCCCCGTCCACCCACCACAACAGACTTACCAGGTAGAGGCAGCTGTGACCAGCATGTTTGATGACTGTTGCCTGTTTAGTCTATGGCCAAATCTCTGAATCGGCATCAAATCTCTTTGCATCAATTCAGAGGCTTCTGAATCACTTTGGACCTTTTAATGCATCTCCCAATTTGATTTGGATTCAGAGATTTGGACCCTGACTTGGGCTGAATCTCTTCTGAATTTAATTGGTTACTGAAGCTTCGCACAGCCCTAAGAAACATCCTTCACATAAAAGAATCAAGAAATACTGTCAAACAATGGCTACATGTTTGGAAAATGGGTTTGGAGTGCAAAAAGAAAAAGGTCTAAATCACTGAATAATTTATTAATTCTACCAGCTCTAACAAGAATGGCAGAACAAAGATTTGAATCCATGAGCTGTTGGGACATTTCTAATTTTATATTGGTTGGTAAGATTAGAATTGATAACTTGAGTACATGTCAATTAAATTAATCTTATTAGTTTTAATTTCTTAATGACACAGTGGCATCCTAAGATGTGCTACAATTGTGAGCAGGGAGAGGTATTTAAGCATGTTAGTCTGACATCAGGCAGAAGGTGGGGTAGGTTTACATCTTGTAGACTAACTAAATTAGAGATGCCCCTCCTTCTAGACTTATGAGAGGTATTCCACTTACCAATCCACCCTTCATTCGAAAGATTTTGGCTCTAAGTCTGCTTCAGGTTCCAGCTATGGATCAGCCTGTTCTGCAGCCTCTGTTGAGGATTTGGGTTTTTATAAAGGAGTGCTGGGGGTATGGCAGTTAAAAAGGTAACTAATGAAGGGGCAGTTGCAGTTGGGTTGTTACAGCCACTGTGGGTTGTCTGGCAGAGGACACTGCATTTCTTACTTTGAAAGTAAGCTATCCAGCCCTGGTGGACTATGCTAAGCCAACTAAGGCCCTGCAGAAACTAAGTAGGGAGCAACCAAGCCCCTATGGAAATTCAATAGGGGGCATGAGGCCCCAAGAATTGAATGCAGGACAGGCTGAGGCCCAGTAGACTAACTCAGAAGCAAACAGCCCTGCTAAGAATCAATATTAGGGAAAAACTAGGCCAGAATTAGGTGGCCGAATGATGAGCAGGGAGGATTCATGCACCCAAGATTTCACTCTGGTACCCTGAGGGCAGTTTCTCAAATTTGTGTTAACAACAAGGCGTGGCAGATGAGGACAGAACCCTACCATGGGAAATGACCAGAGTGCAGAACAGAATTAGAGATGGATAGCTAAAAGGCAGATCCTGTTATACCATGGAAAAAAATAAACTGATTTGTAAATACATAGTCAACTTGCCTTCATGTTTTTTCTTTCCATAGTAGCAGTACTTGGCTTTAAGAAACTCTGTAAAAATTCTTACCTATTAGATACAAGAATAAATACTGCTGTAGCTTAATAACAAGCAAATTTCTTTGGCTATAGCTTATGCATGAGTTCCAATGAAATAAAACTGTATGGAAGGTTTTTAGATTTGTACTATGCAGCATTTGAAATTATTCATGATAAAATATGAGACACTTGATGCAAAATATGTTAAAGGCACCATTTTAGTTAATTTTGCAGTCCGAGTAAGTGCAGTCATTTGGAAGCATGTACACATTATTCCTTGTATATAAGAAAGAGAGTAAATCCTGGTGGGGGGCGGGATTGTTACAGAATCTGAACCAGTATCCCTGTAACAGACATTCACTGTTTCTCATACTGTGGCCCATTTAGTTCTTACTGGTCTGTTGTATATAGCAATATCCTGAGCTCTAACCAGTGGATGGATATGAGAGTGTAGAAATGGTTAAAAGGTCTTCTGATAGGGCCCCCAAAATGGCCAACTTGAAGATTGCTACAGGCGCTATCATCCCAAAGACAAACAGAAGCAGCCCACACTTAGTGCCTTGCTAGGAAGCAAATTTTAAACAATTCATTTTGGAGTTAAAATTATTTTGATTTAATGACCTTGGATCAGTTGGTATTTGGGAGTAAATCAGTGTGTGAGGAGTAAAACATTAATGTGCTTTAAACCAAATTATTAGTAAACAAAGCAGCCCGGTAGGAAAAGAATGCATGATAAATTATTCATTTCATAGTTACATAGTTATTAGGGTCAGAAGGGACCTCAATAGATCATCAAGTTCGACCCTCTGCTCTGGGAAGGAAAGAGCACTGGGGTCATATGACATGAGACAGGTGCTTGTCCAGTCTCCTCTTAAAGACCCCCAAGTGCACCACATCCCTAGAAAGCCCATTCCAGATTCTGGCAACCCTTACCATAAAGTTCTTTCTGATGTCCAAATCTGCTTTCTACCAGTTTGTGGCCATTTTCTTGGTTGTTTCAGGTGGTGTCCTGGTAAACAGAGCATATCCTATTTCTTGCTGCTGCCCCCCCATCCGCCCGATGAATTTGTAAATGGCCACAAGGTCCCCTCTCAGACTTCGCTTGTGGAGGCTGAAGAGATCCAAGTCCCTCCGTCTCTCCTCATAGGGCCTTACCTGAAGACCCCTAACCATATGAGTGGCCCTCCTCTAGACCCTTTCAAGGTTATCCACATCCCTCTTCAAATGTGGCACCCAGAACTGGATGTAATACTCCAACTGCAGCCTCACCAATGCAGCAGAGAAGGGAAGTATCACCTCCCTGGACCTGTTTGTGATGCACCTACTAATGCATGATAGAGTGTAGTTAGCTTTACTGATCACTTTGTCACATTAACAGCTCATATTCATTCGGAGTCAACTATGACTCTAAGATCCCTTTCTGCTGTTGTGCTGCTGAGCAGGTCCTCGCCTGGCCTCATGTTGGCAATTCTTTCTCCCTAGATGCAGCATTTTGCACTTGTCTTTGTTGAACTGCATCCTATTCTTTTCTGCCCACTTCTCCAACCTGTCCAGGTCAACATGGCTTCACTCCCTTCCCACTAGTGTGTTTTCTTGACCCCATACATTTGTGTTGTCCATGAATTTGGAAAGAGGGCTCTACATGCCCTCATCCAAGTTGCTGATGAAGACATTGAATAGAACAGGCCCAAGACTTGGGAGACCCTACTGCCCACATCTTTCTAGGCTGATACTGACTCATTCACCACCACTCTTTGGGTATGACCCTTAAGTCAATTTGCCACCCATCTGACCATGTAATCATCTATGTCACAGCCACTCAGTTTGTTATGAGAATAGGATGAGATACCCTATTGAAAGCTTTCTTAAAATCCAAGTAGATGACATCTACCTTGACTCCTGCATCTAAGCATTTTGTGACCTGGTCATGAAAAGAAACAAGGTGAGTCAGGAAGGATCTACCTGCTATGACCCTGTGCTTGTTTCCCTTCAACATTATTTTTTGTGCTGGGCTCCTAAAAATGTTATTCTTGATAATTTTTTCAAAGGTTTTCCCAAGGATAGAGGTGAGAATTACTGGCCTTTTATTAACCAGATCCTCCTTCCTCCCCTTCTTGAAAATAGGGACCACACTGGCCTTTTTCCAGTCTTCTGAGACCTGTCCTGAGCACCATGATTGCTTCAAAAGCCATTCCAGTGGCTTTGCTATGACACTGGCCAATTCCTTCACCACCCTTGGATGAAGATCATCCAGGCCTGCTGACTTAAACACATTCAGCCCCTCCAAGTGTCCCTTTACTAGGTCGATGTTGACCATTGGTGGGCTGGTGTTCCTCCTGTGCCTATCTATCTTGCTATTGGGAGATTTGTCTTGATCCATGTTCAGGAATACAGAGGCAAAACACTCATTGAAGAGTTCAGTCTTGTCTCTTCTATATCAGTCATCAATTGCCCTAGCCTGCCCTGTAGTTCTATGTTACCCTGTGCCTTCTTTTTGCTCCCTATATACCTGCAGAATGAGTTTTTGTTGTCTTTAATTTTTGTCACCAGCCTAAGTTCCACTGCTGCTTTGGCCTTCCTAACTGACTCCCTGCAAGTATGAGCCAAGGACATATATCCCTCCTTGGTAGCTACCTGCTGCTTCCACAGACTGTATGCATCTTCCTTTGCCCCTAGGATTTCCTGGATTTCCCTGTTCAGCCAAGAACATTTTTTGCCTGCTTTGCCTCCATTGGGCGCATCCACACATGCAAGCACATGTGCTTGCAGCAGCTCAGATAGAAGCAGTGTGAATTTGAGCTGGGGCTTTTTGCGTCAGCGCACATGCTTGGCCATGCACTTTGTTGTGGAGCAAATTGTGCCGCTTGGGGCAAAATAACCCTACCTGGCTCTTTCTGGATCTGCAGCCAGGGGGAGCTAGAGCCCAGGACAAGCACCTATTCTGTCCCCGGCAGTATAAAAAGCTGACCTCTCCTGGTCCCAATAGTAAAAAAAACCTGCCCTGGTCAGCAGCTCAGGGCTACTTGCCCTCAGGAGCTTATGTGGGAGGAGTCTCTGGGAGGAACCTGGCCATGCCCCTTCCTGTCCCAGGCTGCTGCTTCTGTTGCTGTAGCTGGTTGCTGCAAGATTGGCCTCAGGAGCTTCTGTGGAGATGCCTAGGCTCTTTCCTACCACTGGCTACTGTTAGCTGCTGGCTTGGTCTCAGAGCTTTTGAAGTAAGTTGAGAGGTATTTAAGCATAGTGTCTTGGGCTGCTGCTGTTGCTGCCCCCTGCCAAGCTTGGGTCCTCTGCTGCATGCTGCTACCCCCTCTTGGGGAGGGGATTACTATACTCCACTGCACCCCAGCACCATACTCTAGCTTCTGCATCCGTGTTCTGACCTCCTGCCCAGCCTGCCACCAAGCCATGATCAGGAGAGTCTTGGGTGGAAGCCTGCTCTGCCTGTGGGGCCCCTCCCCCACCATAACTAAAGGTACCTTGTGTGCCCTACCTGCCTTGGCAGGCCAGCCCCCACCTTCACCTCCACTTTCACCAGAAGAGCACCCTGAGTGGCTGAACTGGACAGATCCTACCATCATTGCTGCTGTTGCTGCTGCTATTGCCCCATCTCAGGAGAGAGGGAGATTCCATGCTGCACCACTTTGCACCACCTGACACCACACCTGCACTGGATTACTTTCTAATTGATTGACTGCTCCTGCCCTCCCCCACACCTACCTCATTGCATCTGATCCTGATTTGTCTTGCTGCTGAGCACCTGCCTGGAGGCCTGAGGGGCTTCTGGATAGTTCTTCCAGAAGCAAAGCCCCTCCACCACTCCAACCATCTTTTTCATCTGCCTCAGCAGTGTTTGTTGTGTGGCTGAGTAAGCCAGCTCAAGTTTCCCCAGCTTGTGTGTGTGTGTTTCCCCCCCGCTCCACATTCTCAAACCATAGGCCTCCTGGGTTTTTTTCCTGTGGGGCTGTGGCTCAGTGAGCTTCAGCCCCCTTCCTCCCTACCCCACTTCTCCCCTACAACCCCAGCCTGCCCCTACTAGATTGACCAGCCTCATGGGATATTTTATTTTAATTTATTGTCTTCCCTGCTCTCATGTGAAACAATGGGAGGGCAGGAAGCTTCTGTGGGGGCAGATGCCCCCACAGAGCTTCCTGCAGCCTGCACAGTGGGAGTGGATCCCAGCCAAGCCCCCAAGGGGATGCATGCCCCTGCAGCCTCCACCCTGAAGGCAACTAACCAACCTCCTCTGGGGGTGAAGTCTGCAACCTCTGCTGCAGGGGCATATGGGATTCTAATAGGGAGACTAAAGGGCCAGGGGGTCTCCCCTGGCCAGGGCCCCCCTGGAGGGGTTCCCAAGCCCTCTCTCCCATCATTGGGGACCAAGGGAAATGGTAGTGGGAAGGGCTCCTATTCAGCCTTCTCTACAACTGGAGGTGGGAAGGGCAAGGGCCCTGCTCCCAAGCCTAGATCACCAGTGCCTGAGGGGATCAGGTGCACTACACCAGCCAGTGCACCCACTCAGACTGGCCCTGGCCCTAGCCTCATCTACACCCATGTGGTTCCCCCAGGAGGGGGAACCATAGCTATGCACAGGCAGCTGCAGGGAGACCCGAGGCCACGGAGCCTGGACCCTCCATCACTGGACCTTCCAGCTTGGGAAGCGGACCTCCCTTTGTGGCACTCACCCACAGGCATGGGGTGAAGTGCCAACTGACCAAGCGAGAGAACCTGCACTTTGAGACCTGGGTGTAGGCCATAGCTTGGGAAGTAGGGCTCCCCAAGATCATGGCAGCCTCCTGCTTTCATGGCAAGGGAGTTTTTTTCCTTACCTTGGAGGCTGCTGCACAAAAGGTGGCGGAGAGGGGGCTCGTGGTGGAGGGCAAGTAAATATCCCTTGAGCCTCTAGAAGAGCTGGGGACCAGGGTGGTCCTCATCTCCATTCCTCCCTATATCCCCAACTGGGCCCTGCTCCCCCAGCTCCAAATCCAGGGGAGAGCCCAGTGATGGCCCTTTCACTGGGGTGCTAAGACCCTGGCCTCCACCACGTGCGCTCTTTCTGTTGCCAAGTCATGATCCAGCTGGTGGTAGGACCACAGCTGGAGGCTGAGGGGTGCCTAGCAATTCCTTAGCAGGAGGCCCTGGTGAGGATTTTATATACACTGGGGGATCTGCAGTGCTTCCTGTGCCATGCCCTGGATTTGCATCATGAATGGCCCATGGGACAGGTGGGGAGAGCATCTGTGGGTTCCACTGACAAGAAAGGTACCCCTACCTCGGGCACCCCATTTCCCTCAGACCCCCCGGTAACCCAGGAACAACTATGAGCCACCCCATGAGCTAAAGAGACCCCACCCCCTAACCAACTTTGGTGGAGTCCCAGGGAGAGTAGCAGCAACCTGGGGGAGAGAGGTAGCAGGGCCCCCCTGCCCTTAGTCATGCCCCCTTCATAGCTGCCTCTGCCTCATAGATGCCCTCTATATGTATGGGAGGGAGCTACATGAATCAGCGGGCCCCACACTGGGCATTGAGGTGTGTGAGGCCCCTGCTGAACTGTGTACTCCACCCCCACCAGCCATGAGGTCATTTAAGATTGTGATCTTCAATGTCCATGGCTGCAGAAATGGTCTCCAGAGGTGCTGGGTGCTCTCCTTCCTTCAAGAGAGAGGGTACCTGTGGTATTCTTTCAGGAGACCCAGATGACTCCAGCCGATGAGCCTAGTTGGTGGCTGGAGGGTAGAGGGAGGGTCCTTTTAAGTAAACTTTCGGTCCCTTTTTTTGGGGTGGCCAGCCTGTTCTCCCCAGGCCTGCAGCTGGATGTTCTCCAGGATGTTGAGGTGGTACTGGGCTGCCTGCTGCACCTCTGGGTCCAGGTGCAGGGGCTGGTCCTGAACCTTCTGAATGTGTAAGCCCCTGTGGGGAACTCAGAATTGGCGGATTTCTTCCACCAGGTGTCCACATATATCGGCACCCTCAGCCCTCACAAGAGCCAGGTCCTTGGCAGGGAATTTAATGTCACCCTAGACTTTTGAGACTGGTCAGGCAGGGAGTAGAACCAGGCCACCATGGGTGTCCTTGGGGAGATCCTGACTGACTACTTCCTGGTGGACGTCTGGTGTGCCTGTCACCCTACTGACACCTCCCTGCCTTCACCTATGTAAGGGTGGGGGAAGAGCAGGCATGACACTCCTGGTTGGACTGGGTTATAGCTCTTTGCCAAGCTTTGCTCATGCCCACTCCTCTGGCATCTGGCTGAATCCTTTCAGCGGTCACCACCTTGTCTGGGCCCAGGCCACACTAGGGCCTGGGCATCCAGGGTCAGCTTACTGGCATTTCAATGCCAGTCTGATGGAGGATGTGGGCTTCAGGGTGGCCTTCTTGGAGTGCTGGCTGGACTAGCGGGAGCAAGGGGCAGCCTTCCCCTCAGCTCAGAGGTGGTGGCATGTGGGGAAGGTGTGCATCCAGCTTTTTTCCTGCAGCTACACTTGGGGGTCTGGAAGCAGCTCAAGCAGGAAGTGCTAGAGCTGGAGGGGTGCCTGGCCACCAACCCAACCAACCCATCCCTCTGGGTGTCAGGAGAGGAAGGAAGAGCTTTGTGCTCTAGACGACCACTGTACCCTTGGTGCGTTTATTCGTTTATGCATCCAGCTCCCTTGGGAGATGGACCATGGTGACTGCTTCTATGTCCTGGAGAGGATGTGGGGGGGCCAAGAAGTACATCACCTGCCTTCTGGTGGGTGACAGCACCCCCTTATGGATCCAGGTGAGATGTAGCAGTGTTTACAGGCCTTCTATGAAGAGCTCTTCTCCCTGGATCCGACCAATGCCAAAGTCTGTCAGACCCTGTTTGGAGGGGCTCCTACAGGTCATCATGGGTGACCAGCACTGGCTAGAAGCTCCTTTTACTCCTGCTGACTTTTTGGCCACCCTCCACCTGATGCCTGGCAACAAGGCACCAGGCATCAACAGGCTGACTGTGGAGTTCTACCAGGCTTCCTGGGTCTTCCTCAGTCCAGATCTTGCCATGGTCTGGGCCAAATCCAAGGGAAGTGGGGAGCTTCCCATGTCATGCCAGAGGGTTATGCTGACCCTCCTGCTAAAGAAGGGGGATTCCCCCGCGCCTGAGGAGGTGGTGTCCCATGTCCCTCCTCTGCACAGACTACAAGGTGGTAGTGAAGGCCATCTCATTGAGCCTGCAGTCCATGCTGGCAGACATAGACATAGACATAGGCTGGAAGGGACCTCGGGAGATCATCGAGTCCAGCCCCCTGCCCAAAGGGCAGGAAGTCAGCTGGGGTCATAGGATCCCAGCAAGATAAGCATCCAATTTACTCTTGAAGGTGTTCAATGTAGGTGCTTGAACCACCTCCGCTGGCAGACTGTTCCAGACCTTGGGGACTTGAACAGTAAAGAAATTCTTCCTTATGTCCAGCCTGAAATGGTCTTGCAGGAGTTTGTGACCGTTCAACCTCGTCATCCCTTGGGGCACTCTGGTGAACAAACGTTCCCCTAGATCCTGGTGGTCACCCCTGATAAACTTATAGGTGGCCATCAGATCACCCCTGAGCCTTCGCTTTTCCAGGCTAAAGAGTCCCATGTCTCTCAGCCTATCATCGTAAGATCTGATTTCCTGACCTCTGATCATGCGTGTGGCTCTTCTCTGGACTCTCTCAAGCTTCTTCACATCCTTTTTGAATTGTGGAGCCCAAAACTGGACGCAGTACTCCAGCCGTGGCCTCACCAAGGCTGAAGTACAAGGGGAGAATGACGTCCCGGGATTTGCTCGAGAAGCATCTATGGATGCAAGCCAGCGTTTTGGTCGCTTTAGTAGCAGCAGCATCGCATTGCAGGCTTATGTTCATCTTGTGGTCAATGATGACCCCCAAGTCTCTTTCTTCTGTAGTGCTAACCAACATAGCACTGCCGAGCCTTTAAGGGTGCTGTAGGTTTTTCCTCCCAAGGTGGAAAACCTTGCATTTTTTGGTGTTAAACACCATGAGGTTCTCGTCTGCCCATTTGCTGAGCTTGTCCAGGTCAGCCTGGATCACCCGCCTGTCTTCTGGCGTGGATGCTTTGCCCCAAAGTTTGGTGTCATCGGCGAACTTGACCAGTCCACTCCTGACTCCAATGTCCACATTGTTAATGAAGATGTTGAACAGGATGGGTCCCAGGACAAAGCCTTGAGGGACCCCACTGGTCACAGGGCACCACGATGAGTGACTGCCATCAATCACAACCCTCTGGGTCCGACCACGGAGCCAATTTCCCAGCCAGCGGATCGTGGTGGAGCCAAGGCCACAACTGGCCAGTCTGGCCAAGAGGTGATCATGGGATACCAGATCAAAAGCTTTTTTGAAGTCAAGATATATGACATCAACCTCTTCTCCCTTGTCCAGGTGATAGGTCACCTGGTCATAGAAGGAAATGAGATTGGTCAAACAAGACCTACCTGCAACAAACCCATGCTGGCTATCCCTTAGAATGTTAACCTGGGCCAGTCCCTCAAGGTTGGCCTCCTTAATAAACTTTTCTAAGATCTTCCCCAGGATAGAAGTCAGGCTAATGGGCCTGTAGTTAGCCGGATCCACTCTCCTCCCTTTCTTGAAGATCGGCATCACATTGGCCTTCTTCCAGTCTTCGGGCGCTACACCAGAGCGCCAGGAGTTTTCAAAGATCCATGCCAGAGGCTGGGCTATGACGCTCGCCAGCTCCTTGAGTACCCTGGGGTGCAGATTGTGAGGGCCAGCTGACTTGAAGGTATCCAGCTTCTCAAGGTGTTCCTTCACGAGGTCAGCATTTATGGAGGGTAGGGGATCCCCATCACCCGGATCTCCCTGTCCCATAGCAGGCATGGGCATCCCATGTGACTGATGAAAGACTGACGCAAAGTACCTATTTAATAGGTTGGCTTTTTCCTGGGCGTCAGTTGTCAGTTGCCCCATCTGGTTTAGCAGGGGTCCAACTTTGCCCTTGCTTTTCCTCTGGCTCCCCACAGATCTGAAAAAGGACTTTTTGTTGTCCTTGATGCCTGAAGCTAGTTGGAGTTCAGTTGCAGCCTTGGCTTTCCTGGTTTGCTCCCTGCAGGATCGGACCAGCGCGGAGTAATCCTCCTTGGAGGTGAATCCCGTCCTCCATCCTTTGTAGGCTTTCCTTTTTAGCCGTAGGAGGTCCGCTAGGTCCCTGGAGAGCCAGGGGGGCTGCTGTGCCTTCTTGCTGCCTTTCCTCCGTGTTGGGATAGATTTAGCTTGTGCATTGAGGATCGCTTCCTTGAGAAGCAACCACTCTTCTTGAACTCCCATCTCCCTGGGGTCATGGTCCCTGAGGGCCTGACTGACTAGCCTCTTGAGCTTGTCAAAGTTGGCTTTTCTGAAGTCAAGGACTTCTGTGTTGCTAACTGACTTGCCAGCTTTATGGCAGATGGTGAAGGTGATCTGCTCACGGTCGCTGTCACCCAGCTTCCCATCGATCACTAGGTCACCGATTAGGCCATCCCCCTTAGCCAGTACCAGGTTGAGCAGCGCTTTGCCTCTCGTTGGCCCATAGACTTCTTGAGTCAGGTAGAGGTCATCCACGCACGAGAGAAAGCTTTGCGACTGCTCGGATTTTGCTGAGTGATCTTCCCAGGAGATGTCCGGGTAATTGTAGTCACCCATGACAACCAAGGTCCTGGAGCAAGCGGCCTCAGTCAGTTCCCGGGCAAACTCCTCGTCAAGCTCAGGACTTTGAGTGGGAGGTCTGTAGTAGACTCCCACCGTTGTGTCCCCTGTGCCGTATTCCCCACGAATTTTTACCCAGAGGTTCTCCAGCTGTCCATGCCGATCGCCAACATCAGCTTGCAGGGACATGTAGCTTTCCTTCACATAGAGAGCTACACCCCCGCCCCTTTTGTCAACACGATCCCTCCTGTACCGGGTATAGCCCTCTATACCCGTGGTCCAGTCATGGGTGGAGTCCCACCAGGTCTCCGTTATCCCAATGACGTCATAATTCTTTGCACTGAGCGGGAGGACGAGCTCGTCCTGCTTGTTGCCCAGGCTCCTGGCATTAGTGTACAGGCAGGCAAGTGTGCCCTTGGGGGCTCTTGCCTTGCCCACAGATTGTGCCAGGGCTGGGGCAGGGGTGGTCTCCCTTAAGTGCCTTGGTCCGCTGGCTTTGGAAGGGTCGCTCTGCGGGCCAGCAGTGGCAGTAGTCCCCCCATCCCCCAGCGGGCTTAGTTTAAAACCCGGTGGAGCAGGTCAGCCAGCCTGGCTGAGAAGATCCTTCTCCCCAGGGGAGAGAGGTGGAGGCCATGTCTTCCCAGTAGCTCGCTGCCTGTCTCACCAAAGAGCGGGCTGTGGTCATGGAAGCCAAAGGCTTCCCGATGACACCAGTGCCGCAATCTTTGGTTGACTGTGTGGATCCTCCTCTCCCTCCTCAGCCCATAGCCCAAGACTGGGAGGATGGACAAAAACACCACCTGAGCTCCCAGACCCCTAAGCCCCGCTCCCAACTCCCTGTAGCGCCTCATGACCTGGCTGGGGGTGCTCCGAGCTGTGTCATTGGTGCCCACGTGAATAAGGAGCATTGGGTAGTGGTCTGTGGGCCGGAGGAGCTGCGGGATCCTCTCCGTAATGTCTCGGATGCGGGCCCCCGGGAAGCAGCAGACTTCCCGGGCTAAGGGGTCGGGGCGGCAGATTGCCTATGGTCCATCCCGACCAGACATACACAGTTCCTGGACATTCCATCTTTGACAACCTGTACCTGGTTTGGGGCCTCCAGGAGGGCCTGTCTGT
This sequence comes from Crocodylus siamensis, assembly GCF_052110815.1. Taxonomy (NCBI): domain Eukaryota; kingdom Metazoa; phylum Chordata; order Crocodylia; family Crocodylidae; genus Crocodylus; species Crocodylus siamensis. Next base: position 47,520,441 of record NC_143404.1, read on the forward strand.
CACCCTCCTATCTCTAGACCAGGAGAAGGCATTTGACATAGTGGATCACAGGTACCTCACAGGCACGCTGCAGGCCTTTGGCTTCAGGCCCCACTTTGTGTGGGCTCTCCAGGTGCTGTACACCTCTGCAGAGTGTTTGATCAAGCTAAACTGGACCCTGATGGAGCCCATCCCATTCAGAAGAGGGGTGCATCAAGGCTGCTCACTGTCAGGCCAGCTGTACACCTTGGCCCTGGAGCCCTTCCTTATTCTCCTGTGGAAGTGGGTGGCAGGGTTGATGCTCTGGGAGCTGGCAGTGCAGCTGGTCCTGTCAGCGTATGCTGACAGTGTACTCCTCATATTCCTGGACTCAAGTGACCTGTTGCAAGTAGAGGCCTGCCAGGCATTGCACTTGAAGGCCTCCTCTGCCCAGGTCAACTGGGTCAAGAGCTTTGGCCTGGTGGTGGCTGATGGGTGGCAGGTGGGCTAACTCCCACCCATGCTCCATGGGATCTGCTGGAGCGTGGGCTCGCTTCTCTACTTGGGGGTCTACCTGTCCCCCACAAACCCCTCCCCATCAGAGAACTGGTTCCAGCTGGAGGCAAGGGTGGTGGAGCAGCTCCAGGCATGGGCAGTGCTCCTGAGATGTCTCTCCCAGTGTGGGAGAGTGTTGGTGCTGAACTAGTTGATTCTGTCCATGCTTTGGCACTGCTTACACACCCTGCCTGTGCCCTCTGAGGTCCTGGTGGGACTGCAGAGATGGTTGCTAGAGGTTTTCTGTCTGGGACAGCACTGGGTCACTGCAGAGGTCCTGAGCCTCCCCTTGCAGAAGGGTAGCCAGGGCCTGGTTTGCCTACGCAGCCAAGTCTTGGCTTTCTGCCTTCAGGCCCTGCAGTGACTGTTATACGGTGTCAGTAGCCATGCAGCATGGGGCCACTTGGGGTGCGCGTTCCTCCACTGCTTCTGGGGGCTTCTGATATTAGACCCAGACTCCATGCAGCACACAATGACCAGGGAGATGATTCAATTGCTCATGGATCCTATTACTCATTAGCCAGAGCAAGCAGGAAGCAAACACCAGCACACATTGCTTGCAACAGTTTTATTCAGAATGGAGACAGCTTCGGACAAAGGTCCCTCACAGACATAGAGCCTGTGAAACCAGGGGAACAGCCCTGAACAACAGTTTTTTTCCCACTTTATACACTTTGGTTTATGCTCATTACCATTAATTCCAACTCTGTCCCTCCTTTTGTTCCACCCATTTCTCCTCCCATCTCAAGCTCCACTCTGTTTACTGTTTGCTTCATTAGCATGGAATTACCTATGCATTTTACTCATTTACATGTCTTTTTGCTATGAGTGCATGTCTAAGACTTTGACTTCTCCTCTTTGGTTAATGGGCAGACTTTGATCAAAACTTGGAAACTTCTGGAGGCTTCTTCACCAACCACCATTCACCCTTTTGCAATATGTTCATCTCAGATTCTGTTACCAGCTATGTATTGTTTTTTCACATTCCAGTCTTTTTTTCTGTCTCATGTTGTACCATCTCTGTTCTTCAGACCCCTGTGTCTTATCTTGTTGCTTCCTGTAGCTGGTTCACAGCACACAGCACAGACTTATACAGACTCACTTGCTGCTTTTTCTTAGAAAATGGTTGACACAGTTAAGACGGTTATTAGCATAAGCAAAAGGCTGGCTTAGCATAAGCATTCATTAGCAAAATCTGTTTGCCTAAGCACCTGGCAATATACTTTTAATATATAATTCTGCCTTGTGGTCAGCAGCTTTGCTAGGGCACAGGTTGTGCCTTTATTCAGCTGCAAATCCAGTGCTCCCTAAGATATAAATATTGTCACCCTAACAACTGGCAGCTCCTCAGCCTATCGGGCTTCTCCCTGAAGGACCTGTATGGGCTTCCAGATTTGTACCAGGACCTCCTCGAGGCCTGGAGGCTTGTCTCCACCTCCATGTCCCCCACAACAGTCACCCACGGTGCTGACCTGCCCATCGAGCCCCTCCTCTGGAAACCCCAGTTGGAGGTGCCAACAGCAGAGGTGCCTCAGTTGCAACAGAGGTTGATCCTGGCTGGTGTCACCCATATTAGAGACTTCCTGGACTATGATAGGTGAAAGTGGGTGGACCCCACTGCACTGGCCCAGTGCATGACACATGCAACCTTCCATCTGGTCTGGGAAGTGAAATCTGCCCAACCTCCCAATGTCCTTGCCTTTGTTGACAAAGTTATGCACAGCATCAGTCCCTGCAAGCCCCCTGTGTCCTCCAGCCCACTGGAGTTTGTTGTGGGGCTAGTACTTTACCCAGCTTCACAGCACTCCCTGCTCCACCACCTGAGCCAGCTGGAAGACACCAGGCTAGTCCACTTTTCCACCATCCATCGCTGCCACCTGTACATGCTCATGTGCTGCACTGTCCATCATACCACTTTCACATCCCACCCAGACACCAAGTGGCAGGACCTGCTCAGCGAGGGCATGGCTGGGGCAGCCCAGTGGCTGAGTCTGTACTCCATCCTCATCCCATAAGCCACTGAGGACCTCAGTTGGTGGCTCCCCCATGGAGCCAATCACCATGGGCATGTATGTGGTGAGCTTCATGGATACCCATGTCTCCTGCTCCTTCTGTGGGCAGAGGGAAACCCTGGTGCACATGACCCTCAAGTGTGCCAGGCTGCAGCCCCTTCACTTCCAAAACCTCCTCTTGAGGTTCTGGTTGAATTTCGCCCCTCACCTTTTTGTTTTTGGTCACCCCATACATGGCACCACCAAGTCCTGGGACCTCCTGGTGAACATCCTCCTGGCCCTGGCCAAGTGGGCCCTGCACTTGACTAGGAAGGAGGTTCTGGCTGGGAAAGTTCCCAGAGACTGTTGGGCCACTTTTCTCCCACTTGTCCATGCATGTTCCCAGGCAGAGCACCAGTGGGCAGCATCCACCAGCTCTCTGGATAACTTTGAGTACCAGTGGGTGTAGCCTGGGGGGCTTTGCTTGGTATCCCCCTCCAGAGAACTTCTTTTCACATTTTGAATCTATGACCCTCACATCACTCCTACACTTTTCTTCCTTAGTAGTCCCACCAAAACAACGCCCCTCCCCAAATTATTAGTGGTATCTTTTAAACTCTGGTCCCACACAGTGGGGGCTATTAGTTAACTAGGTGGGCCTTAAGGGCCACAATCTCTGGAAGATACAAATATGCAGAAGCTTCTGGGGCCCAGCCAACTGGGATGTTGGGACACTAGCCTCTTGTGTCAGCTAGGCTGCTGAAGCAGCATCCTAAATTCATTTTTTAAAATACCCCCAAATCCACATTCTTACACCATTAAAAAAACAAACAAAACAACAACAACAGAAAGGAAGATTGGTCAAATGGGCAATTAGTTATTCTTACATTTACAATGTTAAAGAAATTTGGAAGCCTATTAATGTTTGCTTTGGGTTTCCTTATCACATGGTGGATGTATGATGGGGGTATGGGGGGGATATAGGGTTTGCAGGAGGGGGTAGGAAGGGGGTGGGGGGATGTGGGTGGCTGTGGAGAGATGTGGGGAATGTGAGTCACTGTGTGGGTATATGTGGGGAGACTGTGGGTGTGGCAGCTTCTTAGGAGGGGTGGCTCCCCTGCATGAAAGCCGTGTGCCCCCAGTGGCTGAAGGGGCATGGCAGCGCTGGTGGTGGTGGGATCATGGCAGCAGTGGTAAGAAGGGAGCTCCTGCAGATGCCACCAGTGCTGTTGGCAGCTAAGGGAAGGGTGGCAAGTGGCAACCACCTGCAGACACCACAGGTGCAGCGACAGCCTCTGAAGGCTGGAGATGAGCAGAAGAACAAGCAGGAGGCTGAAAAGAATAGGAGGATAAGCAGGAAGCTCGTTCCTCCCACCCCCACCTCTGTTGGCTCCCCCAGGTCCCCGTTCTTTCCCCTGCTCCTGATTCATTCCCCCCACCCTCCTTGCTCCTTGTTACCAGTCTCCCAAGGCTGGAGATGAGCAGGGGAATGAGAAAGGGGCTGGAGACTAGTAGGAGGCTGGAGACAAGCCCCCAGAAATGAGCTGGAGACATTCTTCTGCTCTCTCCAGCCTTCTGTTCATTCTCTGCTACTGCTGGTGAGTGTGTGGGGGCTGAGACAGCCAGCAGGGAGCAAGGGGAAGTAATGGGGGGTGGGGGCAATGAATAGGGAGTGGGGAGAGTGAGTCAGGAGCCAGGGGAATTAACTGGGAGTGGGGAGAACAAACAGGGGGTGGGGGAACAAATCAGGAGTTGGGGAAGGTCCCCTCCCCCCTCCTTCTGTCCCCACCCCCCTATTTACCTGGCAGAAGCTGAGTCCCAGTTCCTGCAGCTTGCACTGCTGCCTGCCTGGCATGGGCAGGCAACATGCTTCAGGACTGAGGAAAGGACTAATCATAGAGATGATCTGTCAGCATCTGGCAGAATGTTTTTTTGTTCCCACACGTGCCTCTTGCATCAAAGGGATTTGAGATGGTGCAAGAGGCATGTGCAGGCTTGTCTGGACACACCCATTGTGTGCAATAGGGTTATCTCCTTCTGTTTCTGAAGGATTGCTGCCTTGAGGAATGACCACCCTTCCTGGACTCCCATCTCACCAATGCTCTTGATCTTCAATGCCTCACTAACTAATTTCCTGAGCTCATTGAAATTAGCCTTTATGAAGTTTAGCACTTCTGCCCTGCTGTTTACTTTTCCCACCATACCCCAGATAGTGAATTCAGTCAATTGATGGTCACTATTCCTTAGGTTACCTTGTACCTGTAAATTTTGCACCAGGTCATCCCCTGCAGTTAGCACCAAGCCCAGCAAGGTGTTTCCCCTAGTGGGACCGTATACCTCCTGCATTAGGTGGAGGTCCTGTATGCAGGTTAAGAACCTATGTGAGCAGTTAGATCTGGCTGACTGCTCCTCCTAGCAGATGTCAGGGTAGTTTAGGTCACCCATGACAATCATGTCCCTTGACCATATGGCCTCTGAGAGCTGCCTTGGAATTCCAGGTCTGACTCAACCTCCTGGTGTGGTGGTCTGTAGACTGCCCCCACTACCCTTTCCCCTTCCCCTTTCCTCCTGATCCCCTTGTATTCTAACCCACAGTACCTCAATTTGCCATTCGTCTGATCCCATCTGGATTATAGAAGATGTGTATTTCTCCTTAATATAGAACACTACTTCCCTTCCTCCTTTTTTACCCACTCTATCATGTCTGTACAACCTATAGCCTTCAATGCTTGCTGCCCAATCATGAGTAGGGTTCCGCCAGGTTAAAGTTATTGCTTGGAATCAGGAGTGTGAGTTCCTTCTGCTTGTTCCCCGTACTTCTGGCATTAGAATAGAGACATTTGAGGCCTGCAATGGGTGCCTTTGGTACTCCCCTCCCCCCCATCCTGATTCCCATCAGGCCCCTTAGTACTTACCTGGGCTGATCCAGGACATGGCTCATGGCTCACTGATTCTAGGTTATCCTTGTCCTCTGCATCCCCATTTCCCAACAAGCCTAGTTTAAAGCCCTATGTACTTTTATTTCTATTATCCAAAATAGTTCACTGGCTCTTAGAGTCTAATGATAAAGAATTCAGAATACTGTAACCACCATCCCAGAAAACAGTCTCTAATGTGTTATTAAAGTTAGAAGGAAAGTGAAGTGCTTCCCCAAAGCAAGATATTTGAATAATCTTGGAATGAATCCATCTCAAGCTTCTTTTGAACATTGGGCTTGTTTTTTTATTTATTTATTTTCTAAGTAAAGCATTTACATTATGTCCCATATGAAAGATTATTGCTTCTCAAGTCTTTTCCTGGTGCTTAAATGTCTCCCAAGGCATCTCAGTAAGCTGTGTCAGGTACTTTTGAGAGCCAGTACAAATGGCAGCCATGCAGTTGGGACTGCTCACTGCTGCCTGGTATTTTTCTGCAGAAGACCTTAGTTTTGAGGTGGAAATAAAGGAATATCCAGACTTAATCATGTTCATGCAGACCAGAAGCCTGTTAGTAGATCTGGACAGGTTACAGAAGTGGGTGGATGTGAACAGGATGACTTTTGATACTGACAAGTGCAGGGTATTGCACCTGGGGTGGAAGAACCAGCAGCATACCTACAGGCTGGGGAACTCCCTTCTTATCAGTGCAGAGGCAGAAAAGGATCTTGGAGTCATTATTGACTCCAAGATGAACTTGGGCCAACAATGTGAGGATGTGGTCAGGAAGGCTAACCACACCTTGTCATGCATCCACAAATGCATCACAAGCAGCTCCAAGGAGGTGATCCTCCCCCTCTATGTGACATTGGTCAGGCGGCAATTGAAGTACTGCATCCAGCTCTGGGTGCCGCCATGCCAGGGGGTTGGACTTGATGATCTTCTCAGGTCCCTTCTGACCCTACCATACCAACTATGAAACTTCAGGAGGGATGTGGCCAACACAGAGAGGGTCCAGAGGAGAGCCACACTCATGATCAGGGGGCAGCAAGGCAGGCCCTACAAGGGGAGGCTACGGGACCTGAACCTGTTCAGCCTCCACAAGAGAAGGCTGAGAGGGGACCTGGTGGCCATCTGTAAATTGGCCAAGGGGGACCAGCAGGCAGTGGGAGAGTCCCTGTGTCCTCAAGCACTACCAGAAGTAACAAGGAATAACGGTCATAAATTGACAGAGAATAGATTCAGGCTAGATATCAGGAGGCACTACTTCACAGTCAGGGCAGCTAGGATCTTGAACCAACTTCCAAGGGAAGTAGTGCTCACTCCAACCCTGGGGGTCTTCAAAAGGAAGCTATATAGACACCTAGCCAGGGTCATTTTACCCCAGCATTCTTTCCTGCCCATGGCAGGGGATCAGACTTGATGATCTGCTGAGATCCCTTCCAGCCCTACCAAGTATGAAACTATGAAACTAAGTAAAGCACAGGCAGTTCTGACTGCTTCAGAGGAAGAACCCCCTAACCCAATTACTTCTTTGCACCTTGCTTTTAAGATCAGTTGGATAGACAGCAGTGGGAAAACTTCTGTCCCACTGGGGACAGTGGCAAGAGGGTCTCTGCACTTCCAAGGTAGGATCCAATTCTCTCACCTATTCTGGTTTTAGCTTGCTGTTCTCTTAGGCCTGAATAGGTTCCCCTCCTGGATGCCCTGTAGGCCAGCTTCAAAAGGAGAGTGGTCTGGGCAATGCCTGGCTAATGGCTTGGTGGTTAGAGCACCCTGCTGGGATGTGGGAAATGGAAGCTGAAACTCCATCTGGGAAAAGAGAGCCTGGGCACTTGGATCTCCCATTCACTGGACAATTTCCCTAACCACCAGACTACTGGACTATAAGATACTGTAGTAAGGACCCTCTCCAGCTCTGTGAAACAGTCACTGACTTGGGGGCAATTAACCAGTGTTATTTGTGTACTCAGGCAATTCCATTCCATTGCAGAGCATACATGGATATAAAGGAGCTTCTTAGTATTCTCAGAAGGGAAGTGTGAGCTATGCAGGTGGAAATAGAATGTAAAATCTGTATAAGTGCCAACAATGACACTTATTTGACTACATAAATGGCTCAAGCATGTAATTGTGACAGAATTTGGCATCTAGAGTGCAGGATTCTTTGAGTTCTTTGCCTCAGTGTTCCTAAACAAGGGGCAAAATAAGTCTCACAATGGGATTTTAGAGAGACAACAGCTGTACAGACTACCAAGCGTTGACCCTGAGATGGTGCAGAGTCACTTGGAAGGATTGGATGTGTTTAAGTCAGCAGGACCAGAGGAGCTCCATCTGAGGGTACTGAAGGCACTAGCTGATGTCATTGCACAGCCACTGGCAAGAATATTTGAGCACTTGCGGTGCATGAGCCAGGTCCTGGAGGACAGGAAAAGGGCCAATGTGGTCCCTATTTTCAAGAAGGGGAGGAAGGGGGATCCAGGAAACTACAGGCCAGTCAGTGTCATAGTTTCATAGTAGCTATGGTCAGGAGGGACTTGAAAAGATGATCTAGCCTGACCCCTGCCACAGGCAGGAATGAATGCTGGGTTCACAAGACCCCAGACAGGTGATCATCCAACCTCCACTTGAATTTGCCTAAGGCAGGGGTAAGGACCACTTCCCTGGGAAGTTGGTTCCAGATTTTGGCCACCCTAACTGTAAAATATTGCCTTCTGACCTCCAACCTAAACCTACTCTCCATCAGCTTATTACCTTTGTTCCTTGTCACCCCAGGTGGTGCAGGGGAGAAAAGGGCTCTACTTATTTGCTGTAGATCTCCCCTGATGAGCTTGTAGACAGCCACCAGATCCCCCCTCAGCCTCCTCTTGCTGAGGCTGAACAGGTTCAGGTCCCTCAGTCTCTCCTCTTAGGGCCTGTCCTGCTGCCCTCTCACTGAGCGGGTGTCCCTCCTCTGAACCCTCTCCAGTATGGCCACATCTCTCTTGAAGTGCAGCGCCCAGTACTGGATGCCATACTCCAACTACGGCCTGACCAAAGTCGCATAGAGGGGGAGTATCACCTCTCTGGACCAGCTTGAAATGCACCTTTGGATGTATGACAAGGTATGGCTGGCCTTGGTGGCTGCAGTCTGGCATTGGCGGCTCATGTTCATATTGGAGTTAATAATGACTTCAAGATCCCTTTCTGCCTCTGTGCTTTCAAGAAGGGAACTCCCCAGGCTGTATGTATGCTGTGGATTCCTTCTCCCAAGGCTCAGCACCCTGCGTTTGTCTGTGTTGAACCCCATCCTATTCTCATCTGCCCACTTTTGTAGTCTGTCTAAATGTATTTTCAGCCTCTCTCTCCCTTCAAGTGTTTCTACCTCGCCCCACATCTTAGTGTCATCAGCAAACTTGGACAGCGTGCTTTCCACCCCCTCATCCAAGTCACTGATGAAGATGTTAAACAGTTTGGGCCTGAAGACTGATCCCTGGGGTACCCCACTGCTCACATCTCACCAGTTTGAATACAACCCATCCACCACTACTCTCTGGGTGCACCCCAGCAGCCAGTTCTTTACCAATCCAGTCTCACCACCATCCTTGGTAAAGTCTTTGAAAGATTATTAAGGCTCATATATCTGAGAGCCCAGCAGGAAAAATTATGCTGATGGGAAACCAGCATGGGTTTATACCAGGTAGATCATGCCTGACTAATCTAGTCTCTTTTTATGACCAGGTTACAAAGCACCTGGTCGCAGGAGTAAGGGTAGATATAATTTACTTAGACTTCAGGAAGGCCTTTGATACCGTATCCCACCCCATACTGGTGAACAAATTAAGAGGCTGTGACTTGGATGATTACACAGTCTGATGGGTGGCAAATTGGCTAGAGGGTTGTACCCAGAGAGTGGTGGTGGACGGGTTGGTATCGACCTGGAAGGACGTGGGCAGTGGGGTCCCACAGGCCTAAGTCCTTGAACTGATACTCTTCAATGTCTTCATCAGTCTTTTGGATGAGGGAATGAAGTGTACTCTGTCCAGGTTTGCAGGTGATACAAAACTGAACAACTACAGGCAGACCTGGACAGGTAGGACAAATAGGCAGAAAACAATAGAATGCAATTTAACAAGGAGAAATGCAAAGTGCTGCACCTAGGGAGGAAAAATGTCCAGCACACCTACTGCCTAGGAAATGACCTGCTCAGCAGCATGGAAGCAGAAAGGTATCTCAGAGTCCTAGTGGACTCCAAGATGAACATGAGTTGTCAGTTTGACGAAGTCATCAGCAAAGCTAACGGCACTTTATCATGCATCAGCAGATACATGAGAAACAGAAACAAGGAGGTGATACTTCCTCTCTATTGGGCACTGGTTAGACTGCAGTCAGAATACTGCGTCCAGTTTTGGGTGCCACACTTTAAGAGGGATGTGGATAACCTGGAGAGGGTCCAGAGAAGGGCCACTCATATGGTTATGGACTTGCAGGCCAAGCCCTACGAGGAGAGACTAGGGCACCTGGACCTCTTCAGCCCCCACAAGAGAAGGTTGAGAGGTGACCTTGTGGCTGCCTATAAATTCATCATGGGGGTGCTGAAGGGAATTGGTGAGGCTCTACTCACCAAGGCACCCCTGCGGGTTACAAGAATAATGGCCATAAGCTAGCAGAGAGCAGATTTAGACTGGACATTAGGAAGAACTTCTTCATGGTTAGAGTGGCCAAAATCTGGAATGGGCTCCCAAGGGAGGTGGTGCTCTCCCCTACCCTGGGGGTCTTCAAGAGGAGGTTGGATGGGCATCTCGCTGGGGTCATCTGACCCCAGCACTCTTTCCTGCCTATGCAGGGGTCCGACTCAATGATCTGTTGAGGTCCCTTCCAACCCTAACATCTATGAATCTATTCCTATGCTAACATGAGGCAGCCAAATTCATCCCCTTTGGAAGAGGAGCTACTTGGCTAGAACAAGCATGAGTATGTGCAGCAAAATATTTAACTCCCTCCCTCCACATCAATCTCCAGAAGAATGCAAGAACATCTTTCCATGTCATTTTTTGTCACTCTCCCTTATTGACAACTCAAACTAATTAATTTCAGAACCAGTTTGTTAGCTATGCTGTGCACTCATGTGTGCTCAGTCATTCCACCTTCCATAGCTGCTTCATTACTGAAGAGCCATATCCAGGTATATAGATGGGAACAGATTGTCTAGAGAATATTTGAGAAAAGAGGAATTTTGAGTAGTAGTGAGGAGGCAGGTTGGGCCAGAGAGCACCAAGCAGACTAGGAAGAGGCTCCTCTGGGGGTAAAGGCATATTGAACAAGGACGATGAGCCAGGCTTTCCAGCTAGCCATTTGGGGCTCCTACAGATGTGCAGGGAACCTGCTCCAACCTGCTGGAAATTCAGTGCATCAGAATCTGCTGGAGAATGAAAATTGACGTGCTCTAGTAGCCTTTTGCGTCACATATATCAGCATCCCTGTGTGTCCCCATGCCAAACAAATGGAGGTGAAATGATTTGAAATAAAACATGTTCAATGAGCTGTAGTTCAAAGTGCCCCACCACCATTTTTTAGCACAGGAATGCTGATACACATGACATGTGGTGGCTTTTAATTAGTGCAGCTCACTAATTAATGTGCCAGGCACCATATCCCAGAGCACATGTAAAAATGTCCGTGGGGACTATGTCATGGAGTGACAGCAGGTTTGTGCAGGGAATAGGAAATGGTCCAGGCAAGGATCCGGATCCTTCTTTTTTCTCACCTGCCAGAAATTCTCTCTGTAGCAGATTGGGGCTAGTGCTCTGCCTGACCATTCCTGTACCCTAACAATCCAGTTCCAGGTGGAGAAATACAATCACTGTAATGATTTAGGTTTTTGGATCTTTCAGCCGGTTTTATAGCCAGGTGTAAAACAGTTTACACTTTTGGTAGTGATCTCGTATCAGCAATGTCATAAATGGGATTACTTCCCAGGAATACAGCAGAGAGTAGAAATAGTAATCTTGGCCAGAAATGGTTATATCACATACAACTGGAAGCTCAAACCCAGTAAGAATGGGCTTTCACAAGAGCTTTGAGAGTTTTGTGCTAGACAACATGGATGAAACCTTTCTTCAGAACACTACAATGGATAAGCAATACAGTAATAATTGGTGCAAACATGATACTAAGAGACAAAAATAGATGAATTCTGAACTAGGTTACTGTTGTAATTCTGGATTGACATGCATGCTATAGTGATAGAATCCAGTCCAATACCTAGGTTTAGAAGCATTTGATATCCATATCATTCCCCAAACAAATGAGTTTTGTGTGATTAATAATGGTGATAGGAACAACCCTAAAGAGCTAAAGAATTCAGGCCAGGTGATAATCTATACATAATAATCCATAGATAATTCATAGGCTTTTCCAAACAGCTCTGCTGCCATGGGCTAAAGATCGAGGGATTTAGGCAACCAGGCTTTTCCTCTCCTGTTTCATCATAGATCTCAGCTACAAAAGAATTCGATGGAACATCAGGTGTTCCATAACACGGTATAACAAATTTGTTGTGTAGGAGTGATTACTGTTGCATCTGATTCCATTAATCTTGGATAGTTCATCAACAAGCTTAGATATGTCATGTAGTAAGCTGTCTAAAAGGGGGGGAAAAGTGCTTAATAGAGAGCAGGGAAGGAATGAATACTCTGAAAGCAACTCCTAGGCAAGTATGCAGTAAGCTGTACACTTGTCTACATTTATACACAGGAATCTGCAAAGCAAGCAGCTAGGGTTGCTATACCCCCAACACAATTCTATATGCTACCCACAAACACAAAGGAACAAAAAACCAAATCATCTACTGATATATATTTTAAATTTCTGTGCTTACAGCACCCTACCCTATCTTCAAAATTTCTTTGGAGAAAATCAGGAAAAGAAGGAGAAGCAGATGTCTTTAAAAAGGTGGGGAAATAGTGCTTTTAGACCCTAATACAAAACACATTGAAGTAAGTGGAAAGATTTCCACTGACCTCAGTGGACTTTGTAAAAGACCATAGTGACAGTGGATTACTGTAACAGATGTAATAAGGGAACTCACGCTGGGAATTTTGTGACTATGTTTTATTGTTCTAAAATGTAAATAGTTGACAATAGCTTCCAAGACTGTTGGTTTCTCAGGGAAATCAAGGACACGTTTCTTATTTGCCCTTAGTCTGAAATTTTAAAAACAACACTTTTATTTTTCAAATCTTTAAAACATTTTAAATATTTCTGGTGACTCCTGTATTTGGAACTTTCATGTTGTGTAAGCAGAGAGCTGTTTAAGGGGCATTAAATTATAAATCCAACTGTCCTTTAAGATTAATTACTAAAGTATCCAGTGTGATGGCTGTAGATGGGCCACAATCTGGCCTTTATGAATCAGGAAATATGTTTTCACTGGTAAGCAACATAGATTCCAACTTAGCTGGTAAGCAGTCCTCTGGAACAGGACAGATTCGAGCCTGCTGTAGAGCCCCAGCAAAGAGGACCTATTTTTTGCTGTGCACACATTATTCAAAGGAAACCTTAGCTTGTGTATGTATTAAAGTACATAACAGCTGATCTCTGTTATGACATCTATCTTCATAATCTTAGCAGCCGAGGCAGAGTTCACAATGGAAATAAATATCATAAAATATTAGTTTTCATGAATTTTATCAATGGAATGAACAGACCAGGTAATGTTTTTTTCCTAGTCTTTTACCTCCTCCTAATCTTTAGGAGTAAAATTGCTTTCAGTGATAGCTATGGAAACGGGAGCAATTGTTCTCTTTATGTGTCTGCACAAGTTTTCAGGTAGAATGTAAAATGTTATAAGTATGTGCATAAAGCAAGCATGCAATTAAATACTTAACTCACATCTTATGCCTTTGCTTACATGCATAGAAATATAACCTGGCGAGTGTCAATGGTAATCTGTATTAACAAGTATAAGCTAGTTAGTTAGTGTGGCTAAGCTGTATTATCAAGTATAATCAAAGTAGACAGACCCAGATAATTTCATTCTCTTCACCATGACTCTGTTCTCTTGATTGACTTCCCTTAAAATGGGAGATCTGAGTTGGTTGTGGAATGCAGAAAATTCAAGAGAATTTCTTGAGAAGGTAAGTTAACAATTAACAGATTTCCTGGGAAAGTTATATTAGTATCACCTTGGGGAACTAAGGTTACATAGGCTTTCTCTTCACTATGGTGTTGGCATAATTCCTTTTGAGTTAAGTTAGCTCAAAGCGGAGTGCTCACAGTACCAAATGATATGTGAATAGAACAGAATAATTGGATTAGGTTTAGGGTACTTAGTGGGTGTATATATACCAGTTGCTTTACTGTGCATTAGTGTAGTTTACTATATAGTAAGGGGGTGTGTCTACATGTACACACACTTACTGCACAGTAAACCTTGCTAATTGCGAATTAATTTGCTACTTGCAAATACAAATAGGAATGCAAATCTATTCCCAGGAAGATGGCCAGCAGGAGGCAGGAAATTGCTCTCTGCCCCGGGAGCCGCTTGCTGCCGGGGTAGGGGACTAGGTCCCCTCTGCCCTCGCAGCAGGGAGATCCAAGGTCCCCACTTCACTATTGTGATCAAGGAGCAGGGGGCTGGGAGGTCCTTATTTCCCAGTGCCAGCTACATGACACCAGGGCTGGTGCTGGGAGATCATTATCTGCTGGTGGAAGCTGGGGAGCCTGTTCTATGCCCAGCTTCATCACCATGGAGCTGGATGGAGAACAAGCTGGGTAGTCTGATTTCTTCTCAGTTCTGTGATCATGGAGCTAGGCAGGGAACAGGTTGAGAAGCCTGTTTCCTTGTCAGCTTCATGATCAAGGAGCTGGGTGGGGAGTGGGCTGAAATTGTGGAGCAGGGGCTTGGAACTGCCCTGGTCAGTGGCAGGTCCCAGCCCCATGCCCCAATTGGGTGATTGAGGCATGGGGCAGGAATTTCAGGGTTGGGTTAGGTCCCAACCCCCTGCCCCAATTCACCAGTGAGGCAGCTAGTAGCAAGCTAGCTGCTAGCTGCCCCACTGGCAGACTGGGGCAGGGGCATGGGACCTGCCCCTTCCCTACAGCTCTTTTCAAATCCCCTGTCCCTGCTTGGAGAGCTGGCGCCAAGAGCTCCCTGCTGGTGGTGTAGGAGGACATTGTCCCTGCCCTGGCAGCAGGCAGCCCCCCGGGACAAGGTGCAATGTCCCAGCCCTAGTCAGGAGAGAGCTGTCTTTTGGCTCAGTGCTCTCTGTCAGCCCCTCGGTAAGCACACAGGGGGAACCTAGAGTTTAGTGTAGCTGAGTCCTCACTTTATTATTAGTTCAAGTATAAGCTTCTGTCAAACTTCTGTCCAAGTCCCATGACTAGCCAGCTAGCTCAAGCTTACAGTACTATTTAGCTTAAGATGGAGAATTCTCTATATACATGTGAGTTAGATACAACACTGAAAGTATACTTGGGATTAAAATTGTTGTAAAGACACCTGACACAATATTAGATCCTCAGGACAGAATCCTATGTTACATTACACACTAAATGGCAGCTACCCAGCTGTGTGACTGCTCTGAGCATTCTCAACAGGAATTCACACCAGCTGGGCAGGTATGTGGTACTATATACACTTGCCCAGAAAAATCCTGAAATTCTACCTGGGCAAAGTCCCTGGAAAATAGGGCCCACCCAATAGCCGAATGCTTCAGCCACTTGATAAGGGAGCAGGAAGTCTAGGTTCTAGGTATCCCTCATCCTGAGGTGGCTTGAACCTACATCTCTTTCTTTTCAGTTTAACACTGTAACTACAAGGCCACAAGTTTAGTCCCTCTCCAGCCTGCCCTTTGAAACTGGTTCACTGGGCACCTGAGAGAGGCAGATGTGTGGGGCTAGGAGGAAGAGAAGCTAGAGGGTGTGCGACTTAGTTGACTAGTGGATGCATCTACACATGTGTTTTAATGTGAAGTAGCCTATTCTACTGCACATTAAAGCATCACGTCAAAAACAATGCTAATATGCTTGTGTGCAGTGGAAGTAGTCTACTGTGTTTTAAGCATCACTAAAAAGGAGATTTTTTTTCTATTGCACATTAGGGCAGCCCAATGCACCTTCATGTAGTACCTTATATTAGAGAGTGGCTATACACATACTCTGGGTGTGAAGGCTCCAAGAGTCACTTTAATTAAACCTCCCAGAGCATCTTGTGTATTAACATCCCCATGCTTCAAAATGGTGGCAGGGATGTGTTAAACCAGCTTTAGATAAAGCACCCTACCACCATTTTGAAGCACAGGGTCGCTGATACACAAGATGTGGGAGGCTGCTGAAGTTCAGTAATTGCCATGCTCCAGCAGATTTGATTAATCAAGTATGCTGTGATACCTTGGAATTACAGCACATTGGAGCAGCCTCTCTGCTCATGTATAGGTAGCCAAAAGGTACACAACTTAATGCATGCATTAATGAACATATAGACATGGCCAGTGAGATGGGCATTATTCTGTGTTCTAGCCAAGGCCCATCTTCACAAAAATCCTCCATGCTCTACATCCATTTTATCTACTGAATAATAATTCAAGGTGCAGCAAGTAAATTTCAAGAGGAGGGATGGACTGGGTAATGTGGGCCCCTGCAGGATATGCTTGGCAATCTGGTGGTTGCACCAGAGGAGAAAGCAGACCTCTTTAACAAATTCTTCACCTCCATTTTCTTGTTCAGGGACTGGGACTCCCCTACTGAGATTCAAGATGGACTTGGGAGAAACACAGCCAGGCCTAAGGTCAGGGAGGACTGGGTTAGGGAGCTTCTGAAGGGGCTAGACGTATTCAGATCAGCAGGTCCAGATGCTGTCCACCCCCGTGTGTTGAGGGAATTGACAGGGGTTATTGCAGGGCCCCTGGCATGGCTTTATGAGCATTCGTAGTGCTCGGGCCAGGTGCCAGATGACTGGAAGAAAGCCAACATGGTTCCCACCTTTAAAGAAGGGAAGAGGGAGGACCTGGGCAGCTATAGGCCCGTTAGTCTAACTTCAATCCTGGGGAAACTCTTTGAGAAGATTATCAAGGAGCACATCTGTGATGGGCCAGCATCAGGGATGATGCTTAAGGCCAACCAGCACGGTTTCATTAGGGGCAGGTCCTGTCAGACGAACCTGATTGCCTTCCATGATCAGATCACAAAATCATTAGATTCAGGTGTCATGGTGGATGTAGTCTTTCTGGATTTCACTAAGGCCTTTGACACTGTCTCTCACCCCATTCCCATTAAAAAAAACTAGGTGACTGTGGCATTGATGCCTACACAGTCAGATGGATTGCAAATTGGATGAAGGGTCATACTCAGAGTGTCATTTTTGACTTGGAGGGAAGTGGGCAGTGGAGTCCCCCAGGGCTTGGTCCTTGGGCCCGCACTGTTCAATTATTTTATTAGTGACTTGGATGATGGGGTCAAAAGCAGCCTGTTCAAATTCACTGATGACACCAAGATTTGGGGTGAGGTAGACATGCTAGTGGGGAAGTAAAGATTATAGCAGGACCTGGACAGGTTACAGGGGTGGGCTAATGAAAATAGGATGGGTTTCAATACAGACAAGTTCAAGGTGCTGCACTTGGGCAGTAGGAACCAGCAGCACACTTACA
This sequence comes from Crocodylus siamensis, assembly GCF_052110815.1. NCBI lineage: Eukaryota > Metazoa > Chordata > Crocodylia > Crocodylidae > Crocodylus > Crocodylus siamensis. The sequence continues at coordinate 47,537,487 of NC_143404.1, forward strand.
AGCTGGGAAACTCCTTCCTCAAGAGCATGGTGGCAGAAAGAGATCTTGGAGTCATTATTGATTCCAAGATGAACATGGGCCAACAATGCAAGGTCACGGTCAGAAGGGCTAACCGTACCTTGTCATGCATCCACAGATGCATCTCAAGGAGGGCCAAGGAGGTGATCCTCCCCATCTATATGACACTGGTCAGGCCGCAGCTGGAGTACTGTGTCTAGTTCTGGGCTCAGCACTTCAGAAGGGACGTGGACAGCACTGAGAGGGTCCAAAGGAGGGCCACCCACATGACCCGGGGACAGCAGGGAAGACCCTACGAAGAGAGGCTACAGGACCTTAACCTATTCAGCCTTTGCAAGAGAAGGCTGAGGGGGGACCTGGTGGCCTTCTATAAACTCAATAGCGGGGGACCAGCAGGGCTTGGGAGAGACCTTGTTCCCCCAAGCGCCCCCCAGGGTAACCAGGAATAATGGCCACAAGTTGTTAGAGAGTAGGTTTAGACTAGACATCCAAAGGCAGTACTTCACAATCAGGGTGGCTAGGATCTGGAACCAACTTCCAAGGGAAGTGGTGATGGCTCCTACCCTGGGGGTCTTTAAGAGGAGGCTTGATGTCTACCAGGCTGGGGTCATTTGAGCCCAGTTTTCTCTCCTACCCAGGGCAGGGGGTCAGACTAGAAGATCTATGTCCCAGGGAAAAATGAAGAAATGGACACTGAAGGGTCAAGGAGGACCCCCGGGAGCCAGTACACCCCAGGGGAAACAGAGAAGGGGAGAACAAAAACTCCTTATCTGCAGCAGCAACCGCAGTGGGACCAGAAGCAGTGGTGGGAGCCGTGCGGCTCATTAGCTGCATCTTTTAAAGAGTTCAGCCAGCTGGTGAGTGGAAGGAGGAGCCCCAGCACGATGAAATAAGAAGAGTAGCTGGCGAGGCGGAGGGGGAGAGGAGATTGAGGAACAGCACGGGGGAAGTATCCCCAGGACTCCTCCCAGAGGAGGGAACAGTCAAGCATACCTCCCACAGGATAGGAGGTTTCCCTGAAGATCTTCAAGAGAGGGACGCTGGGGCCAGACCAAGGGATAAAGAGGTATCCACACTGCATGTAGAATTAGGACCCTGGGATGAGGCTCTGGAGACCCAGCCAGCGAGTAAGGTCCCCGGTGAGAAAACCCTGGAGAAAAGAGGGATCCATGGGACGCAAGGCACCAGGTCAAGAGGGATCCTTATAGGCATTGGCCTGGTCCTAAGGATCTTCCCAGGAGGAAGGCGAATGGCCACAGTGGCAATTGATCTGGCTGAGAATAGAATCAACGACCCTTCAGAGAAAAATCAATAGTCCATGCTAGGAAGGATGTCAAGGGTTGGTTTAATATATTTTACACTAAGGGAAAAAGAAAAGGGGAAAAAAAGGTGGCACAGAGGGAATAGCTGGTGGTGGGGCCGCACGAGTAGGGGCACGCTAGTACTAAGCTGCCTGTGGGTAATAATCAGAGGAGCTCCATAGTTATAGGTGACTTTTGTTGTCGATTTCAGTTTGTTGTTCCATTGTTGTTTCCACTTTTGGGAATAGGGCAGGAAGTAGGATAATCAAAGCTCAAGAGCTCCTGGCCTTAAGGAAGCTCCTGTTAGTTAGAGGACCTAGAAGGGCATGTAGGCCCCTTTAATGGGTATCGTAGGACCCGAGCAAAACCAGAGATAAGATCCTGCACAGGGAGGGTCGGCCAGAAAGAACATCAGCACTCCATCGTGGTTGGGTTCAGGCTAGGTACAGGGAAGGTTGGAGCCTCGCGGAAGACCAATGTCCTCAGGCCTTGGATAGACATACCCCGGTGGCAAGGCCCCCCCACTGAAAGAATCATTGAAGTCGTGGCAGGAGGGGAAGGGGGCTAAGACTGTCGGAGGAGAGACACCGACACCTTGAGACCATAGGGACGGAGCGAAGAACCGCCGTACATATCCAGAGCCGAGCAGTGCAGGATTGAATGATTGAGGCCTAATGGGTGCAATCTACAAGGTCCCTTCCGATCTACCTCTATGAATCTATGGACACAGCAATGGGTAATGCCTAATATGGGGCCTGCTTGTAGGTTCATCATGCTGAGAAGAAAGACACAGATTTAACCCCCACTCTTAATGATATGGTCCTAAAACCTGCACCTCTTACTTCCTGGGTAAATAACTAACTACTAGGCCATTGGGCTAAAACATGGGAGAGTCCCATCTCTTTCCCTACCCCTTCCCCTGCTGCTCATTCTTCATCATCACCTCAACTCTGTGAGCAGGGAATTCTGGTTTGCCCACTCAGGAAACAGAATCTGAACCTGTGAATAAGTGCCAAAAGCTGCAGTTATACAGCAAGGTAACTACCATTTAGGCATAGAAAGTGAAGATTTATTGGGACCCTGGGCAAACAGAAAATTGGTGGCCCCCCACATCCCATTATAAGCATGAATGTATAAAAATAATTAATAAATAGACCCATTAAATGTTTAAAAGGTGCATTAATAAATAAAGTACAACACACAATGTTGAAATTAACTACTCAATTTTGCCACAAACAAAACTGAATGAAACAACTGTCTTTGGACAATGACTCAGATGCATGGGATCACCATAAATGTATAGTAACATTAAAAGAATGATGTTTTAGTTTAGTAGTCATATAGACTCTTGTTTGACTTTTTTTTAAATACACATTTTCTTTATCCCTACACTACAGTAAACTATTACAAGAAAAATACAGGCCATGCGGATAGCCTTGACTACTAGTCTAAGAATACCATTAGTAATTTTTGCAATTAATATAAAGCAGTGGGCATATATAATACATCTTATTTTTTTATTATTCCTGAAACATTAAATGTGCTAAACTTCATATACTGTAAATCCCTCTTTTATATATCCATTACTTCAATGATTTAATACTACCATCACATAATTATGTAACCGAAATGTGAAAGAACAAACATAAAATTTCATGAAAATGAGTCTTACCTTTTAAATGATCACGTTTGCCATGACGGCCCTTGGCCAAGATTCTGGAGACTGTCTCCATCCTGTCCTGGCACCATGGATGTGTGGTCAGCTCTGGTTTGGGCCCCAGCAGAGGTGCCAGGCAGACCTGCAAGCAGCTCCTTTCACACCTGCGGCTTCTTGGGCAGCTATGGCCTAAGGGAAGGACTCACTGTGGTAGGGCCAGGCTTTGCCTTCCTTGGAAAGCTGGGTCCTGGGAGCAGAGCCATGGATAGGATTCAGCTGAGGCCTGCACTAGGGCCATGGAAGCCTAGCTCTGCACCAGACAAATCTCCTGGCAGGACCCAAAAGGAAGGCACTGGCTGGGGAAGGTCTGTTTCCATGGCTTAGAAGCTCCTGCATGCTCTGGCCAGCTGGAAAAGGCCCCTGGAAAGACCCCCAGAGCAACATGGGGGCTGCCTATCCAGCAGAGACTGGTCCTGCTCCACTGTTCCCATCCAGCATCGGCCATCGGCTCCCTGGACAATATCCCTGCTCATCTCTGTCGCAGGGACACTCTGGTGCCCTGCTCCTATGAAGGGATACAAGTGCCAGTTGCTGGGGCAACCGCAGTTGGTCAGCTGACCAGGAGGGGGCAGGGCCTGGAGTATATAAACAGCCCAGGCTGAAGCCTAGCAGGCAGCTCTTTTCTGGCAGCTTGAGCAGAGGGAGCTGTGTTGCAGAGCAGAGCAGAGCAGAGCAGAGCAGAGCAGAGCAGAGCAGAGCAGAGCAGAGCAGAGCAGAGCAGAGCAGAGCAGAGCAGAGCAGAGCAACCTGACCATCTGCATGTTGGTACAGGGTGAAAAGAACCCTGACAGGGAGGTATGACGGAGAGCCAGGGTGGCGCAGAATTTATGTTCTAGCCAGGAGGCTTCTTTTGCATTACAGCTGGTTGTTTATGGCTTTGTGTTTTGGTTTGGTTGTTTGTGTAATACTGGAGGACCAGGTGAGGCTGTAGGGGTGGAGGAGGCCTCATTAGGACCTCCCCAGTAAGGTGGGGGTGTTCCTAGTGCCACAGGGGGTGCTGTGTTTTGGGGTGTCCCAACCCCTGCTCAGTTTGGGCGATTACCAGGAAGAGCTTGGCGTAGGGAGAAGCCCCAGTGGGGTGTGAGACCCAGGAAAGGGGTCTGGGGGCCAGGTAAGGCTGAGGCTGCCTGAGCCCCAATTGGGAGATGCCCATTGGGTGTAGGACCTGAGGAAGGGGTCTGGGGCCAGGTAAGGCTGAGGTTGCCAGAGTCCCTAGCGTGAGCATAGGCCCGAGCGCGGGCGGGGAGCACGAGCATAGGCCCGAGTGGGGCACTTCTTGTATGGAAGAAGCCCCAGATGGGGGCGAACCTTATCGAGAAGCCCCGGGAGAGGGCAAGTGTCTGACTAGAGAGCCCGGTGAGGGCAAGTACGGAATAAGGAGCTTGGTGAGGGTGAGCATATGGTCAGGGGCTTCGGGGAGGGCCACTAGGGAAGAGTGTAGGCACGATAACATCTGGAGCACCTGAGAAGCTTGGGGCATGGTGTTGGGAGTCGAAGGAGCCATGCGATGCCCGTAGGGTTGGGGCATCAGAACCTATTTATAGAGATCAGGGACCAGAAAGACAAGCGTGCCAGGTCCAAGGGGCCAGGTAAAGGCAGCCTTCCATTAATATTATAGAACCATCAAAGTCATGGCGGGCGAGAACGAGGGTGCTAGAAGGGCAACTTGGCATGGTAGGGGTGCCAGGAGAGATCACTGCTGCTTCTAGGGTCCTGCACCGTGACAATCTCCCATAGTTTTAAAGACTTTTCCCAGGGGAGCCCTGATTGGCAGTGGCCACATTAATCCACCCCTGATGATAGCCCCCGTTTAAAATGAATTATAGATTGTGCTTAATGTCTAGTGCCTGAGACTGAACAGATGGAAGTGACAATTTTGTCCTGATCTGGCCACAGAAAGTAGTTTATACGTGTGACCAAACACAAGTGAAGAGCTGCAAATAGCTTTAAAATGGCCAATTGGGTGAAAATTCCACCCCTTAATGCATGAGGTATCAGATCAACATGTTTCAAAATGTCACAACTTCAGTAATATCTGTCTGAGCTGCCTGCCAGCCTGTTGCTGTTTTCAGAGTGGGAGAGAGGGGAAAAGAGCAGAGGAAGTTCAGTCTGTGGTTTTTTTCAGCCCCTGCCCCTTGGGGAAACTCCAATTCACCCTCCCCACCCTCCAAGATGGGGAGGCTCCAATTCACCCACCCCACCCTTTAGAACATGCTGGGGAGCCCCAAAAATGAGTTCCCTCTTCTGCCTTTCCCCACTTCCATTCTGAAAACAGTGAGCACTGTCAGAGAGCCCTGGACAATGCTATTGGAACCTGGGTGCAAGCTCCCAGTCACAGCTAGACTCCCCTCCCCCCAGGAACCAACAGTGAACTTGTTTCGTCTGGGATAATATAACTTAGACCACTTTGAAAAAATCATTCTGAATTACAGCTGGGAGCTGCACTTCTGTCTGCACTCCATGTGGCCATGATCTACCCCCAGCTACATTTCTCAGCACAGCTCATTCATAAAAGTAATAGCAATCGACACCTCAAAAATGAGTTGCTAACAGTCTTTTCTGGTAAGAAGTTAAATGCTCCTATACATAACATTGCTGTAAGTGATGGAGTTATTCTGAATATATACTGGTGTAGTCAGGAGCTCCTAACAGGAGCAGGGGCAAAGTGACTGATATGTGATGCTGGTCAAATAATTTACAATGCGTATTTTTTACTCATTATTTCCTCTGTGAAGTGTCTGAGAACAACTGTAATTTCTTTCAAATACATTAATTAATGACATAAATCAATGGGGTGTTTAATATAGTTATGAACAAAGGTAAACAATAAATAAATACTAACAATTGCAATGATTTGTTAATGGGTGTTGGTTGTAACTGTGTTTGTCTAAGAACATAGGCAGAAAAGGTTATTTAGCTAAATGATATCTTTTTATTAGACCAACTGAATCACTGGAAAAAATGTTCTTTGCAAGTTTTTGGGCACAGGCAACCTTCTTCCAGCATAGAGAGTTTGCTGGTGTTTACATTAAAACACCAGAGGTGCGTCCAGATTAAAGCGCATGTGCCTCTTGTGCCATCTCAAACCCCTTTGAGGCAGGGCAAGAGGCACATGCAGGAATGAAAAAATGTTTCCCCTGGATATCCAGGAGTCAAACAAAACCCGGGGGGAAAAATGGGTCAACCTGAGGCTTAGTCCTCCAGAGACACTCTGGCAAAGTGCCAGAGCATCTCTATGATTGGCCCTTTCCCTGCTCCGTTTCCCATGCTGGGCAAGCAGCATTGCAAGCTGCAGGGACCCAGACCTGCCTTTTGCCAGGTAAGCAGGGGGCTGGGGGGCTGGAGGAGTGGGGGGACCTCAGGGGGCTGGAGTCAGCAGAAGAATGAGCAGGGGGCTGTAGACAGTCCTAGAGACATTCCCCTGCTGTCTCCTGCTCTCCTGAGGCTGGAGACCAGCAGGGGAAGGAGCAGTGGGCTGGAGATAGTCCTGGAGATATTTCCCTGGTTCTCTCCAGTCTCCTGCTGCTTCCCCTGCTTGTCTCCAGCCTTGGAAGAGTAGGGGACAACAGGGGAATGCCTCCAGGGCTGTCTCCAGCCCCCTGCTCCTTCCCTTGCTGTCTCCAGCCTCCTGAGGCTGGAGATAAGCAGGAGGATGAAGACGAGCAGGAGGCTGGAGAAAAGCCCCTGGGGATAAGCTGGAGACTTCCCCTGCTCTCTCCAGCTTCCTTCTCATTCTCTGCTACTGACAGTGAGTGTGTGCATGTGGAGGGGGGGCTGGCAGAACAAGCAGGGAGTTGGGGGGAAAATGAACAGAGGCTGGGGGGAGTGAACAGGGAGCAGGGAAACAAATGAGGAGCTGGGGGAACCAACGGGGTGGGGAATGAACCTCCTGTTTATTCTTCTATTCTCTCCAGCCTCCTGCTTGTCCTCCTGCTCATCTCCAGCCTCCAGAGGCTGGAGAAGAGCAGGGGCATGAGCAGTGGGCTGGAGACCAGTGGGATGGGGGAGCTGTCATCCCTGCGGCGGGGGGGGGGGCTGGGACCCTGCAGGCAGGGTAATCCATGTGCTGTGGGGGGGACTCTGCCTTGTGGGGGTCAGGGGACTATTGGAGATGCGTAGGGGATGCATGTGCACTCCCTAAGCATGCTGGTGCACCCTCTCAGAAAAGATGCTGCCGACACTGTCAGTGGTGCCTGTAGGGAGTTGTCTCTTACCAACTCCCGCCACCAATGGTGTCTGTGGGGAGTCAGCGATCAGTGCTGGCCACCACTGTCACTGCTGGTGATGTCTGTGGGTGCTCACCATCCCTCCCCCTGCTGTCAACAGTGCCAGTGGCATCTGTGGGAGCTCCCCGCTTACCACTGCCACCAGTGCCACTGCCCCACTAGCCACTGGGAGCATGCAGCATTCATTCAGGGGACCCACCCCCCAAGCATCCCCCATACCCACAGTTCTCCCACACCTACCCACACAGTGACTCTCATCCCCCACATCCCCCCAACCACTTCTACAAATCCCACATCCCCCCATCACACACCCACCATGTGATAAGGAAACCAAAAGCAAACATTAAAACATGGATATTTAGATTTTATTTTATTATGATGCTAGAGACACTGATAGGCTTCCAAATTTGTTTAACATTGTAAATATAACAATAAAGCATTGCCCATCTGATCAATCCCCCCTTCTCTCTTTTATTCTAGTTGTGGAAGAATGTGGATTTGGAATGTGTATTTCAAAAGATGGATTTGGGATGCTGCCTCAGCAGTCTAGCTGACACAAGGGGCTAGTGTCCCCAGATACCAATTGCCTGGGCCCCAGAAGCTCCTGTCTATTTGTATCCTTCAAGTATCATGGTCTCTAAGGCCCACCTGGCTAACTAATAGCCCCTACTGTGCACCTGAGGGGTACATCAAACAAAGCCCCCTGGGCCACACCCACCAGTCCTCAAAGGCATCCAAGGAGCTGGTGGACACCGCCCACTGGTTCTCTGCAGGGAGATGTGCATGGACAAGTGAGAGGAAAGTGTCCCCACAGTCTCTGGGCACCTTCCTAGCCAGAGCCTCCTTCCTGGTCAAATACAGGACTCACTTGGCCAGGGCCAGGAGGAGGTTGACCAGGAGGTCCCAGGACTTGGTGGTGCCATGTATGGAGTAACCAAAAACAAAAAGGTGGGGGGTGAAATTCAACCAGAACCTCAAGAAGAGGTTCTGGAGGTGGAGGTGGAGGGGCTGCAGCCTGGCACACTCAAGGGTCATGTGCACCAGGGTCTCCCTCTGCCCACAGAAGGCAGGAGAAGGGGCAGGAGACTAGGGTGTCCGTGAAGCTTGCCACATACACACCCATGGTGATGGCTCTATGGAGAAGCCTCTAGCAGAGGTCCCCAGTGGCTTATGGGATGAGAGTGGAGTACAGACTCTGCCATTGGGGTGCCCCAACCATGCCCTCACTGAGCAAGTCCTGCCACTTGGTGTCTGGGTGGGATGTGAAGCTGGCATGATGGACAGTGTGGCACATGAGCATGTAGAGGTGGCAGCAATGGACAGTGTAAAAGCAGACAGGTTTGGTGTCCTCCAGTTGGCTCAGGTGGTGGAGTGGGGAGTGCTGTGAAGCCAGGCAACACACCGGCCCTATGACAAATTCTGCTGGGCTGGAGCACACAGAGGGGCAGGGACTGCCGCTGCACAGGGCCTGGTGAATAAAGCAAAGGCGTTGGGAGGTAGGGCAGATTTCACCTCCTGGACCAGACAGCAGGTTGCATATGTCATGGGTAGACCTATGCGCCAGGCCAGTGCAGAGAGGTCCACCCACTCCTGCCTATTGGAGACCTCCTGGACTATGATATGGGTGATGCCGGCCAGGATCAACCTCTATCACAACTGGGGTGCTTCTGCTGTTGGCACCTCCACCTGGGGGTTCAACAAGCAGGTTGGCACCCTGGCCACCTGTTGCAGGAGACCTGGAGGTGGAGACCAGCTTCCAGGCCTGGAGGAGATACTTGTAGAAATCTGGCAACCCTCGCAGGTCCCTTAGGGAGAAGCCCCGCAGGAGGAGGAGCTGCCAGTCATATCAAAGCCCCCAGAAGTGGTGGAGGAAAGCACACCTCAGCTGGCCCCATGCCTCATGGCTGTCAACACTGTATAGCAGTTTCTTCAGGGCCTGAAGGCAGAAAGTCAAGACCTGGCTGCACAGGAAAAGCAGGCTCCCACTGCCCTCCCACAAGGGGAGGCTCAGAACCTCTGCAGTGTCCTATTGCTGTTCCAGCCAAAAACACTCCAGCGCCCATCTCTGGAGTCATAGTTTCATAGTTGGTAGGGTCTGAAGGGACCTAAGCAGATCATCAAGTCTGAGCCCCTGCCATGGGCAGGAAAGGATTCTGGTGTCATATGACCCTGGCTAAGTGGCTGTCTAGCTTCCTTTTAAAGACCCCCAGGGTAGGGGCAAGCACCACTTCCCTTGGAAGTTGGTTCCGGCTGCTAGCCACCCTGACTGTGAGTCCCACCAGGACCTCAGGGGAAACAGGCAGGGTGTGTAAGTGGTGCCAGAGCATGGACAGGACCAGCAGCTACAGGACCAGATGCTTCAGAACCAGCACTCTCCCATGCAGGGAGAGTCATTGCAGGAGTGCTGCCCATGCCCAGAGCTGTTCCACCACCCTTGCCTCCAGCTGGCTCCAGTTCTTTGGTGGGGAGGGGTCTGTGGGGGACAGGTAGACCCCCAAGTAGAGCAGCGAGCCACACCTCAGTGGATCCTGCAGAGCGCAGGTGGGAGCGAGCCCATCTGCCACCCGTCACCCACCACCAGGCCAAAGCTATTGACCCAGTGGACCCAGGCAGAGGAGGCTGCTAAATACAATGCCTGGCAGGCCTCCACTCACACCAGGTTGCCTGAGTCCTGGACCATGAGGAGTACATCATCAGTGTACGCTGACAGGATCAGCTGCACTGCCAGCTTCAGGAGCATCAACCCCACCACCTGCTTCCACAGGAGAATGAGGAAGGGCTCCAGGGCCAAGGTGTACAGCTGGCTTGACAGTGGGCAGCCTTGATGCACCCCTCTCCTGAATGGGATAGGCTCCATCAGGGTCCAGCTGAGCTTGACTAAACACTCTGCAGAGGCGTACAGCACCTGGAGAGCCTGCATGAAGTGGGGCCAAAAGGCAAAGGCCTGCAGTGTGCCCATGATCCACTCTGTCAAATTTCTTCTCCTGGTCCAGGGATACAAGGGTGAAAGACAGGCCCTCCCACTGTGCTAGCTCCAAGAGGTTCTGAACCGGGTACAGGTTGTCAAAGATAGAACAACTGGGCACCATGTACGTCTGGTCAGGACGGATCACATCCAGCAGCGTAGACAGCAGGTGCAGAGAGATAGCCTTCACTACCACCTTGTGATCAGTGCAGAGGAGGGATATGGAATACCAATTCCTTAGGTCACAGGGATCTCCCCTCTTTGGCAGAAGAGTCAGCATGGGGCTCCCTCCAGCATGACAGGGGGACACTTCCCTCAGATTTGGCCCAGACCACAGCAAGGTCCAGGCCGAGGATGTCCAAGAAAGCCTGGTAGAACTCTGTGGTCAGCCTGTCAATGCCTGGAGACTTATTGCCAGGCATCAGGTGGAGGGTGGCCTAAAACTCAGCCAGAGTTAGAGGAGCTTCCAGTCACTTCTAGTCATCTACACTGACCTGCGGGAGTCACTCTTACAGGGTCTGACAGGGCTTGGCATTGGTCAGATCCAGGGAGAAGAGCCCTTCATAGAAGGCCTGCTTGCACTGGCCCATCTTTCCTGGATCCATGAGGGGGGTGCCGCCACCCACCAGAAGGCAGGAGATGTACTTCTTGGCCCCCCCCCCCCGCCTCTTCTCCACTGCATAGAAGAAGCAGGAGCTGTGGTCCATTTCCCAAAATATCTGGACGCACGAACAGACAAATGCACCATGGGCACAGTTGTTGAGAGTATGAAGTTCTTCCTGCCTGTCCCAACACTCTCCACAGAGGGAGAGATTGGTTGGCTCGGTGGCCAGGTGCCTCTACAGCTCTAGCACTTTCTTTTTGAGCTGCTCCCAGACCACATCCCTTTGCCAGGTGTGCCCCCAAGTGTAGCCATGGCATAAAAGCTGGATGTGCATGTGGCAGGAAGCCACATTTGTTTCTCCGCAAAATCGCTTCCCTGTGACAATTTGATTAGGATGAGCCCAGCTGAGGAGACACACCTTTACCCTATCTCTTTAGGTAACCTGAGTGGGATACATTCCTGAGGGAGGGGGGAAACCTGCTTGCTCTGCCTACGTGACTTGTATCAGCTACCTGGATGAGGGGCTTGTACCTGGTGGGCTAGAGTCTGTCTGGCAGCTAGTGATGTATTTCAAATTGGTTGTCTGACAGCCAACAGGTGCTGGCCTTCATTAGACCAGGTGAATAAGGTCACAGGGGCTTTATAAGTTAAGACTACCCAGGAGGAGGGGGCAGCAACCATGCAGGGGACTTGGACTTCAAAAGTAAATTTACTTCAAGAGTAAATTGGATGCTTATCTTGCTGGGATCCTATGACCCCAGCTGACTTCCTGCCCTTTGGGCAGGGGGCTGGACTCGATGATCTCCCGAGGTCCCTTCCAGCCCTAATGTCTATGAAATGTCTATGACTTGGACTTAGAGAGGAGCTTTACCATCTGAAACTGGCTCTCTCCCCCATAACTCATGAGCTAGGAATGGCCTGCCTCCAGAGGGAATCTCCAACAGCCTCTGGATGGTGCTTGTGAGTAAGCTACTCGAGATCTGGTTAGATATATAGCTGGCAGTAACTCAGATGTGTGATTAAAAGGCTACCTCAGCCAGACTGTTTTGCTCTACAGGATTCCAGAAAGCCTCCCTTAAGCCCAAATCCTCAGCAGGCTGGCATTAAAATGCCAGTAGGCCACCCCTGAGTACTCATGCCCTAGAGTGGCCTGGGCCCAGATGGGTTGTGATCTCTGAAAGGGGTCAGCTGGATGGCAGAGGAGTGGGCCCAGGCAAAGAGCAGCAAAGAGATATAAACCCAGTCTAACCGTGAGTGGCATGCCTGCTCCTCCCCAACCCTCATGTAAGTGAAGGCAGGGGGTTCAGTGGGGGGACAGGATTGCCAGACGTCCATCAGGGAGTAGTCCATTAGGATCTCCCTGAGGACAGCCATGGTGGCCTGGTTCCGCTCCTTGCCTGACTAGTTTTGCACATCTATGGTGACATTAAAGTCCCCACAAAGGAACAGACACTCACTAGGGTTGAGGGTTCTGATGAATGTGGCCGCCTGGCAGAAGAAATCCACCAACTCTGGGTCCTTTACAGGGGTGTACACATTCAGAAGGTTCAGGACCAGCCCCATCACCTAGACCTGAAGGTGCAGCAGGCAGCCCCGCAGCACTTCAATATCCTGGAGAACCTCCATCTGCAGCCCAGGGAGAACAGGGTGGCCACCCCAGATGAGGTGGCTGAGACGTGACTAAAAAAGACTCTGCCTCCCCACTCCAGCCACCAATATGGTTCATCGGCTGGAGTCATCAGGGTCTCCTGCAAGAATACCGTTGGGTACCCCCACTCCTGAAAGAAGCAGAGCACCTGGCAACCTAAGGAGACCCTTCCTGCAGCCATGGACATTGAGGGTAATAATCATAAATGACCTCACAGCTGGGGGGGTGGAGTAGAAGGTTCAGCAGGGGCCTCATGCATCTCAGCATGCCGGTTCATGTGGTGCCCTCCCATACATGCAGAAGGCATCTTTGAAACTGCAGTTCCACCTATAGATCCAAACATTGCAGTTTTGGGGACCTTTGCCTTCCCCTACCAGTACCCTTGCAGTGGCCAGAATGCTGTCAAAAATCTCCCCAGTGGTCAAAGGCTAGCTGTACCTTGCTGGTGGACCAGCAGGTGTCATGGTCAAGAAATGCAAGCAGCTCATCCCTGGGCATTGCTGCAAGTGAGAGGTCTGCAGGATCCATGCAGCCTGTTGGTTCTCAGATGTTGTCCTCCTGGTCCTGTAGTTCAGAGGGCTCTTCCGGCACCATCTGAACCTCCCAGTCTGCTAAGACCCCAGATTCTGGTTGTGACTGGAAGAGCTCTGCAGCCCCCTGGGACAGGGGTGGGGGTAAGAGTGGGAGTGGGGCTCCTTCACAAAATGGTGGGCTAGAGCTGGAGCCCGGTGGGGTCTGTGCAGGGTCCCTGATGAGGTCAGACTGTTGATTAGGGGACCCACCATAACCCCCTCTGGTGCGGGACTATGGAACAGGCTGCAAGTGATTTTTTCCTGGGAGGGGGAGGGAAGAGAACCACCAGGCACTGGGGTGACTCTAGCATCCTGGGAAAGTGGACCTCCTCCCTCAGAACTCACCGGGGTGAGCCCCACGGCTTCTATGTCCCCCAGATCAGAGGGAGGAGGCCTTGCTGCCAGGCCTTCCTTTGGGCAGGTCTCAGTCTTGGCTCCCATGGTTGCAGGGGTAGGCCTTGGTCAGCAGAATGAAGGGATTCCCCCATAGGCTCCTGTTCAGGACTATCTAGGAGCCCCAAAACCTCCTCTGTGGGGATCACTTGTTTGATCTTTCCTGGGGTGGGGTGTCAGGCACAGCTGGGGAGGTCCCTGGAGAGTGGGCCACTTCTTCCCCCATGTGGTGGTCTTGGGAGGGGGGAGAAGTCCTCCATGTCAGAAGGCTCCAGCTGTGCCCGGGCGTTCCTCTTGCAAGGAGGGGATCTGCATCCACTCAGTCTTGGGCTGGTCCTCAGGTGGACAGTCTCCAGCAAAAGAATCTGGGGGTTGGGGCAACCATTACAGGGGTATGACTATGGGCAGCGGGGCCCTGCTCCCTCTCTCCCACGAGTTGCTGGTGCCCTACCTTGGACTCCACTAGACTTGGTTGGGAGGCAGGGTCCCTTGAGCTCATGGGGGGGGACTTGTAATTGTGGCTGGGGTGCCAGGGGGGGGGGGCCTGAGTGGGGTGCGGCACCAGTGGTAGGGGCTCTTTTTTCCAGTGGGACCCATAGATGCCCTCCCTGCCTGGCCCATGGGGTACTCATGATGTGAGTGTCCCAGGGTATGGCACTGGAAGCACTGCAGGTCTCCCAGTGTATAGAAAATCTTCACCACAACCCCCTGATAAGGAATTACCAGGAACCCATCAGCCTCCAGCTGTGCTTCTGCCACCAGCTGGATCATGACCTGGTGATGGAACAAGCACGCATGGCAGAGGCCAGGGTCTTGGCACCCCAATGAGAGGGCCCCACCCAGGAGATAACTCTCCCCCAGGTTTGGAGCTGGGGGAGCAGGGCCCAATTGAGGATATAGGGAGGGGTGGAGCTGAGAACCACCCTGGTTCCTAGCTCTTGGAAAGGCTCAAGGGGAATGTACTGGCTCACCACCATGAGCGCCCTCTCCACTGCCTTTTGTGCAGCAGCCTCTGAGGCAAGGAAAAAGACTCCTTTGCCATGAATGTGGGAGACTGTCATGATCTTGGGGGTACCCACAACCTGAGCCAGGGTCTGCACCCAGGTCTCAAAGTGCAGCTTTTCCTGCTTGAGCAGTTGGCACTTCGCCCCATGTCTGCTGGTGAGTTCTGGAAAGGGGGCCCAGCTTCCCAAGCTGGAAGGGCTGGTGGTGAAGGGTCCAGGCCCCCCAGCTTTGGGTCTCACTGCAGCTACCTGTGGATAGCTGTTATTCCCTCCCTGGGGGGCCATGTTGCTGGGGCCTGACCTAAGGCCAGGGACAGGCTGAGTGGGTGTCTTGGTCTGCTGCAGTGCACCTGGTCCCTTCAAGCACTGGTAGTCTAGGCTTCAGGGCAGGGCCCTTGTTTTTCCCACTCCCAGCTATGGAGGAGGCTGAATAGGAGCCCTTCCCATTGCCCTTTCCCTTGGTCCCCAATGATGGGAGAGGGGGCTTGGGAACCCCTCGGAGTGGGGGGACTAGCCAGAGGTAACTGCCTGGCCTTTTGGCTCCCTACCCGAGTCTCACCTGCCCCTGTAGTGAAGGTTGAAGGCCTCTCAACCCCTAGAGGAGGTTGGTTGGACTCTGCCTCCAGGGTAGAGGCTGCAGGGGCATGCATCCCCTTGGGGGCTTGGCTGGGATCCACCCCCATAGTGAGGGTTGCAGGAAGCTCTGTGGGGCATCTGCCCCTGAAGTAGGTCCCTGCCCTGCCATTGTTTCTCATGAGGGCAGGGGAGACAATAAAGAAAAACAATCTATTCCATGGGGCTGGTGAATCTAGTAGGGGCAGGCTGGGGTTGTGGTGCAGAAATAGGGTAGGGAGGAATGGAGGAAGGGGGCTGAAGCTCACTGAGCCACAGCACCACAGGAGGAAAACTGGGAGGCCTATATTTTGAGAATGTGGAGGGGGAGGGGGAACACACACACACAAGGGCTAGGGAAACTCGAGCTGGTTTACTCATCCAAACAACAAACACAAGGTCAGGGGGAGTGGACAACAAGACTGACCACACAAGGGAAAAAAACACACTGAGAAGACTGCTGAGGCAGGTCTAAAAGATGGCTGGAGCTGTGGAGGGGTTTTGTTTGTGGAAGATCTGTCCAGAAGCCCCTCAGGCCTCCAGCCGGTCACTCGGCAGCAGAGCAGTAGGCAGGAAGACAAAGCAGGATCAGATGCAGTGAGGTAGCTGTAGGGGAAGGCAGAAACAGTCAATCAATTAGGAAGTAATCCAGTGCAGGTGTGGTGTCAGGTGGTGCAAAGTGGTGCAGCATGGATTCTCCCTCTCCCCTGAGAAGGGGCAGCGGCAGCAACAGCAGAAGTGATGGTAGGAGCTGTCCAGTTCAGCCACTCAGGGTGTGCTTCTGGTGAAAATGGAGGTGAAATTGGGGGTGGCGTGCCAAGGCAGCTGGGGCAGGCAAGGTTTCATAGTTCCATAGTTTCTAGGGTCAGAAGGGACCTGAGTAGATGATCAAGTCTGACCCCCTGCCATGGCAGAAAAGATTACTGGGGTCAAATGACCCCAGCAAGGTGATTGTCTAGCCTTGTCTTTAAGACCCCAGGGTAGAAGCCAGCACCACTTCACTTGGAAGTTGGTTCCAGATCTTAGCCGCCCTGACAGTGAAGTAGCACCTCCTGATATCTAGTCTGAATCTACCCTCTGCCAGCTTGTGACCATTATTTCTAGTCACTCCTGGTAGTGCTCAGGAGAAAAAGGACTCCCACAATGCCTGCTGGTCCCCTCTGACTAGTTTATAACAGGCCACTAGATCTCACCTCAGCCTTCTCTTGTGAAGGCTGAACAGGTTCAAGTCCCTGAGCCTCTCCTCACAGGGCCTGCTCCCCTGCCCCCCAGTCATGTGAGTGGCCCTCCTCTGGACCCTCTCCATGTTGGCCACATCCCTCTTGAAGTGCGGCACCCAGAACTGGATGCATTATTCCAACTGCAGCCTGTCCAGTGTTGCATAGAGGGGAAGGATCACCTTGGAGCTGCTCGAGATGCATCTGTAGATGCATGACAAGGTACGGTTGGCCTTCCTGACTGCATCCCCACATTGCTGGCCCATGTTCATCTTGGCATCAGTGATGACTCCAAGATCCTTTTCTGCCTCTGCACTGACAAGAAGGGAGTTCCCTAGCCTGTAGGTATGGTGCTGGTCCTTCCTCCCCAGGTGCATCACCTTGCACTTGTTCAATCCCATCCTATTCTCATCCGCCCACCCCTGTAACTTGTCTTGGTCTGGATTGAAGCCTATTCCTCCCTTATAGCATGCCCACATCCCCCCACAACTTAGTGTCATCAGCAAATTTGAACAGGGTGCTTTTGACCCCCTCGTCCAAGTCACTGATGAAGATGTTGAACAGTACGGGCCTGAGGACCGAGCCCTTAGGAGCCCCACTGCCCACATCCCTCCAGGTCAAAAATGACCCATCCACCACCACTCCAGTCAGTTAGCAACCCATCTGACTGTGTAGGTGTCAACACCACAGTCCCCATTTTTTAATGAGAATGGGGTGAGAGACAGTGTCAAAGACCTTCCTAAAGTCCAGAAGGACTACATCCACTGCTACCCCTGCATCTAAGGATTTGGTGACATGGTCATAGAATGCCACCAGGTTGGTCTGACAGGACCTACCTCTAATGAACCCATGTTGGTTGCCCCAAAGCACAACCTCCCCCACTGGTCCCCCGTGGACATGTGCCAGGATAATTCTCTCAAAGAGCTTACCCAGGATCGAGGTAAGAGTAACTGGCCTATTGTTTCCCGGGTCCTCCTTCCTCCTTTTTTTGAAGATGGGAACCACGTTGGCCCTCTTCCAGTCTTCTGGCACCATATCAGAGCACCATGAGTGCTCATAAAGCCATGCCAGGGGTCCCGCAATGACCTCACTTAATTTCCTCAGCACTCTGGGGTGGAGATCGTCCGAACTGGCTATTTTAAATACATCCAGTCCCTCCAGAGGTTCCCTGACTAGATCCTTAGTGACCCTTGACCTAGGTGCGCCTCCCCTGGGGCCTGAGGGGGGCCTGGTGGGGGCGCTGATCCGGTCCCTCAGGAAAATGGAGGCAAAGAAGTCATTAAATAGGTTAGCTTTGTCATCTGGTGTGATGACCAGATTTCCTAGCGTGTCTTGCATGGGCCCCACATTAGCCAGTACTTTCTTTTTGCCCCCTATGTAAATAAAAAAGGACTTCTTGTTGTCCGTGATGTGGGTAGCTAGTCCCCGTTCCATCTCCACCTTGGCCTTTCTGACAACCCCCTGGCATCCCTAAGCAACCACAGTATAGTCCTCCCTGGTGATGGCCCCTCCCTGTTACTGGGTATATGCCGCCCTTTTAGCTATGAGACATTCTGGGATGCTTTTGGTGATCCATGGGGGCTTTTGCACCCTCCTGCTCCCTTTGATCCATGTTGGGATTACCGCCCTTTGGGCTTGGAGGATCGTCTCCTTAAGGAATGACCACTCTTCTTGGACACCTGACTCCCCTCCTCTCTGGGACCTCAGTGTCTCCCTGACTATTCTCCTTAGCTCACTGAAGTCCACCCTCCTGAAATCTAGGGCTGCTGCCTTGCTGCAGGCCTTTGCCACCATATGCTGGATGGTGAATTCCAGCAGGTGATGATTGTTATTACCCAGGTGGTTGAGCACCCACAGCCCCCTCACCAGGTTGTCACCTGTGGCCAGCACCAGGTCCAACAAGGCATCTCCCCTGGTGGGGCTGTGCACCTCCTGGGTTAGATGGAGGTCCTGCATTTTGGCTAGGACCCTACATGAGAGGTCAGATCTGGCTGACTGCTCTTCCCAGCAGATGTCTGGAAAGTTCAGGTCACGTCTTTTGACCTAACTACCTCCGTGAACTGACTTAAGAATTCCTGGTCTAGCTCTTCCCTTTGGTTTGTAGTTGACCCCCACCGTTAAGTCTCTTTCCCCTCAACAGCCTTGTATTCTAACCCAGAGCACTTCAGTGTGCCCCTCCTCTGACCCTATGCTACTTGATGAGGATGTGTATTCCTCCTTAATGTAGAGCAACACATCCCCACCTTTCCTCCCTCTCCTATCCTGTCCCTCTCGTACAGCCTATATCCCTTGATATTCACCGCCCAGTCATGCGTTGGGTTCCACCATGTTTCTGTGAGCCCCACTATGTCTGGTTAGGTTTCAGCTAGCAGGAGGATAAGTTCCTCCTGCTTGTTTACCATACTACGAGCATTTGCGTAGAGGCATTTGAGGCCTCCTGAAGATGTGTACACTGTCCCTCTAATCTCAGCATTGCTCTGGCCCCTGTTGCTTCCCTGGGTATATGTTCTGCTCGTCAGTGTAGGCTGGGCTGTACTTGTGGGCGCTGCTTGGTTTAGCAGTCCAAAGCTTCCTCTGCCCTCATCTTCCCCTTCCCCCGATGAGCCTAGTTTAAAGCCAACCAGAGGAGATCCACCAACCTAGAAGAGAACACATGCTTACCTTTAGGGGAAAGGTGGAGCCCTTCCCATCTGAGCATGTCTTTCGTCGTGATATGTGGGTCATTGTCTAGGAAGCTGAAGCCCACCTCAAGACACCATTCCCAAAGCCACCATTTGGTCTCTGTGATGCAGGTCTTATGTGGTCTTCCACAAAAATGCTCACTGGTAGGACAGAAGAGAATACCACCTGTGCACCCATCTCCTTCAGCAACCTCCCCAAGCATGGTAGTCCACCATCAGGTGATCAGGGCTTCTCCTTGCTACATCATTAGTACCCACATGGATTAGGACCACGGGGTAGTAATCAGTGGGCTGGATCATGGCCTGGATCATCCCCATCACGTCCTGAATCTTTGCTCTGGGCAGGCAGTAGACCTAGTGTGTTGAAGGGTCCTGGTGACGTATGGGGCCCTCTGTACCTCTCAGGATGGAGTTGCCTATGACAATCACTCGATGCTTCCTCCTCCAGGACTGCTTAGCTCCTTTAGCCTGTTCAGAGCGTGGAGAGTGTGGAGAGTGGGGAAGGTTCCTTTAGGCTCCAGCAATAGTGGTGGGGGAGGGGCCCACAGGCAATGCAGGCTCCCTCCCCAAGCTGTCCTCCAACCATGGCTTGGCGGCAGGCTGGGAAGCAGGATGGAACAGGGGTGCAGAAGCTGGGTGTGGTGCTGGGGTGCAGTGCAGTGCAGTGTGCTCCTCCCTGAGGGGACAGCAGTGTGCAGTGGAGGACCCCACCATGGTGGGCAGCAAAAAGCAGCCGCAGCAGCCACCCAAAGCAGGTAGGTGTGCAGCCAACTTACTCCAAAATCTCTGATACCAAGCTGGCAGCTAACAGTAGCCAGAGGCAGGAAAGGGCCTGGCCATCTTCTCCCTAGAAGCTCCTGGGACCAAGGTTGCAGCAACCAGCCACAGCAGCATCATCCTGGAACAGGAAGGGGCATAGCCAAGTTCCTCCCAGAGGCTCCTCCCCTAGAAGCTCCTGAGGTCAAATAACCCTGAGGTACTGGCCAGAGAAGATTTTTGTACTGCTGGGGCCAGGACAGTGCAGCTTTTTGTACTGCTGGGGACAACACAGGTGCTGGCCCCAGACTCTAGCTCCCCCTGACTGCAGATCTGGGAGGAGCCAGGCAGGGTTATTTTGCTCCAAGTGGCACAATTTGCTCCACAACAAAGTGCACATCCAAGCCCATGCACTGAGGGAAAAAGCCCCAGCTCAAATTTGTACCACTTCTATTTGAGCTGATGCAGGTGCATGTGCTTGCATGTGTGGACACACCCCAATAGTGTAACCAGTAGCAGTAACCAATAATAACCAGTAGTAGTAAGAACTACAAACAGCAGGGGTGCATCCAGATGAACATGACTGTGCAGTATGTGGCACTGCAAGCATGTTTGCAGTACCACATACTGCACAGTCAAGTGTTCTCAGTGCTGCCCGAGCATGTGCTGTGCCAGGTTTTTTTCCATGGGTTTCTTTATCCAAGAGTAAAAAAAAAAACATAGAAAAAAAACATGGTGCAATGTACATTCTGCTGGTGTGTGCTACTGAAAAGCAGAGCCGGGCTGTCCAGATATGCTCTGTGTGGCATAATTGCTGTGGTTTCAGGCTGAGAAGGCCCCCAGGGCCCCAGGTAAGTCTTCTGAGGCCTGCCCTACCCCAACCAGAGCAACTTGCCATGTCCCAAAGTGCATCTAGTGTTGGCATTCCCTCTGATGTGGAAATCATGAAAGGATCACTGCTTGGCTAACAGAGTGCTTAACTTTATTTTACATGGCCATGGGAGAAGAAGCAAGGGCGGCTAATTTTCTACAGCTGCAGAGTACAGATTTTGCTATATACCTGTGAGAAAAAGTCACACGGAAGCCTCCCCCTTAATACATTCTTGGCAGTCTGACTATAAATCACCCTGGAGTCCTCCTAGACTAAACGTGTTTTCTCTAGCTGTCTCCCGATAAGTTTATCTCAAGGCACCTTTGTTTTTTGGCCTTTATTTATGATCCTTATTATGGCTTAACTTTATTTTTGCTTGCCCCAGTACTTTTCCTCATCATTTCCCCCCTTGTAAGTGCTTGTGCTTACATCTCTATATTCATAAGACCTTTGACCTCTTCTTGACACTCACACTCATAGGCCACTTCTCTGAGCACCATCATCTGCAATTCACTAGCAGACAACTTAGAAACACTTTGGGTGGTTTTTTCTAAGCAAAGGTGTGAACAGCACAAAACCATTTGGAGAATAATAAAAAGAGCAAAAAGGCATAATACACTTATAATGCACCACTTCAATAGGGATTTCACCCATCCCCCTATATTTGGCAGCCAATCAAAGAATTTCTCTTCGGCAACAGCATGAATCACTTGCAACTGCTTTCTTATGGTACAGAGATCCCCCTGCACTTGTTGGTGCTGATCCATCCAGGTGCAGCACGTGTGGTTCACAACCACACATACCCCCCCTGAAAGATAGTCCAGGGCCATACAATTTTCAAAAGTTACTTGCCCCACCTGATAATCTCATCATTGAGAGCTCCCAAAGCATTGGCACTAGCATTGAGCACTAGCAAAGTTCTCCATGACTCCCAAAATATTTATAATGGCTTTTTCTAATTCAGCTACCCCTAGCTAAGGGAGGAAGGCCCTGGTAAATTGGTGAAACCCCATGTGTCGGACAAACAATGGGTTCTCAACTGCATGCTGATGTCTGAGCAAGCCAGGCAGGAAGTTAGACACTTCATGCCAAGAGAAGCTAGAGTGCAAGTCAAATGTTGGGATGACTTTGCCCAAGGTACAGGTGCCCACCCAATTCCACTGTAGAGTCTTATGGGTGTCATCTCCACATAGCCAGTACAAACTGGGAGCTGCTGCAGTACTAGGATCCCTACAGGGTGTATTCCCCTCTTGACATTTTTGATTGATCTGTAGGATGTAGGAGGGGGCAAGTTGGCTTTCCACCATTCTGGGATGAGATATTGATTGATTACAGAAAACAGGACCTAACACCACATGAAAATTAAAGCCATCAAGCACTAAACTAGACATCACACTATAGTTCCCATCGGAAGATGTAAAGATGGCAATGGATGCCCTGTCGCAAAAATGAGACTGAACCTCTCCTGACACTTTTCCTCTTTTCTCAGTTCACGGCCAGGTGAAGGATACCTTGCATCTGGGGTAATGCCCTACAAAGTAGCCAGCCTCCCCTGTCCTTCCTGTCCTATTAAACATATAACAGAGGGCCGCTTCCAGCCCTGAGGACAATTTTCAACTGTCTTGAGCCACTTTCCATCACGTAGGTATTGACAGCTGGTTTCTGCTAGACGGGGGGGCGGAAACCTGACAAAGCTGGTATTGGAGTCAGGTCCCCAAACCTCAAGGGGGATTGGCACCCCAAGCATTAGGATTCCCTTGGTCGGGTGTGTGGGCCCATGTATGCATACCAAGCAATTTGTAAGATTTCCTGCATGAGCAACACTCTGTCCCAGGAATACAACACTGTTCTCTTCCAACTGGAACCCTTGGCAAGAGGAAAAGCAAAACAAGGGACATCTTAGGGCCTGCCTGAGCACTGTCCCAAAGCAGCTATCTTTTGGAACTCTGAGGAGCTTTCTTTGACTAAAACTTCAGTCTCCAGCACACTACTAATAACACAATACTAATCACAAAAATACAAAACAGCGTCACTCCCTGGGGAGTTTCTAAATCTACATAATTATCTGCAATTTTCCCATGGGTTAGTGTTATTCACACTAATATTACTAAAGTATATTAGTACACAGAACTAAAGTTCATAGCTTTGAATGAAGCTTGGCTAGCCAGGTAGGATATCTTAGAGACTTCATTGTCTAATCTTCACTCACAGGAACTCTTCAAGATTTCATCATCTGATCTTCACTCACAGGAACTCTCAGGATCTTCAAGGAGGTATCACCGGTGAGAGAAACCTTCCGCCCAGTTGGGGCAGATACTATTTTGCAGTGGGAGGTATGGATTCAAGCAGAAACCTTGGCACCTTTTATGGCAGTTGGGGTGGTCAGCAGGACCTGAAAAGCCCCTTCCACCATGGCTGCAAGCAATCCTTCCTGTGGTGGACCTTAATCAAGATCCAATCTCCCGGACCAGATTGACAACAGAGTCGCTGTCTAGAAACTGATGTGATGCTGTGGCTTTAACCTGCAATGAGATAACCTTGAGGGCCTTGGTGAGCCCTTGGCAGTAGGTTAATAGAGAATCATGTGGATGAGTCAGATGTTCGGGTGGAGGAGCGACAAGTCCCCTCATGGGTTGACCCATAAAAATCTCAAAAAGGGTCAGACCCAAAGATCTCTGAACAGAGTTTCGGATTTGGAAAAGAACCAAGGGAAGGGATTCTTGCCACTTTAGACCAGTATGTTCACAAGTCTTCACCAGGCGAAGCTTAATATCAAAGTTTTTCCGTTCCACTTTACCTCCACTCTGAGGATGATTTGGGGAGTGGAGTTGGAATTGGATGGAAAGGGCCTTGTAAACATGTTGGACCACCTGACCAATAAAATGAGGGCCTCGGTCTGAGTCCAGATAGAGGGGTAGACCAAAGCGGGGCACCAGGTCAAAAAGAAGCTTCTTGGCCACGGTGAGAGCATCAGCTCATCGGCAAGAATATGCCTCAGGTCAGCCACTGAAAAGACAGACAATGATCAGCACATATTTCCAGGGGCCTCATCTGGGCAGCTCAATAAAGTCCATCTGGAGGTGGGAGAAGGGATAATGGCCCAAAGGCCTGTGGAATGTGTGTGGCTGGCAGGGTGGTCAGCCAGGGTTGTGTCATTGACACTGTGGGCACTAGTGACAAAAATGGGCTGCCACCGCAGAAAAACCTGAGGCATACCAATGATGGTCTACCTTGGCCATCATCCTGCCTTTGGCCAAGTGGGCCACTGAATGGGCCATTTGGGCTAAGAGGGACAAGAGGGCCAGGGGGGCTACAAGGCAACCTGACAGGTGTTGCCACAAAGAATCAGAGTGGAAGGAGCAGCCCACAGAAATCCAGGCATCCTTTTCAGTGTCTGGGGCAGCATCCTGGAGGGAGGGGAGGGAGGGGGAGACAGGGAAAGAGAGGTAGAGTTCGGCCTGAAGGACCGGAGCTGAGAGTTCCAACAAGGCAGTGGTCTTGGCTGCAGCATCTGCCCTGTCATTTCCCAGAGACACAAGATCATCAGCAACAGTGTGCACTTTGCACCACAGGACAGTAAGGGTTGGGGGAAGAAGACTAGCATCCGGGAGAGCAGTAAAAAGGCAATGATGGGAAATGGGAGTTCCAGCAGATGTAAGGAAACTTTGCTGCTTCCCGATCTGTCTGAAGGAGTGGCAGACACCAAAAGCATAGCGAGAGTCAGTATATATATTAGCACATTGCTCAGTGGCAATGAGGCAGGCATGAGTCAGAGCAATGAGTTCAGTGGCCTGAGCACTAGAAACAGAAAGAGGAGCAGATTCAATGACAGAGTGGTCAGAACAGACAGCATAACCAGCTTGGAGAACACCATGACTATCTCAAAAATGGGAGCCATCAACGTAAAGAATGAGGTTGGGGTTAGTCAGAGGAGTATCAGAAAGATCAGGATGGGGAAGAGAAACAAAATCCACAAGCTGGGTACAGTCATGGGGTTGACCATCAGAGGGTGAAGGTAAAACAGAGGCAGGATTGAAGGGGTGTGGCAGGACGGTCCCTAGGGGTGCTGTGACCTCCCCTAGTGTCCTTGCCTACCGTGCCGACCTGGGCTTTGAATGCACCCTCTATCTCGCCCGCCACATCTTTGATCTTAGTATTGTCAGTGGAGGCTGCCTTTCTATCCTTGGCACAGGGCTGACCTTACTATGCCGGGATTTTCTCCAAGTCCCGATGCTGGTCCTCTCCCGGGGCCAACTCAAATACCCATGCCCCCTTCTGGGGCGGCTCTCTGATTGTGCCACTTTTCACCCAGCTTGGACTTCTCTATGGGCTTACGCCCCACTCAGGGCTTCATAACTTCCAGGCAGCGCCCCGCTCGGGCCAGCCTCCCCTATGTCCCGCGGCCACTCGCGTACTGGCCTATTCTGTGCTCCCCGCGGTCTCTATGCCCGCACTCAGGCCCACACCCGACTGGGCTTCCGCCTCTACTAGACTCTTCCTGAAGTCGCCCCAATGGGCTGGGGTTGGGACAACCCCACAACGCGGCACCCTCCGTGGTGCCAGAAACTCCCCCACCTTACTGGGGAGCTCCTGCTGAGGCCTCCTCCACCCCTACAGCCTCGCTTCATCCTCCAGTGTAATAATCACAACTCCACAAAACTATAAGCCAGCCGGCTCTCTCTCATACCACTGTCAGGGTTCTCTCTACCCCAGCATCATTGCAGCCAGTCAGAGTGATCAGGCTGCAACCATTGCCTCGGGCTGCTCAGCTCGCCTGCAGAGCTCCTGCTCCCATGGCTGCCAGAGGGGAAATGTGTCTGGCCTCAGCCTTCCCTTCCTTATGAAGGCCAAGCCCCGCCCCCTGGCAGTCAGCTGATCTAATCAGCTCCCATAACCACTGGCACCTGCTGCCTTAATAAATGGTAGCTAAGCCATTTCCTATCTTCAGTAGCAGGCACCCTAGTGCCCTGCTACAGGGGGTCACAGCGAACAAGGGTCACATGGTCCACCGCCAGGAGGACCACCTCATAGCAGGTTAAGCAGCTGAGGGACAGGCGCTGAGTCCTGCCGAGTTGAAGAAGGGTGAGGACAGCGTGAGGGACAGCAACAATAAGGTGTTGTCCAAGAACAAGGTTATCAGTTTTAGAAACCAGTAGGGCAGCAGCAGCAACAGTGTGGAGGCAAGGGGGAAATCCAGAAGCAAATGGATCAAGGGAGGCACTATAATAAGCAATAGGATGGTGCAGGGAAGGCCCAAAAGGCTGGGTTAAGACACCAGAAGCTGTGCCTTGGTCTTCATGACAAAAAAGAGTAAATGATTCATTCTTCCAGTGACCTTTCTGTTTGCAGTAGCGACAGATATCATTAGGAATGTCATACGGACCAGGTGGCCGGGTTGAGTGAAACAGTACAGTAAAGCAGAGCGCTGTGCTCTGGTGTCACCTTGAAGGTCTCTGATTTGCAGAGCCATCAATTTTTTCCTGAGACTTTGATTTTTGCTGCTGAGCTTTAGTATAGAAATAAGTGGCAGCAGCCAGAATTTTGGTGATGGGTTTAGCTCCCCATCCGATTACAGTGGTCTGCAGGGGCTCAGAAATCTTTGGTAACATCGCTAAAACAAAGGTCTGGATGATCATGGCAGAGAGATTAGCCTCTGAGTCTTCATTGCCAGAATGTGCCTTAAAGGCTTGGATCAGGCAAGAATAGTAATTGGCAGGTTGTTCTTCTAGATTCTGTTTACACATAGAAATTTTGGACCAGTCTGTCTTATGTGGGGAAACCTTAGGGACAGCATCTAGGACCTGTTTATAGAGGTCCTGCAGACAGGCATTGCTGGGGTCCTGAGCAGGCCAATGGGCCTCTTTGAGAAGGGTATCCCTTTGGTCTTGTGACAGGAGTATCGTTATTGGAGCCTTTCTAGGAGTGACTCCGCCCTCCTGTTATGGGCCAGCTGCCTGCTTACTCGCCTGCCATGCCTTGATCTTAATTGATTAATTGATTGATGTAATTAGTGGGAGGCTGCCAATTTTATGCACCCCGGTGCCAGGGGGCACTACCTGTGGCTCCTTTTCCTCCCCTACACCGCAGCCCAAGCCTCGCAGATGGTACTGATGTGGTTTGACCTGGGCCCTGTTACACCTTAGCCCTCTCCTTTACCTCCTTGAGGTTCCTCACTGCCCCCCTTTTCTCTGGGGCTTCTCATTGCCCCCCTTGCTCTGGGGCTTCTCACTGCCCCCTTGCTCTGGGGCTTCTCACTGCCCCCCTTACCCTGGGGCTGGGGTCAATGCATCCCAAATGCTGCGCCCTCTCTGGTGCCAGAGTCCCCACGCTACCGTGGAGCTCCTATGAGGCCTCCTCTGACCCCTAATAGTTTTACCCAGTCCTCCGGTTAACAGTAAACACAAGAACACAAAGCCCTCGGGCTACAACCTAAAAGCTAGACCTTCTGGTCAAACAACATTCAATCTCTACCAGAGAGAGCACTCCAAGCCCAGCAGTGACTAGGGGATGTTCCCACCATCAGAGTTCTCCCCTTCATCTGTCCTAGCCGAGCTCCTCCCTCGGTCGCTGGAGGCGAACTGCCGTCCTGGCTTCCTCCCTGGGCTTAAGAAGGGCTAAGTCCTGCCCCTTCCTGTCAGCTGGTTTCACTGGTTGCCCTAGCAACCAGCACCTGTGCTACCCTGGTGACTTGCAGCTGAGCCTCCCCCTTCTCGCCACTAGGGGTCTCTCCCGAGCCATTTCTTTTTTCAGGTGCAAGGCAGCTCAGTGCTCTGTGACAGGTCTCCAGAGAGAAAACCACTGAGGAGCATTAGAATGTCACCATAACTTGGCCTATAGACCTCAAAAAGGGTTTTAAGCTTTTTCAGCAAACCCGGTAGGGTCTTCATGGAGCTTAGGAAAGTAGTTGACCAGGAAATGATTTCTGAGGGTTAGAAGGGGACATGGACTACCACAGATTGCCCCCACCAGCACAGGGTACTCTCAGAGAGGATACTGTGCCACAGCAAGGTTTCCACCCCAACGAGTAGTAATCTTTCTTACAATGACTCCCTTTGTGTCTATGTTGGTGGTAGTATTGCAGTAATTCTGCAGAGTAAATCTGATCGGGGAGTCATGTTGGCCTAGGGCAGCCGAATCTATGGTTCACCTGTCTACAGGGTCCACGGGGACAATAACCTCTAATTGGTCCCCCTTGGGAGAATTAAAGGTGAGAGTAGTAACAGCAGGCAATGAGCCAGAGGCAAGTGTCGGTGGAGTTATCAGAGAAATTGGCACAGACGCAGCATCCTGAGGCCACAGGAAAAGCAACCAGCAGTGGAGTGAAAGCCGGAGCGAGCTGTGGCAGGACAGGGGCCAGAGGTGGTGGTGGGGGTGGAAACCAATGATCCAACAGGTCATCTCGAGGTGGATCATCCGGTGGTGGAGGCATGACCAGGTACAGCCTGGCCAGATGTGGTGAACAAGGGGTGGGAGGGGCTGGCCCCTGGCACTGGAGATCCTTAACTTGGTTCTGAAGATGATCATTCTGTTTCTTAAATTTTTCCTCATTTTCCTTATAGGAAGTCATAAGGAAGCGCTTATGGCACTTTTTGGACTCGACTTCCCATAGGTACCAGGCTTCCATTTGAATGGGTTGCTTGCTTTACAAATTTCCCCAGAGGTGATTGAGAATTTGGTGATCCCAGGACCCATGTAAGGGCCAGCATAACTTAGGGTCATCACTGGTATACTGATTCCATTTTGCTAAGTATTGAGTTGACCAGGGCCCATATTTTAGATGCATAAATGAGGCGGAATTCCGCTATGGGACTTCAGAGGTCCCGCTGCCCATTGTCATGCCTAAGACTTACAGACACTGAAACAGAGATGTACTCACCCTGGCCAGGGACTTTTCCCGCACAGCCAAGCAGGCAGATGACAGATCAGGGTCCAGAGTGTCGAAGCCACAGAGCCAAAGAACCAGGTTGAGTAGAGCCTTCTCGGAGTGATGGAGTCGAAGAGCCGAGACGAGGGTCCTACCCAGGGCAGTCTGTGTGAGGACACATCCCAGATGAGCCCCCAAGGTGATGTGGCTATCATGACAGGATCACTGCTTGGTTAACAGAGTGCTTAACTTTATTTTACATGGCCACAGGAGAAGCAGCAAGGGCAGCTAATTCTCTGCAGCTGCAGAGTACAGACTCTGTTATATACTTGTGAGAAAAAAGACACACAGAACCCTCTCCCTGAATACATTCTTGGCAGTCTGACTATAAATCACCCTGGAGTCCCACTAGCCTAAACGTGTTTTCTCCAGCTGTCTCCCGATAAGTTTATCTCAAGGCCTCTTTGTTTTTCAGCCTTTGCTTATGCTCCTTATTATGGCTTAACTTTATTTTTGCTTGCCCAGTACTTTTCCTCATCAGGAATAATCGAGTGAAGTTTTCCTCTATAATACCGGGATTCCTAATAGAGGCACCCAAAGAGCAAAATAAAACAACAAATATATATATAACAACCCTCCTGACAAGTGACATCATAAAGCAGAACACATTATAATAACATCCAAGATGTGGCAGGCGTGAAATTTGGGGTACTTGCAGCTCTTACTAGCCAGTTGTAGCAATGTAACACTACAAACACCAGCAGATTCTCTCTATGCCTGAAGAAGGGCACCTGTCCCAAAAGCTTGTGAAGAACAATTTTTCCTAGCCTTTCAGTTGACCTAATAAAAGATATCAGGTTTACCCAATAACCAGGTGTCCAAGAAGAGTGGCTGCTACTTAAGAAGACGATACTCCAAGCCCAAAGGGAGGTAATCCCAACACAGATCAAAGAGAGCAGGAGAGCACAAAAGCCCCCATGGCTCACCAAAAGCATCCAGGAATGTCTTCTAGCTAAAAGGGAGGCATACACCCAGTGGAAGAGAGGGGCCATCACCAGGGAGGACTATACTGCAGTTTCATAGATTTCATAGATTTCATAGACATTAGGGCTGGAAGGGGCCTCAGAAGATCATCGAGTCCAGCCCCCGCTCCCAAAGGGCAGGAAGTCAGCTGGGTTCAGAGTCCAGCAAGATCAGATAAGCATCCAGTCTACTCTTGAAGGTGTTCAATGTGTGTGTTTGAACCACCTTTGATGGCAGACTGTTCCAAACCTTGGGGCTCGGACAGTAAAGAAATTCTTCCTTATGTCCAGCCTGAAATGGTCTTGCAGTAGTTTATAACCATTTGACCTCATCATCCCTTGGGATGCTTTGGTGAACAAACGTTCCCCCAGATCCTGGTGGTCACCCCTGATAAACTCATAGGTGGCCATCAGATTACCCCGAGCCTGTGCTTTTCCAGGCTAAAGAGCCCAATGGCTCTCAGCCTGTCATCGTAAGGTCTGTTTTCCTGACCTCTGATCATGTGCATGGCTCCTCTCCAGACTCTCTCAAGCCTCTCCACATCCCTTTTGAACTGGGGAGCCCAAAACTGGATGAAGTACACCAGCTGCGGCCTCACCAAGGCCAAGTACAAGGGGAGAATGACATCCCGGGATTTGCTTGAGAAGTATTTATGGATGCAAGCCAGTGTATTGCTTGCCTTAGTAGCCACAGCATCACATTGCAGGCTCATGTTCATCTTGTGGTCAATGATGACCCCCAAGTCTCTTTCTTCCATAGTGCTAGCCAGCGTAGCACTGCTGAGCCTACAAGGGTGCTGCAGGTTTTGCCTCCCAAGGTGGAGAACCTTGCATTTTTCAGTATTAAACACCATCAGATTCTCATCCGCCCATTTGCTGAGCCTGTCCAGGTCAGCCCGGATCGTCCTCCTGTCTTCAGGTGTGGATGCTTTGCCCCAAAGATCAGTGTCATCGGCAAACTTGGCCAATCCGCTTCTGACACCAATGTTACTCGGGGCTGCAGGGGAGTGGTCAGGAAGGCCAAGGCAGAGATGGAACTGGGACTTCTTTGCCTCCATTTTCCTGAGCAGGGATCGGATCAGCCCCCCCCACTGGGCCCCCCTCAGGCCCCAAGGGAGGCACACCTAGGCCAAGGTCAGTAAGGATCTAGTCACGGAACTTCTGGATGAATTGGATGTATTTAAATCAGCCGGTCTGGATGATCTCCACTCCAGAGCGCTGAAGAAATTAGCTGAGGTCCTTGCAGGACCCCTAGCAAGGCTTTACGAGCACTTGTGGTGCTCTGGTGTGGTGACAGAGGACTGGAAGAGGGCCGATGTGGTTCCCATCTTCAAAAAGGGAGGAAGGAGGAACTGGGAAACTATAGGCCAGTTAGTCTTACCTCGATCCTGGGTAAGCTCTTTGAGAGCATTATTCTGCCACATGTCCATGAGGGGCCAGCAGGGGAGATTATGCTCAGGGGCAACCAACACAAGTACATTAGAGGCAGGTCCTGTCAGACCTGCTCTGTAATCTTTAATAGAGATGGGGGTGGGATAATGTATACTTTAAAACCTGGTCGCCTTCTACAAACTGGTCACCAAATCCTTTGATGCAGGGGTAGCAGTGGACATAGTCTTTCTGGACTTTCAGAAGGCCTTTGACACTGTCTCTGACCTCATTCTCATTAAAAAAACTGAGGGACTGTGGTGTCGACACCTACACAGTCAAATGGGTCAACAACTGGCTAGAGGGCTGCACCCAGAGAGTGGTAGTGGATGGGTGATTTTCGACCTGGAGGGATGTGGGCAGTGGGTTCTGCAGGGCTTGGTCCTCGGGCCCTCACTGTTCAACATCTTCATCAGTGACTTGGACGAGGGGATAAAAAGCACCCTGTTCAAATTTGCTGATGACACTAAGATGTGGGGGGATGTGGGCATGCTAGAAGAAAGGAATAGGCTACAATCAGACCTAGACAGGTTACAGGGGTGGGCGGATGAGAATAGGATGGGATTCAACACTGACAAGTGCAAAGTGATACACCTGGGGAGGAGGCTGGGGAACTCCCTTCTTGTCAGTGCAGAGGCAGAAAAGGATATTGGAGTCATCACTGATGCCAAGATGAATATGGGTAGGCAGTGTGGAGATGCATTCAGGAAGGTCAACCGTACCTTGTCATGCATCCACAGATGCATCTTCAGCAGGTCCAAGGAGGTGATCCTCCCCCTCTATGTGGCACTGGTCAGACCGCAGCTGGAGTATTGCGTCCAGTTCTGGGTGCCGCACTTCAAGAGGGATGTCGACAGCATGGAGAGGGTCCAGAGGAGGGCCACTCACATGATCTGGGGCAGCAGGGCAGGCCCTATGAGGAGAGGCTCAGGGACCTGAACCTGTTCAGCATTCACAAGAGAAGGCTGAGGGGGGATCTAGTGGCCCGTTATAAACTAGTCAGAGAGGACCAGCAGGCATTGCGGGAGTGCCTGTTCCTCCGAGCACTACCAGGAGTGACTAGAAATAATGGTCACAAGCTGGCAGAGGGTGAATTCAGATTAGACATCAGGAGGCACTACTTCACTGTCAGGGCAGTTAGGATCTGGAACCAACTTCCAAGCGACTGGTTCCTACCCTGGGTGTCTTAAAGACAATGCTGGACAATCACCTTGCTGGGGTCATTTGACCCCAGTAATCTTTCCTGCCATGACAGGACTTGATGATCTGCTCAGGTCCCTTCTGACCTACTAACTATGAAACTATGAAACCTTGTCTGCCTAGGATTTGTTCACTGGTTTTGAATGTTCACTGGTTTCTTGGTCAGCGGCTTGCTTTTGAGTTGTACATTGTATTGATATTGTCATGTTGAATTAAGTTTCTCATTGTAATTATATAATAAAATGCATGGGTTTGAGGAACTCATCACTTGTTCACTGTATAAGGGATGTTTATATGCTTTTGTCTATTTTTCATTGGCATCTATAAATTACTTTTATTCTCTGCTCTATAATCTTTAATATAGATGGGGGTGGGAGAATGTATACTTTATTTAAATAATGTGGCTTCTTTTCCTGCTCAGGAATTGTAGCCAAGGAGTTTATGACTATTTCAAATATATATTACATAATATTGTTTCTGTTTCATGACTGGATGAGTACAACTTTAAAAAAATGGTTTTACTTGTTCCATATTTCATATTCTGCAAATATTCCCTTTAAATTGATTATTTTTGTCCACATTCCCCCATTTTACCAGAGTGTTCAGGAGCAACAAACTAAAAGAAGGATAGAGTATAAGAGAATGGGATTATTTTTTCTTAAACAAGCAAATATTTATAGAAATGCTTTTTAACTGTTTGCCCAGCTCTAGCTTTAATAATAACAAATAAGCACCATTCCTGCAACATTTTCATCCAATGCCAGGCTTTCCTTTTTGTTCTGTAGAAGCTCTACTTTCAGACTTGTGACTCTACTTTCAGTTCAAACCCTATACTATCACTGAATTCCAAGGGTAACATTGGACCCCTGCTGAACTAATTGGGGCAACTGATAAAAGACACCCAGGAAAAAGCCAACCTGCTTAATAGGCACTTTGTATTGGTCTTTCATCAGCCCAAAGGGACCATCCTGCTTAGCATTACATGGGATGGCCAGGGTGAGGGTATATTTATACCCAGTATCAGTGTAGCTCTAGTAAAGAAACACCTTGAGAGGCTGGACACCTTCAAGTCAGCTGCTTCTGACAGATTACAACCTATAGTACTCAAGGAGCTGACAGGTGTCATAGCCCAACCATTGCCAAAATATTTAAAAACTCATGGCACTCAGGTGAAGTACCTGAAGACTGGAAAAAGGCGAATGTGGTACCCATCTTCAAGAAAGGGTGGAACGTAGATCCAAGGAATTACAGGCCAATCAGCTTGACCTCAATTGCCAGTAAGATTCTGGATAAAATTATCAAAGAGACTCTTCTTGATAAGATGGCTGATAGCAACATCCTGAGGGACTGTCAGCATGGGTTTGTCACAGGTAGGTCTTGCCTGATCAATCTCATCTCCTTCTATGACCAAGTGACATATCACCTGGACAAGGGAGAAGAGATTGACATCATATATATGGACTTTAAAAAGCCTTTGTTCTGGTGTCCCATGACCTCCTCATGGAAGAACTGGCCAACTATGGCCTCAGTTACACCACAGTCTGATGGCTGGGAAACTGGCTCCAAGATTGGACCCAGAGAGTAGTAGTCGATGGTAGCGAATCATTATGGTGCCTGTGACCAGTGATGTTCCTCAAGGCTCTGTCCTTGGACAGGTACTCTTTCACATATTTATCAATGAGTGGGCATTGGTATCAGAAGTGCACTGGCCAAGTTCACCAATGACAGTAAACTTTGGGGCATAGTATCCACACCTGAGGACAGGCTAGTGATCCAGGCTGACTTGGATGAACTTTGTAAGTGGGCAGATACAAATCTTATGACGTTCAATACCGATAAATATAAGGTACTCCATCTCAGGAAAAAACACCCGCAGCATCCTTATAGGCTTGGCAGTGCTACGCTTGCTAGCCCCATGGTTGAAAGAGACTTGGCGGTCATGATTCACCAGAAGATGAACATGGGCCAACAATGCAATGTTGCAGCTGATAAAGCAAACAAAGCTCTGGCTTGCATTCATAGATGCTCCTCAAGTAATCTCAGGATGTCATCCTTCCACTGTACTTGGCCATGGTGAGGCCACATCTGGAGTACTGCATCCAATTCTGGGCTCCACAATTCAATAAGGATGTTGAGAATCTTGAGATAGTACAGAGGAAAGCCACACGCATGATCAGAGGGCAAGGAATAGGTCTTATGAAGAGAGGCTGAGAGCCATGGGACTCTTCACCTAGAAAAGCGCAGGGTTAGGGGGGACCTGGTGGCTGCTTATAAGTATATAAGGGGTATGCATCAGGATCTGGGAGAATGTCTGTTCACCAGAGTACCCTAAAGGATAACAAGGACCAGCAGTCATGAACTCTTCCAAGACCATTTTAGGCTGGACATAAGAAAAAATTGATTTACTGTCTGAACCCCCAAGACCTGGAATAGACTCCCTCCAGAAGTAGTGCAGGCACCTACTCTGGACTCATTCAATAAATTTTTGGGTGCTTGTTTTGCTGGGATCCTTTGACCCTAGCTGACTTTCTGCCCCTGTGGCAGGGGACTGAACTTGATGATCTTCAAGGTCTGTTCCAGTCCTAAAATCTATGAAATTATGAACTCGATGAAATTCTTTGGCCTTTGTGGGTCCACTGCTTTTGGGATTGTGACCTCTCCTTTACAAACTGCTGTCCTAAACATCACAAAATATGTGGACAAAGTTCCCTGAAAATGGCTATCAAGGAAATGCAGCCACGTCTTGCAGAGGAATTTTTGTCTAGAGAGTTGGATTTGGACCCTAACTCCCCTTCAAAGTTCAGAAATTTCACAGTGGTTTGCCTGAGGCCTATCTATGGTAAATGTCTGGAGCAGAATAGTCAGTGTAGCTCTAGTAACCCTTCTGATATAAAGTAGTGTTTTTTACTGTGACATTCATGACTATGAGGTTTTACAAATAACTTCCATTGTCATACAGATGCATTGAAAAAAATGTTTTAAAGGATACTAAGACAATAAGTAGGAGGGAGAAGGTCAGTGTAGCCATTGTCCAATCAATAGTCTTTGTGACTTGTTAAGACTTCAGAACCTAACAGTTCACTTGGGACCAACCACAAGAACAAAATAATCAGGTTAGCAGGGCCCCTGGAAATACAAATTGACAGAACCACAGCATACTTGCAAAGACAAACAAAACATCAGCACAATAGCTCGTTGTCCTTTTCTCCAAGGCATGCTATAATACCTGATGTGATTTATCTTTTATGGGTTTGTCCTAACTTATCCGCTATAAGTCTAGGATAAATGAAACAGAGTATGTTCAGAAGGTTTAGGATGAAAGAATTTCTGCCCTTGCTCAATTTATGATATTTATGGGTTTAGGATATTATTTTCCGTACATTATGAATTTTAGTTATGTTTTTAACAGAAGCTATAAAAATGCTTTAGAGTATTATTGGGCTATGAAAATATGCTACTATTACCATTATATTAAATTCAAGTACAAGAGTATAATAAAGTTAGGGTGTTAGGATTAAGAAGCTGACACAAAGGCTGTTGAAGTCAATGAAAATATTTCCTTTCACTTCAATGGGCTTTTGATCAGCTTCAGTGGGCTTTAAATCTAGTATTTAAAGTCTTGGTGTCATTTAAAGTCTCCTAATTCTTGTTATAATAGTGCAAGTCTAGAATAATTTTCTTGATGCATATGAAATATATGGCGTTATTCTGTCTGTTCTTCTAACAGACCAAGAGACCAGGAGCACAGTTTGGGACTTCAGAACATAAACAATGTAATGGAATGATATACAGCAATTGTCATCAGGAAATGAGTCAGAGAACAGAAATTCAGAATCTTTAAGCTATTTGAAATTCTACTACCTACACTGGAGACATTTCAGCTGTAAGGAGATGATCCTGTATGCTTGTGACCTAACTCCATGCTTCATACTGAAATTAAGACAAGGTCTCACCTCCACAGTGAACTCTTTAACCATTCGGTTAGAGAACCATGCTCCCTCTTGCTGCCCCAGTTAAGCTTCTATTCTTTTAGGCAGAGGAATAATTCCCACAGGATTGATGGAGAGTACCACCTTTCTCTTCACACCTAAGGGCCTTGTTACTCCTTCACTGTGAGCTGCACAGAAGTTGACCAGCATTATTGCTAGCCAGAGGCACTGACTCTGGGGCTCCAGCACCCACCAAAAAAAAAAATACTGGGTGCTCAGCACTCATGGAACCACATTTGCATATGTTGAAAAAGAAACAAAAAAACATTATTTATAGGAAGAAGTGGCACATTTCTTCAACACAGATCTTTACAGATGTTGGGGAAGCCAAGTTCCACTAAGGTGCTGCCTCTTCCGGGCATGTGTGGGGCTTGGCACAGCGAAGTTTAAGGTGCCATTTTTTGTTCTTGTTTTGAGGGGGGTTCACATCTGCAAGCACCCACCATGAAAAAACAAAAGTCAGTTCCTATGGGCACCCCTATGCCTATGGGCACCTAAGCACATGATGGACCTCTGCTACAATAAGTGCTAATTAAGTGAGTCTGCTGGAGCATGCTAATTATTGCATTCCAGAAGCCTCCATGTCATGTGTATTCAATGTCCCCACATTTCAAAATGGTGGTGATGGCACTTTAAGTGGACCCACCATTATTTTGAAGCATGGGACGCTCAATACATGTGACTGTAGCAGGGCACAAAGTGTGCCTGCCACTTTAAGAGGTTGGAGAAAATCAGCCAGGCTGTAGAGCTATCTGCAGATGCATGCTGGCCCAACCAGGTGGCTGCCTGACCTCAGGGTAGGCACTTGATTGGATGAGATTTGAACCAGCTAGGATATAAGCACAGGTGCTGGGGATAGAGGGCAGTTCCCTCTGGAAAACAGTAGAAGCAACATCTCTTTGCTGAATAGCCTGCAGCAGAGTATACCCTGGAGGAGCATACTACCAGGGTAAGCTGTAGAATAAGTGGAATTGCCCCATCTGGGAAGTAATCCCAGGTGAGGTTCGGCTGTGGAGAGTGAGGTCCAACAGGTGGCTAGGATTAGTACTTGTAGTGACTGCCTGGAATAGCTGCAGTTCTAGAACTAAGCTGCACTGGGGTTTGTTTCTTCTAGGGGGGAGGGAGAGTTTTCCTGGGAAGGAGCTGGAACAATTAAGTGAGTAGAGTGATACCAGGAGGAAGGGGAGAGCTAATTAGGGATGGATGAGGCTCCAGGGGATCCTGCAGGGTTCTCCAGCCCAGAAAGGGATGTGCTGGAGGGACCTATGGAGAGAGGCCATGGGTACCAAAAGCTAGGCTTGTTGCCAGGTGTAACTGCCTGAACATGAAGGTGGATCAGGGTAAGGAGAGAGGAGCTTGGGGATCCTAGTAGAAAGAACAATCTAGAGCACTCAGTGGATGATCATGAGGAGAAGAACAGTGGCCCAGAGTAAAGGGTCTAGGGTAGCCTTGACAACAAAGGCTGAGTAGACATGCCTGGAATGAATGTAGCAGAGGGCCACATATTAGCCAGGGAAAGGGACACACCCAAGCTGGGGCCAGGGCCTAAGGAGCCCAAAGGCGCAGGAATGCCCACCACAAGGGGTGAGCCTGGCTGTGGAGAGCCTGTCATCCTGACTGGCCCAAACTAGAGCCAGGACTGCTGGTACCCTAAGGTTACCTGGTGGCAGGAGTGATGGATGAGGGCTGGGAGCCTGAGTACTGATGTCCAGATGAAAGGAGTTCCTAGTGACTCCTGGAAGCCAGAGTGAAAAGGACCAGACATGAGAGGGATTAGGGCTGGAGCGAGAGTGGGCCACAGTCGAATAGAGATATTAGGGTTCAGAACTGATCGGTAAGTCTGTGCAAAGTGCCCAGTATTCAATTCGGATTCAGCCAATTTGGGAGACAGTGATTCAATTCAGTGATTTGGATTACTGTCCCAAATCGATTCTGCCAAATCTGATTTGAAAGTCTCGGCTCTAATTCAGTATGATTAAGTGATTTGGCCATAAACTATAATGGGGAATCAGTAAAATACCTAAAACTTTGTCATTTTTTTCTCCAGTATTGGATGAAAATAGCAGGGATGGTAGCCCCTTCTGAGGACATGAAGACTTCCAAGTTTCAAGGAGATAGGTGCAGGGGTTTCTGTGAAAATGCACCTTGAACTGTTGAAAGCAAAACTTGTGTCATGTATCTGTTAAGACAGAGCTGGGTGAAAGCAGCAGGAATAATAGCCCCTTCTGAGGGTATGAAGCCTGCCAGGTTTCAAGGAGATAGGTGCAGGGGCTTCTGTTAAAGTGCACCTCAAACTGTTGAAAGCAAAACTTGTGTCACTTGTATGTGTTAACTGGGTTTCTGGTTATAGCCATGTTAGTCTAATGAACAGGCAGGCAAGGTTTTTTGAGTAGATGTGATGTCTTTTATTAGACCAACTGAATAGTTGGAGAAATATATCTTGGCAAGTTTTGGGGTTTAAAAACCCTTTGTCAGGCTGAGGAAGCATCTGCAGTTGGTTTGTGTGCTCTTTCTGGATAGAATGAATAGCAGAGAAGCCAAAGGCTGGGCTGTAGGCAATGCCTTGAAAATTGGATCCTTCACCCCCTCTCACTGTGGTCCTCTCTCTGGGACCTTGACTCCTCCTTAGGCACTGGCCCCACCTTCAGGCCAGTGGGAATCCTGAACCTCTTGCTTTTGATGGAAAACTGATTCAGATGTTACCCAGGTGGGAGATTGCTCATTTAGGCCCCAATGTCTGAGGGTGACATCCTTTCCACAGCTCCATACCTTCCCTACACCTTTCATCAGGGAGGTTTGTGGTCCTGGCATTTCCTGGGGATGCCACACCACCAGAAGTTTCACCAGCCCTCCGTACCCTAGCAGGTTGCAGTTTTAGGTCATGTCCAGGACCTGGGACCTCCTCTATTCCCTTTATCCCTGTCCCATACCTTCATGTTTATCCTGGCATGGGAGCTCAGCAGGGAGATGTTTTTCCCCTGCTGTCTGGTGAAAAACTGCTGCCTCCAGCTGGAGAGCAGGACATTAAATAGTTGTCAAAGAAAATTAAAAAAAACAAATAAGTAAGGAGTGAGGAGGGTGGCATTCACTCAAACTGCAGGCAGAGCTTGGGGAACCTCAGCAGTGAGAGGTTCACCTTCGGGTTCACCTCACCACCTGCTCCACCAAGCCAGGATCCAAGGAGGTGCAGTGAGGTGTCACAACAACACCAGCAATGCTGAACACCCTCTCACTCAGAACACTTGTTGGTGGACAGAACAGGTGTTTCCAGGCAACTGTGGCCAGATCCTGTCACATCTGGCTGCGGGATGCCCAATAGGCCAAGGGGTCACATTGCAGCAGCTCCACGTACTTGGCAAGATAGGTAGCCACTGAGGCCTCCATGCTATCTGCCCGATGCTGGGGTCTGGTGCCTCTGGAGCCCAAAATTGAAGCCATGCCCTTAGCCCACATTGGCAGTGGCTGTGGTGGAGGAGATTGATTGGTGCTTGGAATACTGGCCCGGGACAGTGAATCCCCCTCTTCCATATCCCCCTACCTCTGCCCTTCTGCCACCCTGACCCTGTTCACCAGCACCTCCATCCGGTGATAAAGGGTTTTGCTGCTGCAGATTCTCCCCATCACCCTCAGGTCACACATGCCCACCAGCACGTGGACCGTACTGGACCACAATGGATCCAGCTGTTTTTTGATGCCCTCTTTCAGCCACTTCATTGGTGCCTGCACCTGTGGTGAAAGTGGCTTGCCTCAGCCAGGAACACTAATCCTCTGGACAAACTTGTCCATTTGATTCTCAAGCCCCTTCACTATGGGATCATGTGGCTAAGGAGGGCATTGCCAGTGTTGAGAGTCTCAGTGGCCCTGAGGAACAGCTTGAAGACCACCAAGATCTGGGAGGTGGTATCCCACTTAGTTTTGTTATGGGGGCTGCTGTTTCCAATTTTTCTGAACAAAGTCTTGGATGGCCTTCTGTTGCTCCACCAGCTTTTTGAGCATCAGGTATGTGGAGTTCCACTGACTCTCTACATCCTGTATGATTTTGTGCTGCAGGATGCTCAGCTCTGCCTGTTTCTCCCACAGCATCTTCCCCCTTGATGCTGTGGTGGAAGTAGCTCATCACCTTCTTGCATTTCAAAATGAGGTGGCTGGTTGTGGTAGTGATGGCACCATCAGCAGCAGCCCTGTCCCCTTCCAAGGTGTCCCTGACTATGAGGTAGAGCTTGTGTGCCACACAGCAGATGCCAACAAAGTTGGCATCATGCATCACCTTGAACATATTGACCCTCTTGTCAGTGACCATGAACCCATGGGTGCCACCCTGCCCAATAAGTCACCCCTGCACCATATGGTTTATGATCACCATGATCTCCCTTGCTGTGTGGGACACATCCATCACCTCCACTTGAAGGAGAGCCCACCAACACCCTGACTGATTGCACCAGTGACCTGTGAGGGAGGGGTAGGCATGATCTCCACCCTGGCTGCTCCAGATGTCCACGGTGAAGTATAAGGACACCTGTGGACCTGCCTTGCACAACTCCTTCCTCAAGTACTCCCTGCATGCCTCACACAGGGAGGGCACCACCATCCTGCTAAAGGTGGTGCATGCAAGCACTTGGTATGATGGGGCCACGGGCACCATGGGCCACCTGAACCCTGGACATTCAACAAAGGAGAAGGGCTGGCTGTAGCAGGGCACTAAGATGCTTGCTACTTGAAGAGCAGGAATGTCCACCAGGTGCTGGTTGCCAGGGCAACCAGGAGGAGCTAGGGGCCCACACCTGCTGAGTCAGATGACTGGAAGGGGCAGGGCTGACTCCTATAAAGCACAGGCTGGAGGCCAAGAGAGGGGGGTCTCTGCTGTCGGCCAAGGAGAAGGAGCACTGCCAAAATAAGAAAATGGGAAAAGCCTGAATGTGAGCAGTTTATTATGCTGCTGAAAGATGGGAGCACCCATGGAGTGTGACTCAAAGGAGGTTAGCCAAGTGGTTTAGATTTGCGTTATAGCCCAGGGGCTTGTGTTATTATTTGCTGTTGTCAACTGGAAGACCAGGTGAGGCTAGAAGGGGATGGAGGAGGCCTCATAGGGGAACCACGGCATTGTAAGAGCCCCAGCCCCAGACAGTGGGCAGCGAGAAGCCCAGACAGTGGGCAGCGAGAAGCCCAGACAGTGGGCAGTGAGAAGCCCCAGAGAGTGGGTACCAAGAAGCCCCAGAGAGTGGGCAGCCAGGAGCCCCAGAGAGTGGGCAGCCAGGAGCCCCAGAGAGTGGGCAGCGAGAAGCCCAGAGAGTGGGCAGTGAGAAGGCATCCAATAAGACCAAAGGACGTCCAGTACATCCGCGAGGCTTGGGGCATGGTACAGGGATGGCTGGAGTCATGCAGAGCCCATAAGGCTGGGGTGCACCTGAACCCCATTCCAAAAAGCAGGGTTGGTATAAGACAGGAAAACCATGGCCAAGAAGACTAAAGGTAGCCTCCCTATAATACACATAAGACCAAAGACATGGTAGGCAAGATTGTGAGGTGCAGATAGGCAGTTTCGCATGGTACAGAGGGTAACTAAGGGGGAGCACGGTGACCCCGAGGTTCCCGTCCTGTCACACTGGCCATCCAGAGCAAGTATCTCCCCAGTGCTCTGGATGACCTTGCTCAGCCTTGCAATGCACCTGCCCTTGTCTGTGGCTTTCCCCCACCAGTCCAGGGTGGCCTGCCTCTGCTTTGTTGGGATGGGGGCTTTGGAATGAGATGAGGATTTATTTTTGGGCACACTCCCACTGGTGCCAGGCTGAGGAGGAGCAAGGGCAAAAAGGTGCTGCCTCCTGAGATGCAGCAGCATCACCGTGGTGGTGAAGTGTTTTATCTCCTTGCCCTGGCTGATCTGCCTTAGGCAGCAATATCAAGTAGCATACCTGGGATCATCTGCCAACTCAGAATGATCCCACACTACATTATCCCCTCTCCCTCTCCCCACCACTTCTGGGTTGAAGGTGGAGATCCTGTCTTATCCCCCTCCTCAGCAAGCAGAGGTACAACTGGGAGGCTCACACTGGGACCTGAAATTGGGGTGGAGGAGACTTTCATACTGGTGCTGGTAGCTATTTCTGGTGTTAGTGGAGGTGGTGCAGGTGCAGGGACAGGTACTACTCCCACCTCCTTGCTTCCACTGGCAGTAGAAGACTCAACACTGCCAGGAAAGAGGGTGCATCTATGTTGGAGGTGGGAGGTACTTGCAGCTCTCCCCCTACTCCCTCTAGCCCCTCTCCCTCCCCTGCCAGAATGCCTGTCATGAACCTTTCCAGCACATTTCATAATGTTTGATGTGCTGGAAAATGTGTATGTGTGATATATCTTCTATCTGTTTAATATGTGTGCGGGTGTGTGTGGGTATGTGTGTGTGTAATATATGTGCTTTCCTGCAGAGTGATGGATGAGTGTGACAGCCAGAACCAGAGGCATAATAAGCAATAAATATATGCTTCTTAGAGGCGTTTGGTATTTTCCCTAACAGGTGATATTAGCTAATATAAAGCTAATGATAGACAAGTTCATAACCCACAAATGTAACTTGTCTATCATACATTTAACCAAAATGATAAAACTGTTTGTATTAATCATGGAAATGACTGGGCCCCAAAGCTGAAACTGTAGCTGCAAGATTAGTTGACTTAATGGTTTTTGCTCAAGGGTCAGCCTTCATGATAAAAACTGGATCCAACCACCTGGCACAACCAACACAATCCAGAAAAACAGATCCCAAAAAGCATATTTAGAGAAACCTAAAAGGGTTGGGCTTATGTGGAGTAATTTCAGTTTCAAACCTAAAGGTGCTGCATTGTAATTTGCTTATTGGATAACCGAAGTCTAGGTAGTAACCTTTTATGATAATTTTTAACACCTTTCAATCCCATAGGGTAACTGCTATAAGGCAAGATTGTGAGTAGCTCTAAAACCAACAGATTAGCATAAGACTAGGTATAAAAAGCACATGGGTCAGGTGACCAGCAGGAAGGAGGGAACAAAATGGTCACTGCTGTTTGAAGCCCGGACTCCGGACTCCCGGTGTGAATGAGGATTGAATCCTGATCAAGGGACCTTCCCCGGTAATCCATCCAACAGCGTCAATCGGGGACACCTAACTTCGCTGGAATCACTTAGCGCACACCTGGCATCGAGGGACTATCAATAAGTTGCCAACCCATGTCTGTCTGCCTGTTGTTTTAAACAGCTCAGAGGTTGATACCCTTGCACTGCCCAGTTGGCCTGCGACAGAATTGATCCATCTATCTGTTGTGAACTGTTTTTGTTTACTATTAGCCCTTTAATACTACATTATCTGCTTATCACATTTATCTTTCTGTTAACTTGTGTGTAAGCTATAATAAATTTGTCTTTGCTTCACTCCCAATTATGCTTCTTCAATCCAAAACTGAACTGAACAGCCCAATGGCTGATACCCTTGCAGAGCCCAGCTGGTCTGTGACAAAAATGGCATCACAAACAGGATCGAGGATGAAGAGTTTGGAGGTGAAGAATGGTACAGAGGGGGCAGAGGGATTGGACCTGCTGATTGCTTTGATAGATAAGGTTTCATGTATTTAGAATCCATGGTGGGATAAAGAGAGCTTGAGACTGACCTGAAGTGATCACTCCAGTACCCTGTCAGTGGGCTGCATTCACTGCTGTGCAGAAGGGCAGACCTAAGAAAGGATACCTGTCCTGGCTGCTGGCAACCTGCCTAAGACTGCGAGCAGAGGAAGCCACTGAGCTCCATCAAGAGAACCAATCCCTAAAACACAAGTAACCCATCTTGAGAGAGAATTGAGGGAAGAAAAGGATTCTAGTAGTGTGGCTTGTGCAGTAGCCAGAGCATCACAAAACTGGCTAGAGATACTAGAGCATTGGGAAGGAAAGATACTAGTCACACAGGCAATCACCTCCCTTGAGCAGAAGGTGCAAATGGTACGATCAGTTGAACCCTCCCATGAAAAGGTCCGGCAGTGTCTTTATGGCAGAATTCCAAAAACTGAGCTCTGGGATGACCCAGAAAGCGAAGGTCTGTATGGTGAAACTGCAGAAACTAAGCCAGGGGATGATGAGTATGAGGCTTGCAGAAGAAGCCCACAAGATCCCATCTCCTTATGCCCCACTGGCCCAAGAGAATTTAGGAGGAGAGTTAGCCCGAAACTTCCCAGTACTGATGACCCATGCTGGGCCACAAGGGGGAGATCTCTGGACGGCGACACATTCCTTTACTTGCACAGATATCTGAGAACTACAAGAGCAACATAAGGCCAAACTGGGGAGCCAATAATAGACTAGTTCATTCGAATGTATGGTGAGGAAGCCTCGGAAGTATCTGTGAGTTGTGCAGAGGCAGCACAATTAGTTCTCTGCCCTGAAATCCAGTTGGGTCAGTGGGTCATTTGAGGAGGAAACTGGA
Organism: Crocodylus siamensis; assembly: GCF_052110815.1. NCBI lineage: Eukaryota > Metazoa > Chordata > Crocodylia > Crocodylidae > Crocodylus > Crocodylus siamensis. Next base: position 47,582,015 of record NC_143404.1, read on the forward strand.
GGCACACTGTAAATGAAGAACTAGTGAGAGAAGCCATGTGGAGGAAGTTTTGCTGGCAAGCACCAATGGAATGCTCCTCAGCCCTGCTGGCCTTACAACAAGAGTTAGTAACTCACCCAGTAAGAAATGTGATCCGGCAGTTGGTACAGTTTCTTCCCATCTTGCAGAAGCCACGGCTTTCCAAACCAATAAGGACTGCCAAGGCCATGGTAGTGGCCCCTGAGAAAGACAACCCAGCAGGGCCAGTTTGGATGTGCCACGGTTCAGGAAGGCAAGCAGGAGGATGTAATGATGGCAGTAGCCCGATGTCCCATGACTCCACTCACCCTGCCAGCCATGAAGAAGGTACACCAATCTCAATACTGTGCACCCCCAAGGCAACACAACCCATTCAAGACATTATCAACTGGCAGCTGGAGGATGGAACCATCATTCAAACTCATTCCCCGTACAACAACCTGGTGTGGCCGGTACGTAAACCAAATGGGGACTGGCGATTGGTTGATTTTAGGGCTTTGAATGCCAACACCAACCATCTGACAGCCATGGTCCCATCCATGCCTGCACTGACAGAAAGCATTAGGTGCTATGGCCCCCAGTGGATGGGATCCATAGACAATGACATGTTCTTTGCTATCCCAATCCATGAAAATCACTGACCTTTGTTTGCCTTCACATGTCTGGGACAGCAGTACACGTAGACTGTCCTACCCTAGGGCTGGGTGCACAGCCCCACCCTGGCTCACGGAGTGCTAGCTTCAGTAGTCCATAAAGTCCAATTGAGTCATCCAGAGGTACATGTCTGGCAATACCTCGATGATGTCATGGTGGGAGTTCAAGGCCAGGAATTAATCATTTGTGCTTTTGAGTCCCTAAAGGAGGAGGTGCAAGCATTTGAGTTCATGCTGTCCAGCAAAAAGATCCAGGAAGTTGGGACCTAGTGTGAATTCCCAGGAATCCAATGGCAGCACGGTGGACCCAGAATACCGGCCAAAGAGCTGCACAGTCTGGTAGATACCCCTGCCCCCAACAATGTAAAAGAGCTGCAAGCCCAGCTGGGTGTGTTTAACTTCTGGCACTTGCATGTCCCTGAGTTTAGTGTGTTGGCCTAGCCTCTGTATAATCTTTGCAAGAAAAAAACACAGTGGGAATGGGGCCCTGAGCACCAACATGCTATGTGGGCCCTCAAGGAGGCAGTGCTTACCCAGGCCTCCCTAGCAGCACGGTGCCCAGATGGGGAGCTCTGCCTCCATGTAAACATGTCCAAAGGGGGGGCCCACTGGAGCTTGTGGCAAAGGAACATACCTGAGGCAGAAGAAAAACCCCTTGGGTTCTGGAGCCAAGGCTGAAAAGGAGCTGAATCCCAATACACCCTGCTGGAACAAATGCTGTGTGCAGCAGCCTCAGCTTTAGCAGCCACAGAGGCCCTGAGAGAGGAGCTTCCCACTGTCATAACCACTCCAGTGCCCATCTTAGGAATGGTATTGTCTGACAGACACCTCCCGCCAGGAAGGTGAGCCCAAAAACCCACAGTGCAAAAATGGTTCTATTATATCTTAAGTCAAGCTCAGCTGGTAACTGCAAAGGCATGTCCAATATTAGTAGAAAAGGTCACAGAGAGCACAATTAATGTATACCCAGACACAGCCAGCCCAGATGAGTCACCTTCCGTCAAGGAAGCAGTCCCCTTTTCACTCAACATGGAAATGTCAGAGGACATAGAGGTCTGGTATACCGACGGCTCAGCCAAAAGTCATACCTGGAGGGGGGCTGCCATATGAATCTGAGATGGTAAGCAACTCACCCTGGAGGGAGATGGTCAAAGTGCACAATATGTTGAGCTAGCCACTGTAGTTAATGTGGCCAAGTATGAACTGGTAGAGGGACCAGGCCACCCTACAAGGCCCATTTATATTTACTGCAATTCATGGATGGTAGTCGAGGGTTGCACCAAGTGACTACCCCTGTGGAAGGGGGAAAACTTCAAAAGGCAGAGAAGAGACATCTGGAGCCATAAAAAGTGGGAAGCTTAGTGGGAAAGGCCTTCCCTTATACATACGGCATGTCAGTGAAGCGCATGGGAGCAGAAAGGCTGAGGGGCCTGAGGCAAAGTGGAACAGGCAAACGGATGAGCTAGCCAGAGGCAACACAGAAGCCCTTGTTGCTGAAGCAGAGGCTCAGTCACCCCCAGAGAAGCCGTCCAGCCCCTCCCTTCAGCAGACCCCTGGAGTGCTAGTTGCAGAATGGCTGCATCAGCAGCATGGGCACCCTGGCCGTGATAGTACTGCCCGCCTAGCAACCACCTGGGGCATTCACCTAACTAAAAGGGAAGCACAGGAATTAGTCAACTCCTGCATCACCTTGCCAGGAGGTCAAAGCTCGATTAACCCCTGCCTTGCCTACCCCTTTGTTGCTGCACAATGGAAAGGTAATATGGCAAGTTAGGCAATGTGACTTTATAAGTCTGCTTCCCTGCACTCCCAGAAAGTGATAGTATGTGTTCATATCTGTAGAAATGGTCACCGGAATGATGTTCGCCTGGGTCTACACCAGGGCCACTGTGCAGGACACCTGTGCAGCACTAGGAGACCTGCTAGCCATCTACCTGCCTCCCGTAGAGCTGCAAAGTGACAACAGTTCACATTTTCATAATCATCTTGTCGATAAATGGGCTGCAAGACATCATGTGCTATGGACCTATCACATTCCCTATCACCCACAATCTAATGGGCTATTAGAATAGACCAATGGTATCCTAAAGAGCAACCTGTGAATGGCTGCTGGCCCAGCCCTCAAGGACTGGGACTTGCACTTGAGTCGCTCTGCCAACTGGGCCAACAATTGGCCCCACCCTGAAGGAAGCCCCATGCAGCAAGCCTTCAGTCAGGGTGGACCCCATGAGCCAGCAGTGGAATGGCCAAGGGGTGGCTGGAGAAAACTCCAGGTGGGGGACCAGGTAGTAGTTAAGCATCTGGAGGGAAAGAAATGGAAAGGGGTGCTAATGGCAGAGAACATATGTAACTCATGGTGTGTGTCAAGGTTGGATCCATCCACCAAGAGCCAAACACCGTTTTTTCTTGTTCCTGCAGATTGGGTCCATCCACGGGCACAGCCATAGTGGCCCCGAAGTGGCCTGGAATCATCACCCTGCTCCAGAGCGATGCCACCACCCTCAACTAACAATGAAGGGGTGGAATGTCATTATGACTGGACTGCTGGTTGTTTGCTACTGTTTGATTACTGTGGGGCATTTCCATGGTCCCACACCCCAGATCGCACCCACTGCCAAGGCCTCAGACACACTGGGATACTAGGAGCACCCAGCTGCAATTGAAGAAGTGCAAAACTGGCCTTTCAGTCGCTGGCAGTGGATTGTGGACTCGCAAGGGGGAATCTGTCAATGTTACTGTGGGACAGGGCGGTTGCCCGGTTTCCTCTCATATGCCATGATTGGGAAAAATGAGTGTGGGACACGGGGAGATTGTTGTGATTTCTTCCAATGGCCCTGGTGCTGTTATATTCTGCCTGCAGGTACACTGACCACCCCGGGTCCTGATGTGACCACTGCTGCAACCCCACCTCCAGCTCAAAATTCTACAACCACCCAGAGCCAAAACAGGTGGCCAAAACCTCTGACCCCACCTCTATGGGAAACAATAGCTCCAGCAGTTCCCCTACCCAATAACACTTTGTCACAGTGGTGTACAGCTCACCAAATCCACCAGTCCTCCATGTACAGTGTCCCGGGAGGTGAAGTAATGCAGGGCACTTACCTGCAGCCCAGGACAGAGCGCATGTGGAGTGGAGAGAGGAACCCGTGCAGCTCATTAGTCACCTCTTTGTACAGCTGCGGCCAGCTGGTGATGTCAGCTTCAGACGCCAGCCGGCTAAGTTAAAAATGGCGGCCACTGATGTGGAGGGGGCGGATAGCCATGAGACCAAGCTGCAGCCGACACCGGTGGCAGCGTGGGCTACATGGGCAGACACCAAGGAATCCAGCGAGCCAGAGGTAATTGTGGCTGAGGAGGGAAGCACCACATCGAGACCCCCACTAATCAGCGAAGGAGTGACTGGTTGATTGAGTGAGGGAAAGCGGAAGCAGCCCCGGGAGCACCACTGGATTCAGGTGTGACTGTCAGGATGGTGGGGCTTGGAGGATGCCACGCCAAGAGGCCAAGATCCAAGGACAACCATGACGGGGATGTTAATCAGGGCGGGGATCGCCGTCAGGACCCGGCATGTTGAGCATGGGATTGGAGCTGGTCTGGGGAGTGACAGATAGAGTGTAATGCCATCCCTCCCCTTTAAGGGCCCAGGGACGGGGAATAGGTGGTGGGTTGGTGGAGGCCCATTGGTTGTTTCAGAATACCCTAAGCTAGGGGGACAGAGGCTATAGCTGTGTGCCCTCATGGTGGGGTTCACAGGGAAGCCGTGGTAAGGGCAACAGTGGGGCAGGTTCCCCATGGGACAGGATTAAGGTGAAGCATCAAAGGGGTGAGCAGAGCCTCCTGCCATTGGCTTTGGGACATAGAGCGGCGGTCGCGGTATGCAGGGAAGACCACAGATAACAACAAGGCAGTACTCCGAAGGTGGCGTGAGGCTGGGATGTAGGGGTGGCGGAGCCCCGTGAGCAACTGTCAAGCCTAGCCCGGGCCACTGAGGGACCCGCTAACCCCACCTACTGAGGAACACCAAGACATGGCAGGTGAGAACAGGGTTGGTGACACGGGAGGGAAGAACTACCCCAGGAACAAACCAGTCCGGAAGGGGCAGGACAACTGTGAAGAGACCAGAGTCACCCAAGAGTGGCTAGCTGAAGCCCGGCAGTCGCATATAGCAAGGTACTATGGTGGTTTAAAAATGACTTTTATGCTGTCAAATGCTGGTCCATGGTTTGGGAGGCCAACACATCCCATGTTCCAGGTATTTTGTTGTTCTGCCATATGGATGAAGGGGGGCATGCTAACGGAATTAAATATACAATAGCTGCACATCGCCAATCTGTCTGGAAAAATCTGCAGGGCACAGCCCTGGTCAACCCAGAACTGGCTGAACCCATGGAGGGCACCGTGCCACAATCATTTCTGCAAGATACCAAAGCTATAGTTGTACCTGGGTATTTTGCATTTAAGTACACAGATGGGGACACACCCGAGTGAATATCCTCCTTTGACCAACCTGATTGGGAGATTTACTAATACCAAAGGGAAGAAGGAAGGTGGTTAAACACCTGAACAAGAGAACAACTATCTGTTTTTTGCATGAAGCAGGGATGTACATTGTTATTTTAGAAGGAGCCACCACAGGTGTACCCGCTGCCTCGCTTATCTAACATCATACCCTGGTGGAGGTCCCAAACCAGGGCTCCAGTCCTCCTTAATGCCTCCTTGTTCAATGCCCATATCACATTTAACCCCAAGCAATGGTTTGGCAAAACAGCATTTCCTAACTGCTCTGCTGGAGCTCAGTTGGGAGAAAATATGCTGCTCTGGGCCTGGCCAACTGTTTTCCAACACACAGCCCAGCCTCCAATCACCCAGAAAAAGAGGAATACCCTAGACCATGTGTGGAATGGGCTCAATTCAGCCATGGGAGTTTGGAACATAGATACATCCCAGAAAAACACCTCAGAAATCATAAATATATGGTGAGCTATAGGTTTTCTCACTAAAGGAGGTATGATTGATAACATGGCCTTAGAATACACTGATGAGTTAGTAGAACCATTGGCCGAAAAGCAGCACAAATAAGTTACCTTTTGATGCATGCAGCCTTCCAAGCCAATGCTAATCAAACCTGGAGCACTGCTGGTACCCAAGTGCAGCTTTCACTTAACCTTCATTTTTTCCCAGGTGATGAGTGATCTCAGACACAAAAAATGGCCTGCTGGTTTAGAGCACCATGGACTACCCCCAGCTTTAGCCCAATGGTTAGTTAACTGAGACACATGGAGCACACACTGGGAGGGGTTTAGCAAGACAAAATGCTTTTTTGTCATACACGGGGTAGCAAATGGCACTTGGTCCACCGCCCCTCTCTTGACAACAGGACTAGGGGGTGGGTGCATGTGAGACTGGGACCTACATTGTCCCATTTGGGAAATTGTAATCCCCGAAGGCCCCAAGTATTTGGCTCAATCCCCAGTGTACCCTGTAAATGGCATTCTACTAGGCTTGGGAACTTTATGGAGAGGGTGCTGTAATTGTTCCCCCAACATAGTTTGTGTAACACCCCTATCAGCAACTCCCTATATTACCCTAGCCCAGTGAGTTAGCTGGGAAGGTCCTGGCCACTTATATGATCCTAACACCATGTTTTGGACCTCTTGCACCAGCTGTTGTGCAGAAGCTCAAGATTTCCAAGGGGCATCAGATACCCTGTATGTCCTAGACCAGGAAGCCACCTTAATGTGGCTGAAAACCCAATTAAAAAGCATCACCCTTAACCTAAGTCTTCCAAAATCCTGGGTTAAAGTTGTAGACATGCCCCAGCTAAAGGAATGGGGTCAAGTAGTGGACCACATTAAAGGTTTGTTCAAAGATGCCTGAAAAGGAAAACAACTTGCCTTCATAGCTCAAGAGGGAGGGTGAATTATTAAATGTGCTATTAATAGTCCCTCGCTGAGTAACAGGTATGAAATGGCCTGTACTGTGCAAATGTATACTTTTACTAAAGGTGCTCCTTTTCCTTGGTTTGTAGTAGTAATGAGTTTAGTCATAGGATTAATACTATTCAATACAATCTTTAAACATTGTTCTTATAAAATTAAGTCTAACACCTATGCCAAAGTAAATGTTGTTGCTTCTGCCAACCATGTATATGCCACCGGGCAGAAATCATATTTGTAGGCCTTACCAAATGCTCCAAAGAAGCAAGGGGTGGATTGTGATGGCCTGAACCAGAGGAATTAATAAGCAATAAATATGTGCTTCTTGGAGGCATTTGGTATTTTGCCTAACAGGTAATATTAGCTAATATTAAGCTTGTAAGTTCGTAACCCACAAATGTAACTTGTCTATCGTAAGTTTAACCACAATGATAAAATTAGCTGTTAGTATTAATCGTGGAACTGACTGGGCCCCAAAGGTGAAGCTGTAGCTGCAAAATTAGTTGACTTAATGGTTTTTGCTCAAGGTTCAGCCTTGACGATAAAACCTGGATCCAACCACCTTGCACAACCAACACATTCCAGAAAAGCAGGTCCCAAGAAAACATATTCAGAGAAACCTAAAAGGGTTGGGCTTAGGCAGAGTAATGTCAATTTCAAAACTAAAGGCACTGCACTGTAATTAGCTTATTGGATAAACCCAAGTCTAGGTAGTAACCTTTTATGATAATTTTTAACACCTTTCAATCCCATAGGGTAACAACTATAAGGCAATATTCTGAGTGGCTCTGAAGCCAACAGATTAGCATAAGACTAGGTATAAAAAGCGCATTGCTGTTCCAAGCGCAGACTCCCTGTGTGAGTGAGCATTGAATCCTGATCCAGGGACCTTCCCTGGTAATCCCTGTAACAGCATTGATCGGGGAAGCCTGACTTGCTGGAATTACTTAGCACACACCTGGCATCGAGGGACTATCAATAAGTTGCCAACCCATGTCTGTCTATCTGCTGTTTTAAACAGCCCAGTGGCTGAAACCCTCACAGTGCTCAGTTGGCCTGCAACAGAATTAATCCACCTATCTGTTGTTCATAGAATTCATAGACATTAGGGCTGGAAGGGACCTCGGAAGATCATCGAGTCCAGCCCCCTGCCCAAAGGGCAAAAAGTCAGCTGGGGTCATAGGATCCCAGCAAGATAAGCATCCAATTTGCTCTTGAAGGTGTTCAATGTAGGTGCTTGAACCACCTCCGATGGCAGGCTCTTCCAGACCTTGGGGGCTCGGACAGTAAAGAAGTTCTTCCTTATGTACAGCCTGAAACGGTCTTGTACCAGTTTATGACCATTCGACCTCATCATCCCTTGGGGCACTCTGGTGAACAAATGTTCCCCCAGAAACTGGTGTTCACCCCTGATAAACTTGTAGGTGGCCATCAGATCACCCCTGAGCCTGTGCTTTTCCAGCCTAAAGAGCATGGCTCTCAGCCTGTCCTCGTAAGGTCTGCTTTCCTGACCTCTGATCATGCATGTGGCTCTTCTTTGGACTCTCTCAAGCTTCTCCACATCCTTTTTGAATTGTGGAGCCCCAAACTGGATGCAATACTCCAGGTGTGGCCTCACCACAGCCAAATACAGGGGGAGAAGGACATCCTGAGATTTGCTTGAGAAGCATCTATGGATGCAAGCCAGCGTTTTGGTCACTTTACTAGCTGCAGCATCACATTGCAGGCTCATGTTCATCTTGTGGTCAATGATGACCCCAAGTCTCTTTCTTCCGTAGTGCTAGCCAGCATAGCACTGCCGAACCTATAAGGATGCAGAATGTTTTTTTCCTCCTTTTCTTGAAGATAGGCACCACATTGGCCTTCTTTCAGTCTTTGGGCACTACACCAGAGTGCCAGGAGTTTTCAAAGATCCATGCCAGGGGCTGGGCTATAATGCTTGTCAGCTCCTTGAGTACTATGGGGTGTAGATTGTCAGGGCTGGCTGACTTGAAGATATCCAGCTTCTCAAGGTGTTCCTTCACAAGGTCAGCATTAATGGAGGGAAGGGGATCTCCTTCATCTGGACCTACCTGTCCCATAGCAGGCATGGGTGTCCCATGGGACTGATGAAAGACTGACGCAAAGTACCCATTTAATAGGTTGGCTTTTTCCTTGGTGTCAGTTTCCCCATCTGGTTCAGCAGGGGTCCAATGTTGCCCTTGCTTTTCCTCTGGCTCCCCACATACCTGAAAAAGGACTTTTTATTGTCCTTGATGCTTGAAGCTAGTTGGAGTTCAGTTGTAGCCTTGGCTTTCCTGGTTTGCTCCCTGCAGGACTGGACCAGTGCAGAATAATCCTCCTTGGAGGTGAATCCCATCCTCCATCCTTTGTAGGCCTTTCTTTTTAGCCACAGGAGGTCCGCTAGGTCCCTGGAGAGCCAGGGGGCCTCCTGTGCCCTCTTGCTGCCTTTCCTCCAAGATGGAATAGACTTAGCTTGTGCATTGAGTATCACTCTCTTGAGGAGCAACCACTCTTCTTGAACACCCCTCTCCCAGGGGTCTTGGTCCCTTAGGGCCTGACTGACAAGTCGCCTGAGCTCGTCAAAGTCGGCTTTCCTGAAGTCAAGGACTTCCATGTTGCTGATTGACTTGCCAGCTTTACGGTGGATGGTGGAGGTGATCAGCTCATGGTCACTGTCACCCAGCTTCCCATCGATCACTAGGTCACCGATTAGGTCATCCCCAGTAGCCAGTACCAGGTCGAGCAGCGCTTTGCCTCTTGTTGGCCCATAGACTTCTTGAGTCAGGCAGAGGTCATCCACACACGAGAGAAAGCTTTCCAACCGCTCGGATTTTGCTGAGTGATCCTCCCACGAGATGTCTGGGTAATTGAAGTCACCCATAACAACCATCGTCCTAGAGCATGAGGCCTCAGCCAGCTCCTGGGTGAACTCCTGATCAAGCTCAGGACTTTGGGTGGGAGGTCTGTAGTAGACTCCCACTGTTGTGTCCCCTGTGCTGTGTTCCCCACAGATTTTAACCCAGAGGGTCTCCAGTTGTCCACCCTGGTCGCCAATATCATCTTCCAGGGACATGTAGCTTTCCTTAACATAGAGAGCTACACCCCCACCCCTTTTATCTACATGATCCCTTCTGTACAGGATATAGCTATCTATACCCGTGGTCCAGACATGGGTGCAGTCCCACCAGGTCTCTGTTATCCCTATGACATCAGAATTATTTGCATTGAGCAGAAGAACAAGGTCCTCCTGCTTATTCCCCAAAGTCCTGACATTTGTGTACAGGCAGGCAAGTGTCCCCTTGGGGGATCTTGCCTTGCCCACAGATTATACCAGGGCTGGGGCAAGGCTGGGCTCTCTTAAATGCCTTGGCCTGCTGGCTTTGTAAGAGTTGCTCAGACAGCCAGCAGTGATGGTGGTCCCCCCATCCCCCAGTGGGCTTAGTTTAAAGCCCCATAGACCAGGCCAGCCAGTCTGGCTGAGAAGAGCCTCCTCCCCAGGGCAGAGAGGTGGAGGCCATCTCTTCCCAGCAGCTCACTGCCTCTCTTGCCAAAGAGCAGGCTGTGGTCATGGAACCCAAAGCCTTCCCAATGACACCAATGCCGCAGTCTTTGTTTGACTACGTGGATCCTCCTCTCCCTCCTCAGCCCATAGCCCAAGACTGGGAGGACCGACGAGAACACCACCTGTGCCCCCAGACCTTTTAGCCCTGCTCCCAAATCCCTGTAGCATCTCATGACCTGGCCTGGGAGCACTCCAAGCCGTGTCACTGGAGCCCACATGAATAAGGAGCATAGGATAGTAGTCTGTGGGCTGGAGGAGCTTTGGGATCTTCTCCGCAATGTCCCAGATGCGGGTCCCTGAGAAGCAGCAGACTTCTCAGACTAAGGGGCCAGGGTGGCAGATTGTCCCCTCATTCCTCCTCAGGATGGAGTCTCCCACAACAAACACCTTACATTTTGTCTGTCTTGGGGGTAGCGGGGATGGTAGCTGCAGTTGAGCCTGTGTTGCCTGTGGGTTCTGGCAACTCAGCAGGCTCTGTTGGAGCAGCAAGAGGTGTGTACCTGTTGCTAAGCTCTGTCAGGGCAGGGGCCTTGGTGCAGCGGGCCTTAGCACCCTTGACCACCTTGGTCCATGCCCCTGACTGGACAGAGTGGGAGGTCCCAGGGTCCTCCTTTGTCCTGGAGGAAGATGGTCATTTAACCTCTGGCTCCTGGGCAGAAGGGCCTGGCAGTAGGAGTTGATCTCCTGCTTACAGTCCCTGATGGCACGCAGTCTCTGGACTGTGGCCTAGAGCTCCTCCAGCTGGCATGCCAGAGACCCCAAAAGGGATCACACCCCACATGGGGTGTGACAATGCTCCCAGGCCCCAGAGCCTGATAAAAGTCAAGAGCCAGGGGCTCCATCTGCATGCAGCCTGGAACCATGGGCTTCATCTGGGTGGCCATCTCTGAGGTGACCAAGAGGCGGGGCACAAAGCCCGAGGAGACCCTTGGGGTGTGACGCATTCCCATCTGTGTCATGTCTCTGGTAGGCTGGCTACAGGTGGGACTGTCTACCCTGGGGGGTTCTCAGGCAGGGTCCCGTGCGCCCTCCTGTGCAAACTCTTCGCTAACTCATGCACCAGCAGACAAGCACGCCTGTTTGTGCAGCCTGTTCACGTGGCTCCCTAGTGGGCTAAGCAAAGTAGGGGCCTGGGTGGGGCTTGGCCCGGCCATGCTTCCTGCAGCCACCTCCTCCCACTCAGTGAGGGGTTAACCCCCTCCCACCATGGGCCCCTCTTGCCTCTGGCTGTGCTGGGGTCTTCGCAGCTGCTGGGGGGTGTTTGGGGGGCTTGGGAGGAGTGGCGGGGGGTGGCAGGCTTTCACCCACTTGTCTCTCACTGCTCTGGAGCCTATTATTGTTATTGTTTACTATTAGCTCTTTAATACTACATTATCTGCTTATCACATTTACTTTTCTGTTAACTGTTGTGTGTGTAAGCTATAGTAAATTTGCCTTTGCTTCACTCCCAACTTTGCCTCCTTGATCCAAAACTGAACCAAACTGCCCAGTGGCTGATACCTTTGCAGTGCCCAGCTGGTCTGTAACAGATGAGACACTGCCAGGGATAACACAGCTTTCTTTTTAAAAAGTGTAGGGGGAAAAATAACAAGAATTTCAAATAAAAGGATTTCAGGGGAAGAATAAGTTGAAAGGGGGGACCAGAAGGGTTTAGGGGAGACACTGTTTCCCCTAGCGCCCCCTGGCATGACAAGGAACAATGGACACAAATTATTAGAGAGGAGGTTTAGATTAGACATCCGCAAGAACTACTTCACAGTGGGGGCGGCTAGGAGCTGGAACCATCTTCCTAGGGAAGTGGTGCTGGCTCCTACCCTGGGGATCTTTAAGAGGCTTGATGACTACCTGGCTGGACTCATTTGAGTCCAGTCTTTTCTCCCGCCCGGGGGGGTTTGGACTTGAAGATCTACAAGGTCCCTTCCGACCCTACCTCTATGATTCTATGAAAGGAATGGATTGGCTACGGATAAATAGAGGGATTCTAGGCAAGGATAATTATTAAGGTGTATCCAATCCTTTGCAAGAAGAGAGACTAGCAAGAGACTGACTAGGAAGCCAGCCACTGCAGCCAGTTATACTCTTTTAATCTAAAAACCTTCTCTGTTAGTTCTCCACCTGCACAGCTGTGACTTGCCACTAGAGGGCTGATGAGTGAGAACAAGCTTCTATCCTTGCTTTATGGGCAGAGGTGTGAGAGATCCTGGGATACTTCAACTTTGGCAGCACATTTGTGGGGAATGGCCACATCATAATGGAACAGGATCTGGGTAGTGCAGTTCAGAGAGAATCCTGCCTTGGAGTGACATAACTTTGATCTGAATAACAAGTGCTTGAAATCACTTTTAGGTGTTAATGTGTGGACAATCCAGGGATTAAGAGCTTCAGGAGCTATCCAAAATTACCATGTAACATGGCCCTAACCTGTTGCCTGGTGGCTAGTTTTCTGAAAGATGGGCTTGAATCCCATCAGGCAGAGAAGGACCTTCAATAGATCTTCCACACGCTGAGGATCTGCTTTATTGAATCAGTGGATAAAAATAGGGCATTAGCAACACTTCCTCCTGTGATATTTTTTGAAAGCAAGGGGCTGTGGGAGGCAAATTATTTATGGAACCAAGTTTGGTCAGCATGCTCTGTACAGACATTTGGCAAGACAGAGACAGAACATCAGGAGTCTGTGCATCCTTATTGTACTTAGGCTTGAGCCACGTACGATCTGCTCAGCCCTGTTAAGAATGAAATGTTTTTGGCCATATTGAAAACTGAAGAACCTTCCAGGGACCAGGCAGCAGCTGAACAAGTTCCACTCCCCATGTACCTCACAAGGCTTCTGCACAGATAAATACAGGGAAGACTGTGAGGCCCTCATTGTAGTGATTGAGGCCATAAATCTTCAGTTATGAAGACTTGAATGCCAGCCTGAAAATCAGAATATGTCATGTTCTGGTTTTCCCTCTCATTTTAAGATTACCTTGGGCAAGTCATTTTATTTCTCTCAAATTCTATTTCCTCATCTGTAAAATAGTGATAGTGATCTCCTTTGTAAAGTACATGGAGACTGAATGGTGAAAATAACTAGGTATTATTTTTAAAAACGAAACAAAACTCTTATAATCACATAACTTCAGAAGCTGAGGCTTTATTTAAACTAGAACAGTGACGGTTTTAAAATGTCTTACAGGAATTTCATCAACATCTATCCTCCTGTCTGTAGACAGCATTCACTTTGTCACAGGGATACAATTAAGTAGTTAGATGAGATGGCAAAATGAAATATAATCCATTATAGTTAGGTCCTGGTGCCACAGCAAGCCTTACCTATATTTAGGCTTGCACTTCAGCAGAGGTTCATAGAAATAGGGGCCTCTAAGAAGGCCTCACTAATACACACTGGATTTAGGCACACAATCTACTAGTATAAATTCCAACCATAAATCAAATCAGGGTAATTAGGAAGCTCACAGTAATTTTCAATTGTTTTTATTCTAATTTACATAGTAAATCATTCTCTGTTTAATAGAACTGCTGAGGAAATAGAGATGGAAACATAAAAAAAATCCATCCACACATCCCATTTTACTGTAATAAAAGAATGCTAATTGCTTGTGTCCACTATGCATTAGCATTTATGTTAGTATTTTGTTACACTCTCTTCTAAATTAAGTTGAATCTATAACAAACACTCCTCTGGCAACACTCAGTAAGTACCTTGGGCAGCTGCAGTTCTGCCTCTTCTGCAGCATGCTGTGACCCGCTTTGTTTTCTGCATGCACAGGCACTATTGATTAGCACTTAATTAAAAAATGGTGTTTGTTTTGAGGAATTAGTGAAGAGAGACCCTTAATGGAGAGCCCTCTTGGGAAGGAGCTATTTACAGGATCCTGATGCAAGCTGGATGTGTGTGTGTTTTGAAGCCAGATTGTGCTTCATAGGCAAAAGTACTTTTAGGAGATAGTGGAGCTTTTCTACTGCAGGGGTATCACTACCTTCTGCCTTGTGGAAGGCTAGTCCTTCCTAGATGTCTCAGCCCTGTGTGGTGTGCTCATCCACTGTCTGTCCACTTAGGGATGTGGGCTGCAGGCTGCAGTTTATTTGCTCTCTTCCACTCTGTTTTCCCACAGGAACCAGGCACAATCTGAATACATATCATGTAACTTTTATCAAGGGATGGGGTACATATTTTCAACCCTCCAGTTTTCTACCCACTAGCTTACCTTTTAAGAACTTCTTCTGAGTGAACAGTTAGAATCTCTCTTTCACATCATGTAATCCCAATAAGGGGAGATTGAATATATACATTTTTGCATCAAAAAGGTTAATTTTTTATGTCAGTTTTACAAGACTGTATATATTTAATATGGGGAACATGTTTACAGGAGGGATTTCATAACAGGAGTGATCTGTGGTAGGATGTCATTATGCTCTCCTAATTTTGGAGATCTATAGTGGGAATGAGGTAATGATCACTGGATTCTAGTTCTTGTACAGCTAAGTGATAAAATAAGTGCTCACCTAAAACTTTACTGAAAGTTAAGCCTTCAATGAGATAGATACACATTTGTGCACACTGTTGTTTCCTGATATAGCCTTGATGTGGAGCAGAAACACCAAGATGCTGCAATACAGGACATCCTCATACCAGTGGCATTCTCACATTTACAGGATTTCTTGCAGCCTTGTGACACATGAATAAGTTCAGCTCTAGTTTCCAATATCATCTCAACTGAGATTTTTCATAGATGACTCGGCAAATTTTATGTTCAGTCACCATTATCGGAATTGCTTTTATGTGGCTTTGAAAATCTAATCCCCAATTGTTTATGAAAGCCTAGTGGAACTCAGAATTCTTTAAGTTTCTCCTATCAGCTGGGAGACATGGGCACTCTGCTCTTGGTTCTTGTAGTTGTGCAATAAGGTTACTTTAGGAATAGAATAGACGAGCACTCTGTGAAAGGGCAGTCTGTCTTTTTAAAGAGGAACAGCAATCTTTATTAAGGAGGTCCATCTGTGGGGAATTTGGATAAGTAAGGAATGCCCCACTGGGAGCTTCAAAAGTTCTCAGAAGAGAACTTTGAGAGTTGTGAAAGCAACAGGGTACTTAGCAAGTTGTGAAAGGATTAGGGTACTACAAGGAGGGGCTAGGTTGAGGTGCTAGAACAAAGGGGGGTTACCCTTTTAAGGACAGGGCACAAAGATTTTGTTTTGTTTCTTGTTTTATTTTGAAGACCAAACTTTTCTTTGGTAGAATGGCTGAAGAACTCCTCAAGGAAACAATTTTCCTACAACAGCCATCAGATTAAGCAGCTTACTTACAGGTAGTAAAGAATGTGGGCAGACTTAGTCACAAGCAATTAAAGAATGTACACGGAAGCCTTGCTAAAATGGTTTGAGGGGCTACACTGGTAGCAACAGCAACAGTTTGAACAGAGACTGTAGCCAATTTACACATTTTCCATCGGCCAGGAGATATCCACCATAAGGTAAAAGCAAGTTCACTACCAAGGATCCTGGTTTTCCATGATAAAAAAAAAAAAAAAAAAATCAAATTTCTCTGATTAAAAATCCCAAAATCCATGGATAAAATTAAGTGGCTTCTCCAGTCCTGCTGGTGTCCCTCACTCCCCCCAGGGATGTGAGCAGTGGGGTCCCTCAGGGCTCGGGCTTTGGGCCCGCACTGTTCAACATCTTCATCAGCGACTTGGACGAGGGGATAAAAAGCACCCTGTTCAAATTTGACACTAAGATGTGGGGAGAAGCGGGCATGCTAGAAAGGAGGAATAGGCTGCAATTGGACCTAGACAGGTTACAGGGGTGGGTCGATGAGAACAGGATGGGTTTCAACACTGACAAGTGCAAGGTGACGCACCTGGGGAGGAACAACCGGCACCATTACGTATAGGCTGGGGAAAGCCCTTCTCATCAGTGCAGAAGCAGAAAAGGATCTTGGAGTCATTATTGGTGCCAAGATGAACATGGGCCAACAGCATAGGGAAGCGGTCAGGAAGGCCAGCTGCACCTTGTCATGCATCCACAGATGCATCTCAAGCAGGTCCAAGGAGGTGATCCTCCCCCTCTATGTGACACTGGTCAGGCCGCAGTTGGAGTACTGAGTCAAGTTCTGGGCGCCGCACTTCAGGAGGGATGTGGACAGCATTGAGAGGGTCCAGAGGAGGGCCACTCACATGATCCAGGGACAGCAGGGCAGACCCTACAAGGAGAGGCTATGGGACCTGAACCTGTTCAGCCTCCACAAGAGAAGGCTGAGGGGGGATCTAGTGGCCGTTTACAAACTAGTCAGAGGGGACCAGCAGGCATTGAGGGAGTCCCTGTTCCCCCAAGCACTACCAGGAGGGACAAGAAATAATGGTCACAAGCTGGTACAGGGCAGATTTAGGCTATATATCAGGAGGTGCTACTTCACTGTCGGGGCGGCTAGGATCTGGAACCAACTTCCAGGAGAAGTGGTGCTGGCTCCTACCCTGGGGGTCTTTAAGAGGAGGCTGGATGAACACCTCACTGGAGTCGTTTGACCCCAGTACTCTTTCCTGCCATGGCAGGCGGTTGGACTTGATCTGCTCAGGTCCCTTCTGACCCTACCAACTATGAAACTGCCCATCCCTGCTTGTGTCCCTTGTCCCACACCCACAGCCCCTGCCCCCAAACCCTGCTGGAGGGGCCCCCAGATGCCAGGGATATGGGGCCAGGGATCCGGGTCTGCAGCCCCCTGCCCCCAATGGAAGGAAGTGGCTGGTACAGCAGAAGCACAAGTCAGCACCCCAATGCGGCTGCCTGCTGCAGGCTCAGGTAGGGCTGGCCCCCGGTGGCAGCATGCATTTCTGGGGGGCAAGGGGGAACCCATGCCCCCCAGATGTGTGGGGGGGGTGGGCGCAGGGTGGATATGCACTGCCCCTGTGCATGCAGAGGAAGTGTGGCCAGGGCAGTATGGAGCTTGCAGCAGTAGGCAGCTTTCATGCATGGCCCTCTGTGCTCTGTCACACAAGTTGCACACGCTGTGCTCTGGAGTTCCTGGGGGAGAGCAGCAGGGTGGGGAGCACAGCGTTTGTGACCCAGGGTTTGCAGCTGGCTGGGCACTCCTGCTGGGAGGTGGTTTGTAGCCTGCCTGCTCCCAGCCAGAGTGCTCCACCCGATGCAAACCCTCACCACTGCTGGCCAGCGGCAAACCCCTCTCCCCAGCCGGAGAGGTGGAGGTTTGCAACTGGCCAGGAGCAGTGGGGGTTTCCAGCTAGCTGAACACTTCATCCGGGAGTGGGGAGGCTGCAAAACTCCCTGCTCCCTTATGCCCTAGGCAGCTTCCCCTGCAAACCTGCCCCACTTACTTCCAGCAAGAGGAGTAAGCCTGAAGCAGCCTCTGGTAAGTATGAGTGTTGAGCCCTGCCCCTCTGTCCTTCCTTCCCCTCCTGGTGGACTTGAGGATTTCCCCACCCCTTTTGCAAACAGCTCTTGTAGGCTGGAAGTCTGCTAGCCTGCAGAGCTCTTTGCAAAATAGGGAAATCCATGGGTTTCCCTTCTAAAAGGGAAAATCCATGTTTTCTCTGATAAAAAATGAGAAATCCATGGTTTTATTTGTTTTTCCATGGAAAACAGAAAACCAGGATCCCTGCACTACCCACCAGATCACTACCCAGGTAAAAGTAAAAGGAGTCTCTGTCTTATCTAACTTCAGGTGCTAATTATGAAGAATAGCCCGTAAGTAGGATTTTATCAGCCCTCTGTGTAGGAGTTAGGGGTACAGCTTCTGAATCAAAACCTCCCAGACCTTAAATGCTGCAGGATGCAAGTGAGAGGAACAGTGGAAAAAAACATGGTAATACCCTATTCACTCTTCCTTTCAGCATCCACTCTCTGCTACTGTGTGACAGGATACTGGGCCAAGAAGGTCCTGTGGTTTTACCCAATACATGGCAGTTCTTATGTTTGTCAAGTCAAAGCAATGGTTAGAATGTAGCATACACTGTAGAGGAGCAGACTAAATCCTGTTGGCTTAGAAATGGTATTTAAGGGCTTGTTTGTTTGTTTTTTTAATTGCCTTATAGGTATAGATATATGTATTATATGGAGTCCAGATGGACAACAGGGGTAAACTGATTTCTAAAGAGTTTGTGTCTCAAAGTCATACAGGGTTCCCAGCCTTCAAAAGCTGACAGAGTGTCTAAACCAGGCAAGAAAATAGCAAGGGCACACATCCTGGGTAACTGAAAACATCCCAACCTTATTTTCATAATAGAGATAGGTCTGGCTTAAGGGCTTCAGAGGGGTAGTGTCTACTTGCAAAAAGTCTTAAGCTTGCCAGTTTTGGGGGAAAAGACCAAATTAGGAGAACACTGGTAAAGTCCCTAATTAGAAGGTGGGCATTTGTTAAAAGGGGGGTTTTGGCTGACAACATGGGACATGTCACTGTGTGACCAGCCAGCTACAGCCACAGATCAGAAATCACCAGGAGAAGAAAGAATACAAAAGAAGAAGTTTTAAAAACAGAAAAGAAGAAGGTGGCATCAGCCCTGACCTGCAAGGCTGCTGCTGGTGGACACTTAAACAGAGGACCTCAAGGTAGTGTTTACATACCAACTGAACAGACTGCTCACCTTGTGTATATTCTGGGACTGGGGAATTTGGGTGATGTATACTGTATTTGATTTGCCTGCATTGCTTTTATTGTCTATTGCTGTATATCAATAAACTTGCCTATTATCAACTGGCAGGTGTTGTGGTCAGTCTGAGGGTTGTGCTCACCCAGAACAAAGGTATAGGTGCTGGGTCCAAATCCACACTCCTGAATAATAAATAAAAACATAAACTTGTAGCAATGCTGCAGTAGAAAAGTGCTACATTAAAGCAGGAAATATACAATGTGCATTCTTAATGAGGAGGGTTTTCATTTGTGTTCTAAAGGAGAAGAAATACCACCAAGCTTAGTTAATAACACAGGAAAGCTCTTATGGCTATTGGGATCTTCAGCGCCAATCCTCTATGATAACAGTAAATTAAATTGGCTTCTCTGCTGAGGGCTTTCTGTAAATGAATCATACCGATATAATAAGAGAAATGGACACTGTCTCTCCTTTTTATGATTTCTTCATTTAAATAAGATTTTAAATGGTGCTTTTCTTCCTTTGGAGACATCTGATTTATTGCATTCTAAATGGAAACTTCTGCTGCACCAATATCTTTTTCTATCAAGATTTGTAATCAGGCTGTTTCTGTTAAACTGTTGTTACTCAAGTTATTAATTTGTCATTTCTGTGATAATATGATCACAGAGAGAGATGAGCAAAGGGGCCTGTTCACCTGGAGGCAGATCACAATATATTTAATTACAGCAAAAGAAAATGTAAGGGTTTTTTTTTTCATCAGCACTGCATTTTAAAAGCATATACATCAATTTGCATAAATTGCCATGCATATTTTCATATTTAGAGTTTTGCATCTAATTTGATTAATAACAATTTTGACAGGGCCATTGTGAAAGTCAGGTGTGAGAGAGGATTGTTTCAGTTTTGAGGTTTTCTGAGGGGTGAAGCTGCTATGGGAAACTGGTATTTAATGAATAATAGAAAATATTTTATTTTCTCCCAGGATATAGGCAAAAGGAAAATGTCACTTTACCTTTGAGCTAGGAGATTATGTTACATCTTTGTGGCTTGTGTCGCACTTACTCCAATGAGTGAACAGAGAAAATTCTTTGAACAACTAATATCTAGAGCTAGTAAACAAAGCAATATTTCTGCTTGGCAGGAAATTTAATTTTCTTTTACCCCCAAATTTCCTGAAAAACAGACTTCCAAAGAGTTTTATTTCAGTGTGGCAGGGCACTGTTTGTGTCTGCCGCTTTAAGGGCCTAAAGCCAGCAGCCAGCAGGTGCCTGATGAGGGCAGTCATTTTGGATTCAGGGCTGTCAGTATAAACAGGGCATTTTGCTGCTGGAAGGCAGGCAACAACAGCGCCTGGCTGCCAAAGTGCTGGTATCATCTGGAGGTAAGGGAGGAGCTGTAGGGGATAGTCAAGAGGCTCCTGGTCCTGGACATGACCTAAAACTGCATCCTGCCAGGAGTGGGGGGCCTGGTGGGGCTCTCAGTGCCCCGGCAGCCCCCAGGAAATGCCAGACCAGTTACCACTCCAGTGAAAGACAGGTTGGGGTGCCTTAGCTCCAGCTCCCACCTTTGTGTGGGTCAGGTGACAACAGAGGTAGAGGGGGCCAGGCCCTGAGACCCTGAATGAAGGGGGTGGTGTGGAGCCCCGAGTGAAGGGAGAGAAGAACCAGAGGGCTGAGGGCCCAGTATAAATACAGACACAGTGTTACCCTGAAAGGGGCTAGAGTATGCTTAGACCTGGTCAGGTAATTGGCTGGCCACTACCCCGGCGATGGTCATGGGAGAGCAAGGAATGGACTAGCAAAGCCTATGGCCAAAGGGTGCCCACTCCAAGAGGGAGCAAGGTGGCATAAGTTGTTGATGCAATAAAGAGACCCTGTGAGAGAGGGTGGAGTGAGTGAGGCCTGGGTGAGAGGCGGGCAGTATGAATGTCTGTGTGACTGACGCCTGACAGCGTGGCCTAAGCATGCTCCAGCTGTAGGCCGGGGGCACTGTAACATCTGGATACCATCTGCGGGGCTTGGGCCGCAGTGTAGGGAAGGTATGGAGCTGTGGACATCTCCAAATATGGGGGTGCAGGAATGGGCAGCCTCCTGCCCTGTTTAACAGAATATTATCATTCCAAGAAGGCGTGGTGGGTGAGACAGGAGGGCGGCATGCCCAGAGGCAGGTGCAGGGCTAGCTGCTAGTGGAGATACCCACTTTGCCACATTCAGAAACAGCAAAACACCGTGCACTTAATGCACTGCAGTCTCTGCAGCTGCTCAGGGGAAATGACATTCTGATCAGTTCCAACTTTGGTCACATTTAAAGTGACATGGATATTACTTTCATTGAGTAGCTGTAGGGGGCTCCCCAGACCTTTGGCTGTCCTGCAGCCCCTACATGTGAACTGCCACAAAGCAACAGACCCTGGACAAGTCTATACATGCCATTAATGCTCAGCAATAAACTGCAGAACTTATTGCTCCACAGCTTGTTGCTCCCGGAAAGCTGCTGGGTGCATTGTTTATGTGTGCACTCAAACTGCAATATGTTGAGCCAGGTTGGAGCAATCCCAGCTGGCAGGGGACCCAGGGAGTCAGCCTGCCATCCCAGAGATGCTCTCACCAAGCTCAATGTACTGCAGAAGGGCTTGCTGGAGCATGAGGGTGCTTCTGGCAGGCAGCCATTTCATTGAATCACCCTGGTGCCCCAGCCTACAAGGTCAGCATCTATACATGTGCTACATTTGTATTTACAAGTACTATGCTGCTGCAGAGGTTATTAGTTTACTATGCCCAAACAGGGGTACGCATGTAGATGCTGAATTGTTTACAGTTAATTAGTCAACTGCACAATAAATATCTTGTGTAGATGTGCCCTCTGAGACCTTCTCATAAGACTTGCAGACTCCAGCTCCATACCAGGATGCCTACAAGCTCTGAAAATATGAATACCAGTCTAGCCTTGGAGATCCAATTATCCAATTGTCTTGGCCACCTTGTCATTACATTAAGGTCCTGTTTGGTCAAGAACTGTGTGGAAGCTTATGTGCAGCAGCTTCTCCACAATAAAAATGTAACAGACTTATGCTTGCAGTGCTGCCACTGGCATGCCCTGACTGCCTAAGTGTGTTGAACCAAGATCTACTCCCACACCATGACTTGTTGTTACCAAAGGTTTCACCAAAGGATGTTGTTCAGTGGTTCTTTATGACCCTGGAAGCCTTGGTTGGCACTTCTTCTGTGGGGCTCCTTACCTCCCATATATCCCATCCCTTTCCACTCAGGTGATTTGGTTTGGGTCTTGGTTGGATCTGGGTGTGCCACAGGTACCATCAGTTCCTCCTGGGGAAGTTGCCTATGTATCTCTGAATAGAGTGGGGGTCCACATATCTCCAACTGAAAAACTAGCAATGTAATATGTCAGTTGAAATTCCTTGAGAGCAGTGAGCGAGCAGGACAAGGATGCTCACTGCATCTGGTGCCTGGTCTGAGCTGCTGTGCTGTCTGGTAATCTGTCTCTGTGCAGTCCTGTCAGGTCAATGCTGGCCATGGGGAGGGCTTGTGGAGGCACAGCAAGTGCTCCCTCATTCTTGCTCCCACAGGACATGGCCACTGAGCTTTTCTTATCCCAAGTGATTTGGGAGGCTAGATGAATCAATGGTTTCCTTTCTGGGTGTGTGATACCAGCCTGGTCACTTGCGGACCAGCCCCCTGGATGCTGGTAGCATGGTGAGTGGGGCACAGACCTGTCACAAAAAGAAATCAGATGCAGACATCTTCCATGAGAATGGCTTTTTCAGCACATTTTTCAAGACCTTTGGTGACCAGCTAGTGACAATGGGAGCAGGATTTTGAGGTCTGGAACCTCCTACTCATAAACTGGCATGAAGACAGTAGTTACAAGAAGGTTATCTAGCACTTGGACAAAACAGGAGTGTGATTTGGCAGTTGTAACTGCAACTTAGCAGTCCTCTTCAGGATCCTTCCTGCTCACCTAACATATGGAAGGGGCTATAAGAAGTGCCCTAAACATAGCCTGTCTACTTTTCTCCAGACTAGATAACCATGTCAAAATCAAAGAAGACACACAATCAATTTGGGACCTGGAAAATCAGGATAATCCTAGTAGTGAATGCCCAAATGCCCATCACACTGCAACACCTGGTGAGCAGGAGATGGGCAGCTCAAAGAACATGTGGCAGCTATACCTTCTTCTGGGACGGTAAACAGGGAGGAGAATGATGGCTTCACAGAGTTTGTTTTACCATCAGGAATGAACTCATAAACCAACTCAATGAGTTCCCTGTCATAATTAAGGGTGGCTCATGACTCTTCTTCTTAAGAGTGGAGAGCCAATACACCACTGATATCTGCACGGATGCCCTGGCTCTTGATGCTGCTGATGAAGCCAGGGATCAATTCTTCAATAGCCTTGACCAAGTTCTTTCTGACATTTTAGAGGGAGACAGACTTATTCACTCAGTGATTTCAATGCCAGAATTGAATCTCTGGAATGGAACCATCATCAAGGAGGGAGTGGTAAAGGTCAACTCCAATGGCAACCTCTTTTGACCAAGTGCACAGACTCACTATAACCAACACCATACTCCACCAGAAAAATAGGCACAAGACATCATGGCAACATCCACAGTCTAAGCATTGATACCTGATTGACAATGTCATTGTTCATGCCTGATATCATAAAGATGTCTGCATCACCAAAGCTATTCTAAGAGCTGATGATTGCTGGACCAATTACTGACTCATCTTCTCAGTTATGTCACTCAAACTGACTCCTAAATGATGGCTGCAGCAGAAGTAATGCCAATGGAAGATCAATCTCACCTCTATCCTTGGGAAAACCTTTGAAAAAATTATCAAGGATCACATTTGGAGAGTCCAGCAGGAAAAATAATGCTGAAGGACAACCAGCATGGGTTCATAGCAGCTAGATCCTACCTGACTAACCTTATTTCTTTTTTTGACAAGGTCACAAAATGCTTAGATGCAGGAGTTGAGGTAGATGTCATCTGCTTGGATTTTAAGAAGGCTTTCAATACGCTATCTCATCCTTTTCTCATAAACAAACTGAGCGGCTGTGACATAGATGATTGCATGGTCAGGTGTGTGGCAAATTGTCTAAAGGGCCACACCTAGACTGGTTGGTATTGACCTGGAAATGTGTGGTCAGTGGGGTCCCCCAAGGCTCAGTGTTTGGACCTGTGCTATTCAATGTCTTCAACAGTGACTTGATAAGAACATGGAGACCACTTTGTCCAAATTTGTGGATGACATGAAACTATAGTGTAAAGTAAACACACTAGTGGGAAGGGATAAAATCCAGGTGGACCCGGACAGGTTGGAAACATGAGCAGAAAAGAATAAAATGGAGTTCAACACAGATAAGTGCAAAGTGCTGCATCTAGGGAGAAGGACTCACCAAGACATCTATAAGCTAGGGGGTGACCTTCTCAGCAGCACAGTGGCAGAAAGGGCTCTCAGAGTTATAGTTGACTCCAAAATAAACATGAGCCATCAATGTGATGAAGTAATCAGTAATGCTAACCACACTCTATCATGCACAAACAGGTCTAGGGAGATGATACTTCCCCTCTATGCCACATTCATGAGGCTGCATTTGGAGTACTGCATCAAGTTCTGGGTGCCACATTTGAAGAGGGATGTGGATAACCTTGAGTGTCCAGAAGAGGGCCTCTCATATGGTTACGGGCATACAGGTAAAGCCCTATGAGGAGAGACTGAGGGACTTGGATCTCTTCAGCCTCTGGAAGAGAAAGCTGAGAGAGGATCTTGTGTCTGTTGACAAATTCATTGTGGGGGGCAGGCAGTAAGAAATAGGAGATGCTCTGTTTACCTGGGGGGAGGGAGGTCTGACTCAATGATTTATTGAGGTCCCTTCTGATCCTAACAACTATGAAACTATGTCGAAGGACTCAAGGACTTCATTAAGCGAGACCTTTTTCACTAGTGCCTCAATTAAAAAAAGGTAAATTCCAATCAACAAGGCATCTGGAACTGATGGAATCTTTTCTGAAATCTTGAAGGAGTGGGGAGAGGAGCTCACATTGCAGCTTCATGCCCTCATCTTAAGGATCTAGAATAGGGGTTTTCATTCTTTTTGGAGGAGTGTGCCCCTGGCAGCTGGATGCAGACTGAGGGTGGGGGGGAGGTATGTGTGGCCAAATAAGGAGCAGTGGCAGCCACTGCATGTGAGGCCCCCCCACCCCGATGTCTGGCCAGGGTAGGTGGTGCCTGTGCGGCAGTGTGGGATGGTGCATGGTGGCACTCCATCCCTGCCTGCCTGTGTGTACCCCCTAGGGCCTTTTCAAGTACCCCTGGTAGTACACACACATCTCAATTGACAACCCCTGATCTAGAATAATGAGGAAATCCCAGATGACCTCAGGGACACCATGATTGTGACAATCTTCAAGAAAGGAGATAAGTCTGACTGGAAATTATGGCAGGAATTCCTTGCTGTCCACCACAGGAAAGATAATTGTGAGAAGCTTCTTGTACTATCTCTTTCCACTTGCTGAAGAGCACTTCCCAGAATCTCAGTGTAGGTTTAGGGCATCAAGAGGCGTAACTGACATGAGCTTCAATGCTCTCCAGAGGCAGGAAAAATGTTAAGAACAACATTAAACCTCTCGACATGGCATTCTTTGGCTTCACAAAAACTTTGAACTCTATCAACCAAGAAGTGTTGCGGAGGATCATGATGTGTACAAATGCCAATGCAGCCCACCAGAAAACTCAAGAAATCTAAGGCACAGGCAGCCCTGTATCACTTATCTGTCCTGGACAGGATCTGGTGCCTGGCTTCTCTTTCCCTTCCCCTTCCTCCTTTTGCTCCCAGTGAAACTGCCTGTGAACTGCTTGCCCTGTCTGCTGCCCCTGTCACTTCATTCTACATTAATTCATATATCTGGCACATTGTGGGATGAAGTATAAATGCCCTGGGTGAGTGAGTGCTGACTGCTGAGTGCTTGCTGCCTGTGCTTGACAAAAGCCCTAATGAGAGGGTGGAGCCAGTCCAGGCCCAATAGGGTATAAAAGGAGACTCCCTGAGTGACCAGGGAGCCAGAAAACAGGGCAAGCAGTTTTCAGGCAGTTTGCAAGCCAATTCACAAGTCAGTTTGTTGCCCCCTCCCCCACTTTGAGGGGAGAGTCTTTCAACTTGGTGTGAGGAAGCAGGGGGAAAAGGGACTCTTTTAGGCCAAGGAACAGTGAACTGGCCAACTTCCAGGTGAGTTCACTAGGAAAGGTGGCCTTGGAAGAAGGGCACTAAGAGAGAAGAGGCAAATTAAGAGACCAAGGGAAATGGTTGGAGGATGTTGCAATGCCAGAACCACTGCCACTGCCTCTGCTTGAACCTATGCAATTTCTGTCCAGGCAGGACCACTCACTTTGAGGATTCCACCTATGTCCAGGTTTGGCGCTGTGACTGCAGCTTGCAGTTTCCTTCCAGAGATAGCCAGGAAGGTGACTGCCTGCAATGTAAGAGGTGCCTCTTGGTGATGTCCCTCAGGGAACAGGCAAGAGAGCTACATGAGGAGGTGGTGAGCCTCTGAAATATCTTATACCATGAAGAGTTCATTGATTTGATGCTGGAGGAGACCTCTGGGACTGTGGAAGAAGAAATGCCAGAGGCAGCCCTAGAGTAGACAAAGGACATGGACTCCCAGGAAGGTGGAATTTGGAAGCTTGTGACCTCTGGCAGCATGCAGAAATCTTCATCTCCACCTGCAGCAGTTTGTCTGGAAAATAGGTATAGAGCCCTAACAAGAGAGGGTGAGGAGCACATTCCATTGGTGGAGGAGGACAGGCCAGGCTTCAAGGTGGGAAGGATTGAGTCCACCACCACCAAAAAGAAGTGAAAGGTGGTGGTGGCTGGAGATTTCCTTCTATGGAGGATGGAGGGATTGATCTGCCAATCTAATGTGTTGTCTAAGGAACTCTGCTGCTTGCCTGGAGCCCATATCCCAAGATGTCACAGGGGGATTACTGAGATGCATCTGGACCTCTGACTATTACCATGTTCTGCTCATCTAGGAAGGCACCAATGACACTGCCAGAGGAGACCCTGAGCAGATCACAAGTGACTACAGGGTTCTGTGTGCAAGGATTAAGGGGCAGGGGCTCGGGTGGTTTTCTCTTTGATCCTTCCAGTCAAGGGAAAGGGCCCAGGCAAGAGTGGGTGCATCCTAAAAATCAATGCATGACTGCTCAAGTGGTGTCACCAGCAGGACTTTGGCTTCTACCATAGGATGGTGTTCCAGGAAAAAGGATTGCTACAAAGAGATGGGATCCACCTGACAAAGAGAGGGAAGGGCATCTTCATAGACAGGTCCACTAACCTAGTGAAGAGGGCTTTAAACTAGGTTTACTGGGGGATGGAGACCAAAGCCCTGAGGTAAGTGGCGGGGGAGAGGGCTGGAGGAAGAGCAATCAGGAGGAGGCAACAAGGGAGGTGCTATCAGGGCAATCACATAGTTACCTTAGGTATCTGTACATGAATGCACAGATCCTGGGAAGCAAGCAGAAAGAATCAGAAGTCCTTGAATAGTCACAGCATGACTATGACATGATTGGACTAACAGAGACTTGGTGGGATAGCTTGCATGACTGGGGTAAAGTCATGGATGTGTATAAACTGTTCAGAAAGCACAGGCAGGGCCAAAGAGGAGGAAGAGTTGCACTTTATGGAAAAGAGCCATATGATTGCTCAGAGCTCCAGTATGAAACTGGAGATAGATCTGTTGAAAATCTCTGGGTTTTGGTCAGAGGAGAGAGCAACAAGGGTGATGTTGTGTTGGTGGTCTGCTATAGTTCACTGGAACAGGATTAAGTGGAGGGTGGGG
Organism: Crocodylus siamensis; assembly: GCF_052110815.1. Taxonomy (NCBI): domain Eukaryota; kingdom Metazoa; phylum Chordata; order Crocodylia; family Crocodylidae; genus Crocodylus; species Crocodylus siamensis. Next base: position 47,609,668 of record NC_143404.1, read on the forward strand.
TTTCTTCAAACAGCTAGCAGAAGTTTCCTGATCACAGGCCCTGGCTCTCTTGGGGGACTTTGATCACCCTGACATTTGCTGGAGGGCAATACAGCAGTGCACAGGAAATTCAGGCAGTTTTTGGAGCACTGGGGACAAATTTGTGGTGCAAGTACTGGAGCAGTCAAGTAGGGGCTGTGCTTTTCTTCATCTGCTACTCACAAATAGGGAACAAATGGTGGGGAATGTCCTAGTAGATGGCAACTTGGGCAGCATGATCATGAGATGATTAAGTTCAGGATACTGAGGAAAGGTAGGATGGAGAGCAGCAGAGTAAGGACCCTAGACTTCAGAAAAGCAGACTTTGGGCAGAATTCCCATGGAAGCCAGTGTGAGGGGGAGAAGAGTCCAGCAGAGCTGGCTGTATTTCAAAGAAACCTTACTGAGAGTGCAAGAACAAACTATCCCAATGTGCAGGAAGACTAGCAAGTATGGCAGAAGACTAGCTTGGGTTATCAAGGAACTCTTCAATAAACTAAATCACAAATAGGAAGCTTACAAGAAATAGAAACTTTGACAAAACTAGAAGGGAGTATAAGATTATTACTCGGCCATGCAGGGATGAAGTCAGGAAAGCCAGAGCACAATTGGATATGCAACTAACAAGGATCATGAAGGGGAACAAGAAAGGTTTATACAAGTATGTCAGTAGCAGGGATACAGGATTTCTATTTCCAATGGAAAAATGGAGAAAACTACGTTTCACATTTTTTATCAGAGAAAACACGGATTTTTCCTTTTAGCAGAGAAACTGTGGATTTCCTACTTTTGCAAAGAGATCTACAGGCTGGCAGACATCCAGCCTGAAAGAGCTGCTTGCAAAAGGGGAGGGAATCCCCCACCCTTGCCCAGAGGGAGAGGGGCAAGGGCATGACCTAAGACTTTTTGTTAGCCAGTCCTAAGAGTTAGGTTAGGCTCACTTTCCTTCTGAAGCCTGTAAGGTAAGTGGTACTTGAAGGAGGCTGGGGCGGTTGTGGGGCAGGGCTTAGGGGGAAGCTGGCTGGGGGCTAAGGGATCAGGGAGGTGTTGGAGAAAGACACGGAGTACCCAGCCAGCTGCACATGGAATGCAAATGGCTTGATTGGCCCAATGAGGCTCAGTGCTTCTGTGTGGCTTCCCTTAAGGGCATGGAGGAGCTGAGCCAGGTTGGGCCAATCAAGCCACTCACATTCCATGTGTTGCCAGCTGGGCACTCCAGTGGGGATGTATGGGAGTGCCTGGCCAGCAGCACATGGAATGTGAGCAGCTTGATTCACCTAACCCAGCTCAGATCTTCCATGCCCTTAAAGGGAAGCTAAACATGGAGGCGCTGAGCCTAGTTGGGACAATCAAGTAGCTCATGTTCCATATGCAGCTGGCCAGGCACTCTGGTAGGGAGTGGGGAGGTGTCGGGGGAAGCCCTAGAGTGGCTGCCTGGCTGGCAGTGTGTGAAACTGGAGTGGCCATTGCCACCACCCTGCCTACCACCACTGCTCCCCACATCACTTGCCAGTGGAGCCATGCAGCCGTGGAGCTGTGTGCTGGAGCTTGCTGGCAGAGCCATGTGGCTAGCCAAAGGAAGGCAGCATGGGATGTGGCAGCAGCAGTGGCAGAGAGGTGGAGGTGGCTCTGCAGGCATGTGGCACAAGCATCTGGGGGTGAATGGAAGGAGGGAGCCTTGCATGCAGCAGCTGCCACCTCTGCTGCTGTGCCCTGCATTGCCTTCCCGTAGCCAGCCTCATAGTTCTTTGGGCTGCACACAAGCCAGCCAGCTGGTCAGCCAGGGAGAGGGGGCTCACACATGGCAGTTGCCACCGCACCACCACTGCCACTGTTGTGCCCCATGCCACTTGCCTGTGGAATTGTGCAGCTACAGAGCTGTGCCTGTGGAGCTATGCAACCGGCTGCAGGAAGGCAGTGCAGGGCATGGCAGTGGCAGTGCAGTAGTAGTGGTAGCTGCCATGTGTGAAGCCCCCTCCCCCCCAGCTGGCTGTGCCGCTTCCCTGCAGAGCCGCCACCTCACAGCCACTGGTGCTGCGATGCCCCATGCTGCCTTCCTGCAGCTTGCCACACAGCTCCATGAGCAAGCTCCATGGGCACACCTCTGTGGCTGCATGGCTCTGCAGCCAAGGGGCATGGGTGGCAGTGGTAGTGGCAGTGGCAGCTGCTGCTTGCAAGCCCCCCCCCTTCCCTCTGGCCAGGCACTTTGTGTGCAGCCCACAAAGGGGCACCACTGCCCTTACCCCCCTGGCCCTGCTCCTGGGAGCAGGCACAGACACAAACTCTTCCCCCACCACATTCTCAATCTGGCCCCAACCAGCCCCTTCTCTTCTCCCCACACACACTTACCTGTTGGGCTGTGTGACTGTCTGTGTGCTTGCAGGGCTGTTGTGGGGTGAGTGAGGAGCAGAAGCAGGGCCAGGGGGAATGTGGGGGATGGGCTTAATTTTAATGATGGATTGGGGGGTACATGTCCCCCCAGCAACAAGTCCCACTGACTGGGGGAGGGGTCCTGTGGTGGGCCAGTAGGGGGCACTCCTACATTGAGCCACCCACCTCACTGTGCCTAACCACCCTCCAGGCTCCGAGTGCCTCCCTAGGGGTGCCTTGTGTCCAGCTGACCCCCCTTCCTGGAGCATACTCGCTAGCCTGGGGGTAACGTAAGCTGCCACCACCCCGAGAAGGGACTGTCTTGACCCTGTGTCCTCAGGGAAAAACAGGCCTAATAGTCCTAGGGGTACTAAACCCAGTACAGGCATTTGGGGCACTTCCCCAAGCAATATTATAGAAATCCCATAGAGCAAAACAATCTGGCTGAGGTAGTCTTTTGATCATGCATCTGAGTTACTGCCAGCTATATATCTAATCAGATCTCGAGTAGCTTACTCACAAGCATCATCCAGAGGATGTTGGAGATTCCCTCTGGAGGCAGGCTGTTCCTAGCTCATGAGTTTTGGGGGAGAGAGCCAGTTTCAGATGGTAAAGCTCCTCTCTAAGTCCAAGTCCCCCGCATGGTTGCTGCCCCCTCCTCCTGGGCAGTCTTAACTTATATAGCCCCTGTGACCTCATTTACCTGGTTCAATGGAAGCCAGCACCTGTTGGCTGTTGGCCAACCAATTTGAAATACATCACTAGTTGCCAGGCAGACTCTAGCCCACCAGGTAGATTCCCCTCACCCAGGTAGCTGATACCAGTCATGTTGGCCGATCCCAATGATGGGGGGGGGCAGGTCCTCTGTGGCTGATCTTGCCAACCAGGGAAGGAGTCCTCCTGTGGCCAATCTTGCTGCCCAGGTGGACACCCATGGCCACTCCCACAACAGCTGATCACTGTGGCCGATCACTGCAGCCGCTTCTGGGAGTGGCTACGGTCGCTTCTGGGAGCAGCAGCAGTGATCAGCTGGTGCTTGCAGGGGGGCACCGGGGCTTCTTCCTGCCCCCTGTGCCCATCACCTAAGTGGTGAGCAGAGCTGGTCAGTGGGTGCACCAGCACTCTCAGGGGGTGCACGTGCACCCTCCACACACTGCCTCTGAATGGGATCAGATGGGATGCATCCAAGAGGAGGGAGTTGGCTGATATGATTGCAGAGCCACTGGTGATCATTTTTTAAAACATTTTGCAATTGGGAGAGGTCTCAGATGATTAGAAAATGGCAAATATATTGTCTGTATTTAAGAAAGGGAAAAAGAAGGATCCAGGGAACTATAGACTGGTCAGCCTTACCTCAGTCCCTGGAAAAATCATGGAACAGATCCAAAAGGAATTAATTCCTAAGCACTTGGAGAAGATGGTGATTAGGAACAGTTGACATGGATTAACAAAGTGCAAGGCATGCCTGACCAACCTGATTGCCTTCTGTGAGGACATGACTAGCTCTGTGGAAGCAGGCAGACTGGTGGATATGGTGTATCTGTATTTTAATAAGGCTTTTGATATGATCTACAATATTCTCACAGGCAAGCTAAGAAAGTATGGGCTGGATGAGTGGACTGTAAGGTGGGTAGAAAAGTGGTGGAGTACTGAGCTCAGAGACTAGCAATCAATAGGTTGCTGTCAAGTTGCATCCAGTATGAAGTGGCATACCCCAAGGGTCAATCCTGGGACCAGTTTTGTTCAATGTCTTCATCAATGCCCTGGAAGATGGCATAGAGTGCACCTTCAGGAAGTTTGCAGATAACAGCAAGCTGGGCAGAGTAGTAGGTGTGCTGGAGCATAGGGCTAGGATTCAGAGAGCTCTAGACACATTGAAGTATTGGATCAAAAGAAATCTCATGAGGGTTCAATAAGGACAAGTGTAAAGTCCTGCTTTTAGGATGGAACAATTCCATGAACCAATATATGTGGGGGCTGACTGGCTGGGCAGCAGCTCTGCAGAAAAGGACCTGGGGGTTACAGTGGACAATAAGCTGAATGTGTCAGCAATGTGCCCATGTTGCCAAGAAGGCTAATGGCATACTGGGCTGCACTGGTAGGAGTGTTGCCAGTAGATCAATGGAATAGATTATACCCCATGAGGCCATTTCAAGTATTTAGGTTAGTTTTGGGCTCTCCACTACAGGAACCATATGAACAAATTGGAAAAAGTCCAGTGGAGGGCAACAGAAATGGTGATGAGGCTGGGGCACATAACTTCTGAGGAGAGGCTGAGGGAACTAGGCTTATTTGGTTTAGAGAAGAGAAGAATAAGGGTATTTAATAGCAACCTTCAACTACCTGAAAGGTGCTTCAAAACAGGATGGAGCTAGACTGTTCCTAGTGGTGGCAAATAACAGAACAAGGGGAAATTTGCAAGAAAAGAAGTTCAGGCTGGATATTAGGAAACACTCTCTCACTAGGAGGGTGGTATTGCACAGGAACAAGTTATTCAGGGAGGCTCTACTTCATGGTCAGGGTGGCTAGGATCTGGAACCAACTTCCAAGCAAAGTGGTGCTGGCTCCTACCCTGGGGGTCTTTAAGAGGAGGGTAGATGAACATCTTGCTGAGGTCGTTTGACCCCAGTGCACTTTTCTGCCATGGCAGCGGGTCGGACTTGATGATTTGCTCAGGTCCCTTCCGACCCTACAAACTATGAAACTATGAGTTTGTGGACTCTCCATCCTTGGAGTTTAAGACCCAGCTAGACAAAGCCTTGGCTGGGATGATCTAGTTGGATGATCTAGTTGCTTTGACCAGGGGGTTTCACATTACCTCATGAGGCCCCTTACAGCCAGTATTTTCTATAATTTCATTGTTCTGTGAGTGTGAGTTAGGTTTAAGAGACACACTGGCTAATTCTTAACATGTAGCATGATGATTACTGCACTGTGCTAGGAAGCAAGATATTGAACCCCTAATATTAATGCTGTCAGGGTGAGAAGGCCTTAAACCTAGGTCTTTTGCTTCTATGCCTTAACCACTGTGCATTAGATTAATCTAATGCACAGTAAAACATCACCATCTACACATGCACGGCAATTACTGTGTAATAGGTTAGTCTAATGCAACAATTTCTACTACATACAGATACAAGTGTTAGTAACCAATGCATTAAACTAATGTGCCAAAGCACATATGTAAATGCTGACCAGAAGCAAATTTGCCCAGGTCAACCTAGGCAGCAGTGGGCCACAGGGGTTGGGGAGAGTTGACCTAGCTCAACGCAACACTGTCATGTTGCACCAGTGGGTTCACTTATTTGAGTGCTCATGGCACTCAGAACAGGTCCCAGAGGACTGAAAAAAGGTCAGCATGGTCCCTATTTTCAAGAAGGGGAAGAAGGAGGACTTGGGTAATTATATGCTGGTTGGCCTCGCCTCTATTTTTGGCAAGACCTTAGAAAAAATCATTAAGGTTCATATTTGTGGGGGGCCAGCAGGTAACACAATGCTAAAGGGTTTATAGTAGGCATGGATTTATAACCAGCAGATCCTACCTGACTAACCTCGTCTCTTTTTTATGACCAGATCACAAAGTGCTTAGATGCAGGAGCAGAGGTAGATGTTATTTACTTGGATTTTAAAAAGGCTTTCAACACAGTGTCACACCCAATTCTTATAAATAAACAAGTAGCTGTGACTTAGAATTTTTCACAATCAGGTGGGTGGAAAACTGGCTTATGGGATGCACCCAGAGTGGTGCTGGATGGATCAGTTTCTACCTGGAGAGATGTGGGCAGTAGTGTCCCCCTTGGACCAGTACTGTTCAATATCTTCATCAGTGATTTGAATGAGGGTGTAGGAAGCACTCTGTCCAAATTTCCAAATGACACCAAACTATGGGGTATAGTAAATACACTAGAGGGTAGGGAGTGAATTCATGCAGATTTGGACAGACTGGGAAGTGGGCGGATCAGAATAGGATGCAATTTAACAAAGATCAGTGCAAAGTGCTGCACCTGGGGAGAAGGAATCACCAATACACCGATAGACTGGGAAGTACCATCCTAAATAGCACAGAAGCAGAAAGGGATCTTGGAGTCATAAGGGATCTTGAATGCAAAAATGAACACGAGTCACCAGTGTGATGCAGTAGTAAGTAAAGCTAACTGCACTATTTTTTGCATTAGTAGAGTGCATCACAAGCAGGTCTAGGGAGATGAGACTTTCCCTCTATGCAGAACTGAGGAGGCTGCAGTTGGAGTACTGCATCCAGTTTTGGGTGCCACACTTCAAGAGGATTGTGAATAACCTGGAAAGGGTTCAGAGGAGGGCTACTTGTATGGTTGAGGGCCTGCAGGTAAGAACCTATGAAGACAGATTGAGGGACGTGAATCTCTTCAGCCTCCACAAGAGAAGGCTGAGAGGTGAGCTTGTGGCTGTCTACAAGCTCACTGGGGAAGGAGGGGCAACAGGGAATAGGGGATACTCTGTCTACCAAGGCACCCCTCGGGGTTACTAGAAACAACGGCCATAAACTGAAGAATAGCAGATTTAGAATGAACAGCAGGAAAAAAAATCTTTACAGTTAGGCTTGCCAATATATGAAATGGGCTTCCAAGGAGGTAGTGCTTTTCCCTACCTTGGAGGTGTTCAAAAAGAAATTAGACAAGCACCTGGTGGGGTTACTCAAACCCAGCACTCTCTCCTGCCCTGAGCAACAGGTTGGACTCAATCTAATAGGTCTTTTCTGATCCTAGAAATCTATGAAATCCATGACACTGCCTCCCAGCCATGTGGAGATCAGTATGGGTCATGATCTCCATGTGGCTGGGAGGTAGCATCCTGGCAGTGGGGACATCTCTAACCCACCCTGCAGAGATTGGGAGCAGCCCCAGTGGGACCAAATTTGCTCCTGATGGGCACATGTTCAGATGCATGCAGGCCTTCAGTTTAATGCACCTGAACTTTCTGTGCAGAAAATTCAGGCACATTAATTACATGTGTAGACTCACATTGGGTGTGTCTATTTGGCCCCCATGAGATGTAGAATCACAAACTGTGCATATGTACCAAAATCTGCAGTTATATTGCTATATATGTATCATTTAGACATATAAAGTGAAATGGGATTTGGCCCTTAGGTGCCTCCCCAGTTTAAGGATCTCTGTTTTGGATGTAGGCCCTTCAAATGGCAGTTAGGTGCCAGGATTCTCCCTATAGCCCTTTGTAGAGGTAGCTTTAGTTCAAAATTTAAAATGCTCAAGAGTCAGTGAAATGTGCTTTAATATTTGTGTGATGTATAGAATATGACTACACGCACCATTTCTTTGTAATAACACTCTGGAGGCATCCTTTGCTCAGGGCATCTAGAGTGATAATTTATTCTTACCTGGTTGTCAAAGTGGCTATATTTTGAATGTCTAGAAGGCAGTTTTAGTACTTGAGTGTCTAGGGAAGGGGTGGGTAAAATATGACATGTGGTGGGTCCCTTGGCCCCACCCAGCCCAGGCACAGGGAGTAGCCTGGGCTGTGGTATATGTGGTCCCAGTTCCACTGCCCCAAGTGTATAGTGGGGGTGAGGTGGTGCAGCAGGCAGACTCTGTCCCCAGCAGCTCCCACAGCAGCAGCTCCTTCCATTTGCCTCATTTTCCAGGCACCCCAGCCTCTCTGCCCTGTACACACCCTGGAGATACCAGACCGAGCAGGCAGGAAGGGGGCCCCCATGGAGACCTACCTGGATCTCACGTGGGCAGGGCACATGGCCAGGTGAATGGGATGAAGCCATGGGTGGGTGTGGAGTGGCATCTGGGAGTGGGATGGGTGGGCAGGGCTGGGACTGGGATCAGGGTCATGGGGCAGAGCCATAGTCTGCTGCCTGTACATCCCTGCAGTGGGCACTGGTTCCATGTTCAGGGGCAAGTGGGGAGCATATTGTGACTCTGCCTTGAATTTGACCTGGTAGTGGGGTGGAGAGTGCTGATCTGGCCCACAACAGCTCACCAAGATTCCCTAAGTGGCCCTCCAGCCCCCAAAAATGCTTACCCCTGGTTTAGGAGGTATTTTATTCCTGGATGCATAATTCTGCATGGATGGATGACTACATAAGTACCCAGACTGGCAGCCACAAAATGAGAGAGACTTTTCCCACAAATATCTCAGTGGGTAGGGCACTCACTTGAGAGTGGCCTCACCTGGGAGACCAGATAGTTCACATGGATTAAATTACATGTTCAGTCTGCTATGAAAAGACAACATTACCAGGGCTAATTTTCTTACATAAAGCCCCAAGCTAAAACCAGACAATTTTGCAAACTTCAGCTGAGCTCTATTTATACAAAAGAACAGCTTGGAAGGCAGGCAGGTGGGACTTCAAAACAATGGCACCAGCACTTGTACAGAATTAAGCCATAGTATAAAAGTCTTTATACTACCTCCTGAAATCCCATTACCCAAGACCTCCCATTAGTTCTGACCCTGAACTCTCATCCTCAGTCACATCTGCTGAGCTTTCATACCATGTACTAGTGCACCTGCCCCTGCCTCAGCTATTCCCATGTTCTTCCTGAGATTCTTCACCCCTCTCAGGCATGGGGGGGGGGGAAGAAGGGGGTTGCAGTATGCAGTCCTCCCTCTTATCTGAAGTCCTGTGTTATTGGTCTGAAATGAAGAACCATCCCCATTGCTCACCATGGGAAGGAAGGAGTAGCACTATTTTGACCATTTGAGAGGAGAGGGAGTTTTGCCTTCTTCCTGAAGACATCTGACTGGTTGCCTGCTCCATTGCCCCACCTTTTGGGAAAAGGCAGTGTTGTCCCAGGCAGGGCTGAAATTCACAAGAGAATTTTCATAAGTGATTGCCAGATGGGCTGCATCTGAAAACATGTGACTTGTAAGAAAGCATTTGAATTGGCAACACCACTGGTTATACCAGTCCTGTTCCATCTGCAGATTTTCCCCTACATCACAGGATTTGTGTTATTATAATGATGCAGCAAAAGAGCCAAGAATGATCAAGTCAGTCAATGTTAGTTTTAAGCTAGTAGCTGCAAAAGAGAAATAATATAAACCAGAATGAAAGGGCCAAAATGATTATTTTATTTTACTTTATTTTATTTTGTTGTTTCTTCCCTTCAGAGGTTTTGTTTGTGTCTAATCTACACATGTGTATTTAACATTAGTCAGATCTGGCTGGAATTGCCTCTGCTGAAGTGTCTTAGCTTTTTGAAGGGGAGAAGATCTGATCAATATAATCCTGCTCTCTCCGTATGAATAAGAAAAAGTTTTTTTTTCTTTTTTTGGAATAAAAATATCATCTTATTGATACTGCATAGAATCAAGTGATATATCACATCTAGTTTTTAGGAGAACAATATAGCTGGCTTTCACACCTAGGCCTAATAATAATAAAAAGGCTTAGTGCCTCAACAGTGCTTCCTACTATCAAAACCAGAGTGTGAATTTATCACACAAAACTTTATCTACCATGGCTAAAACCTTGTAAATTGAGTTCTGTATTTTGGTTGTTAAATAAAAAAAAAAAGCAAGGCTAGAAATGTTGCTATAGCTCAGCTCCTGCAATTGGCTCAGATCTTCGAGAACTCCTGGCGCTCTAGTGAAGTGCCCAAAGGTTGAAAGAAGGCCAATAGGGTGCCTATCTTCAAGAAATGGAGGAAAGTGGATCCAGCAAACTACAGGCCCACCAACCTGACCTCTATCCCGGGAAAGGTCTTAGAAAAAATTATCAAAGAGGCCATTCTTAACAGGCTGGCTGATAACAACATCCTGAGGGATAGCCAGCATGGGTTTGTTGCAGGTAGGTCTTACTTGACCAATCTTATTTCCTTTTATGACCAGGTGACCTATCACCTGGACAAAGGGGAAGAGATTGATGTTGTATACCTTGACTTTAATAAAGCCTATCCCATGATCACCTCTTAGTAAAATGGGCTAACTGTGGCCTCGATCACAACATGATCTGTTGGCTGGAGAATTGGCTCCATGGTAGGACCCAGAGGGTGGTGGTTTATGGAAGTCAATTATCGTGGTACCCTGTGACCAGTGAGCTCCCTCGAGGTTCTGTCCTTGGGCTTATACTATTCAACGTCTTCATTAATGATGTGGACATTGATGTCAGAAGCAGACTGCCAAGTTCACCAACGACACCAAACTTTGGGGTAAAGCGTCCACACTTGAGGATAGGAGGGCGATCCAAGATGACCTTGATAGGCTCAGGAAATGGGTGAATGAGAATCTACCTGATGGTGTTTAACACTGAAAAATGCAAGGTTCTCCACCTTGGGAAGAAAAACCTGCAGCATGGTTATAGGCTTGGCAGTGCTAAGCTAGCTAGCACTACAGATGAAAGGGACTTGGGGGTCATGATTAACCACAAGATGAATATCAGACATCAATGTGATGCTGCAGCTAGTAAAGCAAGCAAAATGCTCCAAAAAATTCATTGCTTCGCAAGCAATTCCCAAGACGTCCTTCTACCATTGTACTTGGCCTTGGTGAGGCTGCAGCTGGAGTATCCAGTTTTGGTCTCCACAATTAAAAAAGGATGTGGAGAAGCTTGAGAGAGTGCAGAGCAGCTCCATGCACATGATCAGAGGTCAGGAAAACAGACCTTATGACAAAAGGCTGAGAGCTATGGGACTCTTCAGCCTGGAAAAGCGCAGGCTCAGGGGTGATCTGGTGGCCACCTATAAGTTTATCGGGGTGCTGACCAGGATCTGGGGGAATATCTGTTCACCAGAGTGCCCCAAGGGATGACAAGATCGAAGGGTCACAAACTCCTCTATAACTGTTTCAGGCTGGACATAAGGAACAACTTCTTTACTTCTTTGCAGTCTGAAATAGACTGCCACGGGAGGTGGTTCAAGCACCTACTTTGAACACCTTCACGAGACATTTGGATGTGTATCTTGCTGGGATCCTATGAACTCTCCTGACTTCCTGCCTCTGGGGTGGGGGGTGGACTTGATGATCTTCCGAGGTCCCTTTCAGCCCTAATGTCTGTGAAATCTATGAAATCTCATTAAAGCAACATTTAGCGTAATTTACAGGGTTTGATTAAAATATATTTTTAAATAAACTGTCATTTTCTTTCTCCTTCTTTCACTCTAATCTATGAGGTAAAACATTACATTGGAATTGGATTTGCTCAAAGAGAAATTATGAGACCATTACCATGTATTGTAAAACTGTTGTCAGACTTTGGTACCATGTATACTGTTATTACATGGTTTTAGTTAATAATGGGATACCTACAGTGTTATGAAAGGAATTGGGGAAACTTTGGGAAGCTTGGAATACAAATATCTGGGAATGGAGCCTGAAAAACCTCTCTTTACTTATTTTAATTTATTTATTTTAACTAAAGCAGATTCCACAGACATACATCATAGCAGGGTTCTCATTTGATTATCAGTGGGTACGTCTACATGAGATGCTTTTCCTGCATAGTAAATGTCACTGTTTACTCATGTAGGTGAGTATTGTGAAGTATTTTTTTTCTAATTGCAAGTAAATTTGCTACCTGTAAATACAAGTAGCAAATTTACTCCTCATTACTGACTGTGCAGTACAGCATGTGTAGAAGGCCAACCAGGAACAAATTTGCTCCTGGTCAGCCATGCAGCAGGGGGTGGCATATTGCCAGCAGGGGGAAGCATATTGCTTCCTACCCCCAGGACCTACCTGCTGCCAGGGCAGGTTCTGTCACTACAGCCTAGGTGGGGACAACATTTCCCCTTCCCTGGTAGCAGGGAGCTCCCAGCCCCCTGCTTCATGATCACAATTGTGGAGTGGAGACTGGGAGATTCTTATCTCCCAACCCCAGCTCTGTGATCATGAAGTAGAGCCTGGCAGATGATGGTTCCAAGCTCCCGCTCCACAACTGTGGAGCAGGGTCTGGGACAGTCTCATCTCCCAGCCCCCACACCACAATTGCAGAGAGGGGACTGGGAGTTTCCTGATGCTGGGTTTGGGAGGACATTGTCCCTGCTTTGACTCCAGTGGTGGAGCCTGCCTTAGCAGTAGGCAGCTTCCAGGGACAGGGAGCAATGTCCCAGCCCCCACCAGGAAACAGCTGTCTCCTCACCCCATGATCCCTGCCAGGCCCTGGGCCAGCACATAGGGGGAATCTAGAGCTCTCTTTGGCTGCTTCAGGGGGCCATTGCAGACCCCACGGGGGCAGAAGCAGACTGCTGCCATGAGCAGCAAATCTGCTCCTGTTTCCCCACATTTATAGATACCTACCAGGAGCGGGTTTACCCTTGAGTAAAATACTGTAGAGTAAACCCACTCTGGAGCATTTATATGTGTAGATGCCCCCACAGAGAACAGGAGTCAAAGCTGGTGGCTAGGGAGAAAAATGGCACCAGCACTGAGAAGAAGTTTAGGAGATTGCCTTCTGAACCTGATTCATGTGCAGAGTGACAGAGATATAAGCACAAAGGAGTTCTTCTTTCCCTGTTCTACTTTCTTCTTTATTCCTTCCCTCTAACCCCATTACCCCACCCTTCCTTCTTCCCTTACTCACTGCCAATAAAATCTTTTTGTAATCCCTGTAATTAGGAGAACAGGGCCATTCTCCCAACATATCCCTACTCTTGTTACCCTGAATGCTTAAGAGCTAGGCAGTGGCAGCCAAGGTAATATGATTTCACTCACTGTAGAACTCTGCCTCACCCTAAGCCTTCATTGCATTATATGGCTTATGCTTACAGTTTTCCCAGAGTGTAGTAGCCTTGTACAGCCTTCTGTGCCTGCTACACTGGGTGACCTTCAGGACAAGTCTCCTCACTTCCAAGATAGATGACAAAAAATGAAGGTAACAGGTTCAGAATAGAAAACATACACAATCTGATCCAGCACTTACAAGAAAAAGATTAGCCGTGCTCATAGGAAACATGGGTTTAAGTTAGAATGAATTTCAGAATGCGCATGCGCATGTGTACACACATGCCCCTCCCCGCATATGCACTATACAAAGAGCCCTACCTGTTTACACACATGTGCATACACTGACCATGCAATCACTTGTCCACACCCACTTGTGCATAACCACATTGACACCTGTGACCAGGGAACCTGTGAAGAGAGTAAGCAGTTTGTATGCAGTTCATAGGTCAGTTCCTAGGCCAGTTTTTGGGAGCCCTGCCCTGTTTTTTAGGAGCAAGTCTTTCATTTTGGCCTGAGGAAGCAAGTAAAATAAATAAATAAATGAAGCCCTTTGAGGCAAGAAGTAATAAACAGGTCCATGCCAGGTGAGTTCACTGGGGAAAGTCTGCTTAGAAGAAGAGCAGTAAGAGAGACAGGGAAGAGTCAGAGACCCAGGGAAATGGCTGGAGGACATCACAATACCAGCGCCACTGGCACTGCTTATGCTAGCACTTGTGAGGCTTCTGTCCAGGCAGGATTGCTTATCATCAACACTTCCACCCAAGTCCAGGTTTGGTACTGTGGGGACTGTGTTTTGCAGGTTTCTTCCAGTAATGGCCAAGTCAGGGAGTGCCTGCAGTGTGAGCGGTGCCCCCTGGTTATGATGCAATTTAACAAAGATCAGAGCAAAGTGCTGCACCTGCAGAGAAGGAATCACCAATATACCAATAAACTGGGAAGTATCATTTGAAGTAGCACGGCAGCAGATAAGGGATCTTAGAGTCATAGTCGATGCAAGAATGAACATGTGACAAAGTAATAAGTAAGGCTAACTGCACTCTTTCTTGCATTAGTAGGTGCATCACAAGCAGATCTAAGGAGGTGACACTTCCCCTCTATATGGCATTGGTGAGGTCACAGTTGGAATACTACATCCAGTTTTGGGTGCCATACTTCAAGAGGGATGTGGATAACCTAAATAGGGTTCAGAGGAGGTCTACACATATGGTTGAGAGCATGCAGGTAAGATGCTATGAAGATAGATTGAGGGACCTGAATCTCTTCAGCCTCTGCAAGAGAAGGCTGAGGGGTGATTTTGTGGCTGTCTACAAACTCATCATGAGGGGTCATCAGGAAATACTCTGTCAGGGGACACTCTATCAGGGCAAATCAGGGCAATGAACTAGTTACCTCAGGTGCCTGTACACAAATGCACAGAGCCTGGGAACAAAGCAGAAAGAATTGGAAGTCTGCACAGCTAGGGAACTATGACATGGTTGGAATAATAGAGACTTGGTGGGACAGCTTGCAAGACTGGAGCATTGTCATGGGTGTGTACAAGCTGTTTAGGAAGGATGGGCAGGGGAGAAGAGGAGGAGGAGTTGTACTTTATGGAAAAGAGTCATATGATTACTCAGAGCTCCAGTATGGAACTAGAGATAGGCCTGTTGAGAGTTTCTGGGTTAAGGCTTAGAGGGGAGAGCAATAAGTGTGATGTCATAGTGAGGGTCTGCTATAGACCACCAGACCAGGAGGAAGTATTGGATGAAGCTTTCTTCAAACAGCTAATGGAAGTTTTCTGGTCACAGGTCCTGGTTTTCATAGGGGACTTCAATCACCCTGACTTCTGCTGGGAGGGTAATACAGCAGTATGCAGGCAATCAAGGAAGTTTTTGGAGAGCGTTAGGGACAACTTCTTGGTGTTCTGGAGTGGCCACGTTGGGGTCATGTTCTTCTTGACTTACTGCTTACAAACAGGTAAGAATTGGCAGGGAATGTAGTAGAGGATGGCAACTTGAGCAGCAGTGACCATGAGATGATGGAGTTCAGGATCCTGAGGAAAGGAAGGATGGATAGCAAAGTAAGGACTCTGGACTTCAGAAAACCAAACTTCGACTCACTCAGGGAACCTATGGGCAGGATCCCCTGGGAAGCCAGACTGAGGGAGAGAGGAGTCCAGAAGAACTGTGTGTAGTTTAAAGAAGCCTTACTGAGGGTGCAGAAACAAACCATCCCAATGCGCAGGAAGACTAGCAAGTATGGCAGAAGACCAGCTTGGCTTAGCAGGGAACACTTCAGTAAACTAAAAATCACAAAAAGGAAGCTTATAAGAAGTGAAAGTTTGGACAAATAACTAGGGAAGTGTAACACGGCAAGAACAGCCCTGTTCCTTTGATGTTATAAAGTTGTGAATACAGGGGGGAGTCAGGTCAGGGACAGGGCAAAGTTAATGACTTAGTAAACACAGTTGGGAAGGAGATTGCACCCAGTGTGAATGTTAACTGATTAGGAGCCAACATCTACTTAAAACCATGGCGGGGGTTTCTTTGCCCCCTGGGTCACAGTGTGGAGACATTCAGCAGGGACACCAGGAGCGACAGACCCAGCACTGGAACAGCTTGCTGATAAGACCAGCTGACTGGGTGGAGGTAACCATGGTGATTGGCAAAACAAGGAGGTGAGTGTGGTAGCGTGCGACCTAGGGGTGCCGTGAATTCCCCTAATGCCCTGCTATTGTGCCAGATCAGGTCTAAATGCAGCCTCTTTATCTCGCCTACCATGTCTTTGCTGGTAAATATTGTTAAAGGGAGGCTGCCTTCTTGCCATCCTTGGCACGGTGCCTTGATGTATCGGGGCTGTCTAGTTACCCACACTGGGGCCTTGCCTCATGCTCCCACAATCAGGGCTCAGGTGGCCGTAGCCGTACCTGGCCCCCAGACCCCTTTCTCAGGTCCTATGCCCCACTGGGGCTTCCCACAATTGGGGCTCAGGCAGCCTTGGCCTTACCTGGCC
The DNA here is from genome assembly GCF_052110815.1 of Crocodylus siamensis. Taxonomy (NCBI): domain Eukaryota; kingdom Metazoa; phylum Chordata; order Crocodylia; family Crocodylidae; genus Crocodylus; species Crocodylus siamensis. The sequence continues at coordinate 47,625,721 of NC_143404.1, forward strand.
CCCAGACCCGCTTTCTGAGGTCTTATGCCCCACTGGGGCTTCTTGCATGCACCCACACTGGGCTTCTCTCGATACTGCCCACACTGGGGCTAGGGTCAGGACACCCCAAAACACAGTGCCCTCTCCAGCACTAGGAACCACCCCCCCCCCCCACTGGGGAGCTCCTATGAGGCCTCCTCCAACCCCTACAGCCTCGCCCAGTCCTCCAGTGTTACACAACAACAAAACAGAAAACACAAAGCCCCTGGGCTATAACACAAATCCGAAACCAACCTGACTATCCTTCATCCATATCCCTATCAGGGTTCTCTCCACCCCGTACCATCATGCTGACGCTGCTCAGGCCCTCAGGCTTCCCTGCTATGCTTGCCCTGCTATGCTCGCCCTGCTTGCTCCAGCTTCTTCAGCTACCAAAGGGGAACTAACTCTGGCTTCAGCCTCGCTATTTATATAGGCCAGACCCTGCCCCCCCCTTCTGGTCAGCTGACCAGACTGGTTGTCTCAGCAACCCACACCTGTGCTGCTGGCAGCTGAGCCCATATTACTGTTCAACCCCACCCAGCCACAGAAAGACTATAAAAGAATTGCTTGGTCATGCATGGGTGAAGTCAGGAAGGCCAAAGCACAATTGGAGTTGCAGCTAGTAAGGGATGTGAAGGGTATCAGGAAGGGTTCAACAAGTATGTTGGTAGCAACAGGAGGATAAGGGAAAGTGTGGATCCTTTACTGAATGGGGGATGCAACCTTGTGACAGCGGATGCAGAAAAGGCTGATGTGTACAAGTCCATAGGGCTGGATGAGATGCACCCAAGGGTGCTGAGGGAGTTGGCTGATGTGATTGCTGAGCCACTGTCCATCATCTTTAAAAACTTATGGCAATTAGGAGAGGTCCTGGATTAGGGATTTTCAACCTTTTTGAATCATTTTACCCTCTGGTGGCCAGACACAGAATTGTGTACCCCTTGACGCTGAGTGGAGGGGAGAGGGTGGTGCACGGCTGGATGCTGAGTGGGCAGTATGGCCAGCCACAGGGTGGGGTGGGGTGTTGGTGGGCATGCGGCAGGATGTGAAGTCGTGGCATCTGCTGCCTGCAAGCTTCCCTTGCCCCCCGTGTCTGGCCAGGCAGGCAGTGCCTGAATGGCAGCATGGGATAGCATGTGGTGGCACTCCATCACTGCCCCCCCATGCGTAAAGCCTAGGGCCTTCTCAAGTAGCCCCTGTCCTAGATGATTGGAAAAGTGCAAAAATAATGCCCATCTTTAAGAAAGGGAAAAAGGAGGATCTAGGGAACTACAGGCCTATAAGCCTCACCTTAGTCCCTGGAAAAATTATGGAGCAAAACCACAATGAATCCATTCCCAAGCACTTGGAGTGATTAGGAAGAATCAGAATGGATTCACCAAGGGCAACTCATGCCTCACCAACCTGATTGCCTAAGATGATATGACTGGCTCCGTAGAGGGAGTAAGACCGGTGGATATGGTGTACCTTCATTTTAGCATGGCTTTTGATACAGTCTCCTACAACATTCTCACAGGCAAGCTAAGGAAGTATGGGTTGCCTGAATGGATTTTAAGGTTGGTAGGAAACTGTTGGAGCATCAAGCTTAGAGTGTAGCAATCAATATCTTGACATCTAGTGGCATCTGGTATCAAGTGGCATCCCCCAGGGGTTGGTCTTGGGGCTGGTTTTGTTCAACGTCACCATCAATAACATGGAAGGTGGCATAAAGTGCACTCTTAGCAAGTTTGTAGATAACAGCAAGCTGGGGGGAGTAGTAGATATCCTGAAGGGTAGGTCTCTATTGTGTCTGGTGTTAGGATTTGCTCTTACCTTAAATAACAGTCTGAAGTTATGGGGAAAGAAGCCCTGGCCAAAACAAATAAGTGAGAGAAGGGGAGAGGAGGAAGGGAAAGGGAGTTAATTTCTAGGTGTGTCTTCCTGGTGGTAAGGACTCAGCAAGTGTCCTGCATGCCGCTGACAGTGGTCTGATGTCCTGCAGCAGTGGTCTCCAACCTTTTTAAGGTGAAGATCACTTTTTTGAAGTAAAGGGCAATCCCAGGTCTACTGTGCCCCTTTCCCCTACCCACCTCCCCCCCCATCCCCCCCCCCAACAGGTTAGTTGCAGAGGGTAGGTTGAGGTCCCCGTGGTGAGGGAGAGAATCAGCAGGGGTACATGGAGCCCTGGCTTGGGTGGGCTGGGGAAGGGTCAGAGCCCAGGATGCTCTTGCCAGTGTGTGCACCTTGGCAGAGGTCGGGGAGTGGGGGGAATGTGTACCCCCCAGTTTGGGTGCAGGGTGAGGAAGCTGCTGCTGCACACTGAGCTTTGTGCCCTGAGCCCCGCTGAAGTAATGGGAGCCCCCCTGTTTGTCTGGACAAGCTGCCTGGGCTCTGACCCTCCCCCAGTCTGGCTCAGCCAGGGCCCTACTCACATGGTGGCAGGGGGCACAGAAAGGGATTGTCCCACTCACCTGGCCCCGGCCCAGTAGTAAGGGATGCGGCTCAGCCCAGCCACATGCATCCTGTTGTTTGTATGTCCCATCACTCCTGAACTGTGACCTGACTACTCCCCCTGTGTGTCCTGCCTCTCACAATGAGATCAACTGTCAGGGGCTTCCTGATTGACCAGTTGATTGGGAAAAAACAGTTGGTCACCATTGTGCTACAGAGACTGCTTTTAAGCAGCAAGCAGGACTGAGCCACTGCAAATACTGTGAGCAGAGGTAAAATTATATAGGTGTGCTTTTGTATCAGCAAGCAAGTGAAGAGTAGAGCTGAGACGATATGGAAGCAACTTTGAGGTAGCAAAATGCTTGGGCTGATAGCAGAAGTTTAGCTGGGTATCTCCAGAGGAAACACTCTATTGGCTGACAGAGCTGTGGTCAGTTCAGCTGGGCAAGAGACGGACATAACCTAAGATTTGAACTCCTCTAATAGTGGGGTTGAACAGATGAGAAGATATTGTTTATCATGCATACCCAGACAGTGTAATTTAGTTCCTCAGGTTTCCTGGCAGGGATTTGGACCAGTGTTGTTTAAGTTTTTAAGCAAGTTCCCCTACGATATTAAATATGGCCACTTTTACTGCCAACCAGTACCTGGCAGAAGTGTTACACACACACCTCTAGGGCAGCAGCCTTAGTATTTGCAGTCTCAGCACTCTGGAAGGATGTGACAGGTCTTCATTGCAAATGGCTGATGAAAGGCATGAGCAACATGGCAGCATATGAGACCAGGCCACTTAGCATCCACAGGAGTTTCAGATTCCCAGCACCACTGAAGATCACAGTGGAGACCCTGGGAGAATAATTATGGTGATTCTTTTACAGGTGCAAGTGTTCGCCTGATCCCCAAGGATGGTTTTAAAAGATAATTTTACCTCAGACCATATGGTTAGTAAATAGTATTGGGAACAGGGGAAATGGGAACTTAACTGGGACATTTTTTAATTGTATATCCAATGTAATATCATTATAATTTGTATTTCAGTATTGTGTAGTGTCCCCAGACCCATTGTCTTATGCTCTATACATCATTAGTTTTCTTTGAGTGTAAGGAGGAAGCACTCTGAGACACCAATCCCATATATGTGATGGCCATTTCTTAGCTATATGATTTTATAATAAAACACACAGACTCATATGAAATTGCTCGAAAGCAAATAATCTGTGAACTTTCTGTCCCACTCCCAGCAATGTGTAGTTTTGCTATCAATGTCAGCAAATAAAGAGACAAAATTTGCCTCAAGAGGTGGTGGTGTGTTTTAAACAGCACTGTTGCGGAATCAGTGACACAATGGCAAGTCTACACAAGATGCTTACTGAATGGTAACCTAATAACACTGCACAGCACTGTGCTGGTCAAAATCTGTGCTAATAAGCTACTGCACAATATTAGGCTACTGCACAGTAACCATCATGAAAAACCATGTACTGGAACTACTGTGCAGTAACTGTAGTTACTGTGCACTTAGTTAGTACTTCATTAAGCAACTAAATGTGCTATAACTACTGTGCATTAATGAATGTGTAGACGCACCCAATGTTTTCTATCCAATTTATAGGGTTTTTAGCAGCCAGTATAATCACCTGTATGAAAATGTTTGCTTTCATGTGACATTAGCTGCATGCTAACATGCATGTCTGGCTATAGAGACCCTGTATAAAATTAGAGATGATGTGCATGGTTAGACAGTTTCATAACCTAGTTTCAGAAACCATCTCCTTTTTCCTGGTTAAGGCTGAAGAGCAAAAACACCACCTTGAGCCTCATTTTCTGTTCTAAGACTATAAACATCTGAAGCTATGATTAAAGATTAGCTTAGGGGAACTCAACAATAGGGATGAGACTAGAATTAGACAACATTTTTTCAATGAAATGTTTATTCAGAAAGAAATGGACTTAGTTAAATACCAAAAGTATGCCTAAAAAAATCTGTTTTTGTTTTGAGTACACCTCCATTTAAAAGGCTTGTGAATTTGGAGAAACATTTAATAAAAACCTAGCCTAGGTTTTCAGGTTTGTAACATAACCACAAATTAGAAGAGTTTTGTTTTATAATTTCTTTTAAAAAATTCCACTGATGGTTAGAAGTTAAGTGTGTAAATGTCACTTAACTAGAAACAAGACATTATTCACATTACAAGAAAAAATATCCAGAATAAAAATACTTTGTCTTGTTGGTGTCACTGGGCATAACCCTGGGTAACTCAGAGGGATGGAAGACCACGAGTGTCGAGGAAGTCCTTCTGCTCCAGGCTCAGACGAGCCAAACCCCGCCCTTGCCCAACCTTTGTAACCCTTTCTATGGCGCCTGGAATCTCCTGTCCTTCGGGAAAGCAGGCGAGCTAAAACTGTTATCTGTGGAATGCAAGGGCACCGCTCAGAGATAGAAAGGAGGAGGGAAAGGGGAGGAAGAGGGGGGCCAGCTGGTGGAAAATCTGACAGTGAAACTGACTGGGGTATAAAATCCTGCTGTTGCAGGGTTAAGTGCGCAGGATTTGAGACAATACAGTCTCCCTGTGCCTTTTACTTGAGCTCAAATAAACTCTGTCTACTTCTCCCCCCAGTGTGTTTATTTGGCGCGACGCACACCGGGCAACGAACCCAATTGTTGCCTCCCTCGAGCACCTTGTGCCGGCAATAGTCTTATTCAAGAGCTCTGTGCACCCTGAGCTGCATGGTAAAAAGAATGATGGCCATTTGTCCCAGGACATTCCTGGGTATTTGGTAAAGTCTGTTGAAATAGATGGAACTTTATAAAGGTCACTTTTGTGATATTAATTCCTAGAAGAAGGTTTTGAGAGGAACATGAGGTGCAGCCATGAGGGCATACATATACTGTATTGAAGGCAGAGCTGCCTGTTTTTCCAGTGCTCAGAGTAAAATAGTTTTTTTTGTAAAGCTAGTTGCAGTTTGAAGCATTTAAAATATTTGCCAGTACAAAGGGCATTGAAACAGTATTCACCTGGGTATTCAAATTCCTTTTCTATACTTTGTCTTTTTTTTAAGTTTTCCTGGGAAGCTGGCAACTACTGAAATCAAATGCTTTGGCAAAGTTTATATATTCAGTAATGTTTGGCTTGTAATAGATCACTCCTCCAGCCCAATTAGGATACAGCATTCTTCATGTGTTATCCTAAACTCCAGTGTAACATTATGCACTGTTAAAAAAACTTATTAGTTGCAGTCGGATGATGGATGAAGTGGCTCCTATGTTATGAAGTATTGATAAAACAAGAATTTCATATGAAGTAACAGCTGACCAAACTGGTGTGTACTTAGGCAGCTCTGTAGTTGTAGGAAAGTTTGTACAATTATGACTGATATTTCTCTTTAAAAGGGGACTGAGGAACCCAGTTTCTCAGTTGAAAGTACATAGAATTAGGCACCTAACTCCAATCAGCATATTTGGAAATTGAATCATACACATTAATTACTAAGGTGTTTCACTACTAGCCTGTTTGCTGGGAGTACTGGGTTTTGAATCAATTAAGGATGGTTGTTTGAGAATAAAGAACACAGAATCTCTTCAGATTTGCACTGATTTTATTTTAAATTAAATTATAAATGAATTTAATTAACCTTGTTATGTATAATGATTTGTACTTAGCCCTTATTGATTTAATTCATGTTGCTTCTATACCAAATGAAGCTAAATCAGTTAAAGTCACATTTACATTGAATTAAGTGTTCACATAATATTTTGTACACATGAACTGAACTGGTTTAAAAGCAGGGCTATTGAACTTCTAAGCATCTGGGCTAGGGACAGACATTATGCACAAACTGGTTTAAGTGATCAGAAACTGGTTTAAACCTGTAACAGAACAGACATGCAGTGCACATAAACCAGTTTGAAAAAGGCTAAAACCAGTTTGAGATAAACCTGGGTGAATGTAGCATCAGACTTAATTGATTTGGCTCAAACCTGTTTACACGTCCCTTGCTGGTTTAGGATAAACCAGAGCCCCTCACATCCTGGCATGATCTCTGGGCTGGGCTTTCTGCTCCAGTCCAGCCAGGCTGGCCCTGCCTCTCTGCTCCCCAGGCAGAGCAGGGACAGGCATGGTGGGGGCATGGCCAGGGGTTTAATTACCCATGTCTATCCCACCAGCAGAGATTTGAGCCAGATCTGCCGGGTGTTCCCCTTAGCTGCAGCAGTGGGCACCATGGCCCCTGAGATAGAGGGTGCCAGGGAGGAGAGTTAATTTTCCATCTACTGAGCTGCATTTTCCCACTGTCCCTACCATGCTCCCTGCCCCCCACAAGGGGCCCTGTCTGGCTGTGCCCCCACTCCACTGCTGCAGCAGGAAGGGGAAGGGCCCTTGTTAGGGGCAGCAGCTCCTGTCATACTGTGGAGGAGTGTGAGACCCTTACCGGGGAGGGCACTGTGCTGCAGGACTGGCAAAGCTGCAGTGGGCTACACACAGCAGCACTGGGGTCCGGAGCAGGCCAGAACCCTGCAAGCCCCACCCCCGCACCACAGCAGCTCTACTGGCTACACAGTGACCCCCACTGGGAAGGGCCTTGTGCTCCAGGAAGCGGTCACTGTCACTCACTTATCATTTGTCTCTCCAGCTGCTGGGCGGGGGCAGGGCCCAGCCCCTGCTGCTGGGTCTGTGCTCAAGGCAAGCCACCCCTGGGCAGGAGGAGGCTTATTTGGACTCTGGCTGCTGGCATGGCATTGAGGTCTGCCCCACGTGGCCACTACCACCACTTGGCCTGTGCTCAGGGCAAGCCCCCTCCCATTAGGAAGAGGCTTATTCAGCCATTCAGCCAAGCCACAGTGGTGGCTGTGCTGGGCAGTGCCCCTGTGCTGTGCTGGACAGACCCTGATGCTGTGCCAGTGGCTGAATAAGCCCCCTTCTGCCCGGAGCGTGCTTGACCCAACCACAGAGCAGCTGCTGGCACCGCAGTGGGGTTTGGCCAGCACAGCTGCAGCTGCTTCTCTGTGCTCAGGGCCAGCTTCTGAATAAGCCTCCTCCTGCTGGCCCTAAGCACAGAGCAGCAGCTGCAGCTATGATGGCCAAACCCCACTGTGGTGCCGGCAGCTGCTCTGTGCTTGGGGCAAGCCCCCACCAGGCAGAAGAAGGCTTATTTGGACACTGTATGGGGCCTACCCGGCATGGCTGCAGCTGCTGCTTGGCCTGTGCTCAGGGCCAGTGGCTGAATAAGCCCCCTCGTGCTGGGAGGGTGCTGGCCTACAGCACAGAGTGGCAGCTGTGGCCATGCCAGGCAGACCCCAATGTAATGTCAGCAGCCAGTGTCTGAATAAGCCTTCTTCTGCCTGGAGGAGGCTTGCCATGATCACAGACCCAGGAGCAGGGGCAGGGGCCGGGCCCCACCCCTGCTTAGCAGCTGGAGTGACAAGCGGTGTGAGTGAGTAACAATGACCACTTTCCAGAGCACAATCCCCTAACCAGTGACTGCCACTCTGCAGCACCAGCAGAGCTTCTGGGGACCACAGCAGTGCTGGGATGGGGGTTGCAGGGCTCTGGCCCACTCTGGACCCTAGTGATGTCTGAGCATAGAATGGTGGCGGTGTCTGGGCCAGGCAGATCCCACTGCAATATCAGTGGCTGCAAAGGGCTGGCCCGAGGGGCCTGGCCCTAGAAGAGAAAGGCAGCAGAGGCCAGGCCAGGCAGATTGCACTGAAATGCTGGTGGCCATTCTGTGCTTGGGGAAAGCCCCCTCCAGGTGGAAGGAGGCTTATTCAGATGTTGGCTGCTGGCATCATGTTGGGGTTTATCTGGCATGGCCACTGCTGCTGCTCTGTGCTCCAGGCCAACCCGCTTCTAGCATGATGGGGCTTATTCAGCTGTTGGCCCTGAACACAGGCCAAATGGCTTGCAGGGCTCTGGCCCACTCCGGGCCCTGGTGCTACCATATGCAGCCCTCTGCAGCTCTGCTGGCCCTGCAGCACTGTGCCCCCACTGGTAAGGGGCTTGCACTCCCCCACAGCATGACAGGGACTGCTGCCCCCAACAAGGGCTCTGCCCCTTCCTACTGCAGTGGTAGAGAAGGGGCACAGCCAGGTACAGCCTGTGGGGGTGGGCAGGGAGTGCAGTGGTGAAGCTAGACAGACAGGCTTGGTAGAGGGAAAACTAACTCTCCTCTCTGACCCCCTCTGCTTTAGGTGCCCTGGTGCCTGCTGCTGCAGCAAACGGGGAGAGTGCCCAGCAGACCTGGCTTTGGTCCCTGCCGGTGGGATAGAGGGGGAGAATTAAACCCCTCCCTAGCCAGTTCAGCCAGGACTGGTCATGCCCCACCCCCCAGCTTTCCTGTAGCCCCCCCCAGGCTCCTGGCCTGAGCAACTGCAGGCATGTGCCTGCATTGCTTCAGCCCAGAGTGAATGTTTGTTCTGATACAAACTGGTTCAGCCTAGGCAGGTTAGATTAACCTGCAAAGGTTGAATCAGTTCAGGCTCCAGATTTTGAATGTCTGTCCCTAGCCCTGGTGACTGCAAGCTGCGTGGGCTTGCACTGTACTCGGCTCTTGGTTGCACTTGTCTAGGTCTTCAGAAGCTGGAAATGCTCTGAAGAAGAGCTGTTATTTAACAAACACTTGCTTTGTGATCTTCCTTTGACAGCAGCAGCAGAGACCTTGCAGGGTTTTGAAGACTGATGGTAATCACTTGCCTGATTGAAGTGATTGCCACCTTTAACTTTGATATTCCTTGCCATTAGCCTACCAACCTAAAGGATTATGGTTTTAATGTTTGAAAGACAGACTAGCTTTGTTTACACTCTGGCTGTAATTACGGGATTTTGAGTCTGCCTCTCATAACTTTTGATTCATTTCTCAATACTGGTCAATAGGGGTCATCCAGACCCTTTAATACAGCAGGGGCTGAAAGAGTCAAACCTGAGTCTGTAGGTTTAATGATTCTCTCACTATAGTCAGTGCCCTAACTCCATTTATTTCAAGGTATTAGTCCCAACTGATGGACTCATCAGAGAGATGCATTTTCTGCATTCAGGTTTCCATGTTATTTTGCTTCTGAAAAGAAGCTCTGTTGTGTATAAGGCAAGGGATGATACTGTAGTGTTGCTTACAAACCCTTAACACAGATTAGGCTGCTCTTGTGCCAGGTGATGTACAAACACCTTTTACCCCTGAGAACTTGCAACATGAGACAAAGACAAACAGGGGTGCTACACAAAGAAACCGTGAGATGATGAGGTAGCTAGCCAGCCACGTACCTAATGCCTGTCTCATTATTAGTAGACATGAAACAGAGGGGAGTTGCTAAAATTGCATCAGGGTAAAAGCAATTGATATAGTTTTAGTGGGACTATGGTCCCAACCTTCAACAGGAGATTTACACCGTAATTTAAATCTGCTAAGGATATGTCCCAGGGAGAGCTATGGCTGATCTCTGGAACTAGATTAAAAAGGGCTTATAAAACCATTCTTTGAAATCCTTGGTACGCTGTGGATGCTTTTTGGCCTGACTGTAGGATGTATAGCAGGGGTGTTCAAACTTTTTGAAGGTGGGGACAGATCATGAACTTTTTATCATCCAGTGGGCTGGCGAGCCATATTCAAAGACCTCACCGGAAGTGGTATCACATCACCCCCTCGAAACGAAAGTACAGTGTTTACTTTCGTTTCCCATCGCAGCACCTCAGGTCTCAGAAAACAGCTTGGAGGGCCGCATGCCAGCCCACGGGCTGCATGTTGGACAAGCTTGATGTATAGGTTTGAAATAATTTCTTCTTCTATTGTAGCACTTTTTTTGTGTTCTCCCTTTGACAGCAGCAGCATACTCCCGCCTTTGCACCAGATTTGTGCTTCTGAAAAGGACACTAATATATACTCTTACCTCTGCTTAGTTTGGTGACTGATTTATTCACTTTAAATGCAATCACACACGTTCCATTTTACAGAAGCTTTTGTTATTTTCAGTTACTAGCTGTGCCAGAAACAGATCCTTTCTGGTCAACTATTTGACTGATCTTTGCCTTGCCCTGTCACTTGCTGTCCCTCTCAGTTGTTCTTTGAGACATTAGGGCTTATGGGGGGGGAACATCTAATTTCTTCCATACTTGCTGAGTTCAGAGTGGCAGGGAAATCAATCATGCTAGGAAGCAAAACCAAAAGCAGCCAGTAAAATCTTTTGTCGTCCTTCTGATCTCTGTGTTTGGGGAAACCATTTCTATCCATGCTGTTAGAATGGACTGTATGTGTGAAGCACATATCATCAGGCAGTCAGATAACAGACCAAAGCGGCTTGCTCAGTATCTATCTGCAGTGTGAAGAGTCAGGGCAGCAAGCAGGAGTCCCAGCTGCTTTTACTTACTGGAGTCAGCCTGGATACCGGTGGCCTAACTGCCCCTGAGCTGATCACCATTACTTGCACTAGCATGTCTGCACATAAGCAATATCTCCTTCAATGCTCAGCAACCAATTCAATGGAACAGATAATTCCCTATCTAGCCATGGGCCCCCTGACTGTTTCTAGTCTGTGATTGTTGGTTCTTAGCTTCCCAGTTTCTGTCTGTTGGCTCCTGGTTTCACACTCCAGCCTGGACCCCTTTGCTCCAGACTTGTTGGCTCCTGACCCTGGCTTGCTCCTGACTCCAGTCCAGACCCCTGTCTTCTGACAGTCCTAATTACTTGTGGATCCTGCTTTGTGACCTTAATTTGGTGATTGCCTATGGCTTTGTCCTTGCAGCTACAACTGCTTGCTCTGGACCTGCTGGCCAATGGTTCTGGTCCAGATCCCTGCTTTCTGCTCCTTTGCTCATAGTTCTGCCCTGACTGTCCACATCTCAGTTGTTGCCTAACATGTAGACATGGAATAACAAGGCTTTCCTTGCTCATTGCCTGTCATCTCTTTATACTTGAATCATTCAGAGATTTACAGATCTTGATGCTACCATATGTGAAGGAGCCTTGAATATCAATTTTTTTTCCAGGATCATTGAGACGCTAATGCAGAAAAAGATTTCTGCTCATGAACAAGAAGAAAGTTCCCATTAGTGACTAATTGCAAGATTATTCATTTAGAAGCATCTGGGCAGACTGACAGCAAGTAAGTTTTTGCAGGGCTTCTTCACTTCCTCTCTTTAGGGTGGGAATGACTGATTCAAGGTACTGCCTAAGTTCCTGTACTACTGTGCTTCAAAAGTGAAGATATAGAAGATATAGAATAAACGTATCTAAAAGAGCTGAATCTAGAGCACAGCTTCTCAGTCTTTGCTAAATTTTAAACTACAGTAAGTTACAAGAGAAACAAGTTCATCAGGGTGTAATTGCTGGAATGCATACCAGCTGGCTGCAAAGGATCTGGAGACTCAGGATCTGTGGTCACTGCTATCCTTGTTCTGAATTCAAGACTGATTGTTATCTGATCATTCCCATGGCAAATGCTGTGTTAATATTCCAAGTAGGATCACTGAGGAGCCTGCAGTCTTCATTTCTCTGCCTTCCAAGTGGCTGTTCCAAGCTTGAGCTAAAGGAGCAATTAGATTGCTTTCTCCTCAGCCCAGTAGGTGGACTGGTAATGATTATAACTGGGCCTACCAATAAAGGCATGTTACTGTTCTGGAGAGTTGGGATGGAGAATTGTAGGATTGTAGGGCGTAGAGAAATATATGTAACCTATCCTGGCATGCTAGGCTGGGTGATGTGCTGGATTCCAGGTCCTCAGCATGTTAGTAGCAATGGGAAATCAGCTCAAGCAGGTCTGCTGACTGAAGTGTCCTGTGGAGAGGTGTATTCCTCATCCTCACCATCCAAGAATTTGGCCCATGCCCAATAAACACATTGGCTAGTGTTTAAGTGATCAGAAACTGGTTTAAACTTGTAACAGAACACATGTGCAGTGCATATAAACCTGTTTGAAAATGGCTGAAACTGGTTTATGCAATGTCTATCCCAGACTCCTTGCTGGTTTAAGATAAATCAGAATCCCCAACAATGCTTTCTGGCTGCTGGGGCTCTCTGCTCCACAGCAGGGCTGGCCCCTCCCCTCCGCTGCCTGGCTACAGCTCTGCAGACATCTGCCTGGCTTCTGCTCTCCTCCTCCCCTCCCCACTATGTGCTAAGCAGGCATTACCCTCTCCCTCACAGACATGTCAGCACTAGCTAGCAGACCACGTGCTGGCTACAGTCTGTGCTGTGGGAGAGACAGAGGCAGATAGGGTTTTTGGAGCTAATTAACAGGTAGTTTAATGTCCTTCCTTGGAAATGCTGTTTAAGAGCTGTTTGCTTCCTGCTCTCCCTCACCACTCCCTGCTAAGCAGGAATTCCCCCCTCCCCTCTCCCTTCTGAGGAGGTGTCTGTGTATTAGCTAACAGACCACATGCTGGGTCCATGCTGAATCAACAGGTAGAATCAACAGTCTTAATGGGGTGATAAACACTGAGATAAGAGTGATAAACATGATTATCAGCACCCTAAACCTCAGCTTGCTTGCCTGTCAGTTTGCTTCAGACAGTATACAGAAGCAGGGAGGGACAATGAAACATTCCGTATCATCAACAGATGCATGCACTGCACCCCACCCCACCTCTCCCATCCTTGCCTCAGAGTGCTAACCCAGGGCTGCAGACTGGCAACACTTCCACCCTTTGAGCAGCAAGTGGGAAAAAAGCCTAGAACTACAGGCAGGGTGGGGGTTCACACCACTCCCTAATCAAATCCCTGATGGAGCCCGGCCACACCCCTCTGCAAGGGCAAGGAGGGCTGCTCTAGTGCCCTCTGGCTTTGAGCCTAAGCCACTGCAAGAATTTGCTTGAATTTCCTCAGTCCAGAGGGATTGTCTATATGCCTGAAAACTGATTCAGCCTAGCCAGGTTAGACTAACTTGAAAAGACTGAATCAATTCAGGCTCAGGCTTTTTGAACATCTGTCCCTAGCCACTGTATTCTTTAGTATATAAAACTATATGCAGAAAAGAAATTAATCAAAAAAAGAAATATATAATAGTTAATAATAAAA